>NW_017306340.1:1807485-1836653 GCF_000935625.1 Nanorana parkeri
CCTTCCACACTAGATTGGAGGTTGCATTTTTGCCGCCCCCTCCCCTTGAAACTGCCGCCCGGGGCAAACACCTAGATACACCCCTTTGTGGTAAGCAGGCAGTGCTCTGTTCGGAGAGCCAGTACTTCCTCTATTCCTGTGCTTGATTGGGCTAGGTATTTACTCTCCAATGCCCATTTCTGCATCTGTAGCAGAGGCACAACGTAAGTATAAGTCTGACTGACATTGTCACCTAAGTACAGTATATATGCTCCTGCTTTTATTCAGATTCTGTTCATTGGCCATAATTATTTTTTACATTTTGGCACTTTTCTTCCCTTTTCTACAACCAATTACCAAGAAACATACTACAAGACCTTGCAGTTTCATACAATAACCTGTCATGGCCTATTAATTACAGTTGCTGCTTTATCCGGTTTTGATAGCGATGTTAGGTTACACAGCAGTGGGCTTCCCCACTGCTGTGTGTAACTTAACGCAGTGAGGTCAGAGCTACAACAAGCCTTGGACTTGGAGTCAGAGGCTTGAGCTCCGTGGATGGTTTGGACCAATGGCAAAACACCATTGCTCCAAGCCAGGCAATAAAAAAAAATACTGATGGCATCTATCTCGATGTCTTATCAGTTACGAGCAAGTGAGGGACAAGGAGGCACAGGACTATAATGTATAAATATTGTATATTTAAATGTATAAACATTGTGATTTTAGGGAAAGTTAGCACAATGGTGAGCGCTTAATGACCACGCTCAAAGCCCTTTTAACATAAAAAGAACAGTCTTTTATTTATTCTGTAACAGAAAGTAGCTTTCTTCAGCAGCATAACATAAAGTCCACTTGTCTTTCAGCAAACAGTGTATTTTCTCACCATTCTCAGATTGTCCCATACACTCACAGTGTCCCAGTCCCAGGACTTCTGGCTCTCCCAGTCTCTCCTAATCTTCCAGCCTTCCTGACTGTTCCTCATGTGGCTTCACCACACCGGCTTGGCCCTCATGTGCCTCCAGCGCACAACACCTGGCTTGGCCCTCGTGTGCCTCCAGCACCCACCACACCAACTCCTTCTCTGAGCTCTGATCTAGACTCTTAATGAGGCTTCTCTCAGCTACCTGAACAGCAGCAACACCGGACACCAGGACTGGAGATTTCATCCCACCCAGAATTTGAAGAAATCTCCAAAGTTTCAGGTCCCAGCTACAATCTGGAAAAACTGGAAGAAACTGAAAGACAAGCTTCTTCCCTGCAAAACTGTTTACATTCTGGAGCCTCTCTGGCTGAGAGTCCTGGGTGACTGTGTTGCCCGTACACTCCATGGTATTGCCGCGCACTGCAAAAATATATATTTATAAAGATTTTTATAAAATCATTGAAAAAAGTTATCATTACATAATTATAAATCACACAAAAATTGTAAAATAGCTTAAAATATGTAAACATAAAATATTGTTTTAAATAAAATTGACCCCAAAGAATTATAAAATTAGATCTTTTTTCTCATAAAAGGTGTAGCTGTGCATGGCTGGCCTAAGCAGCATCCACAAAGTCCATTTCCAGTAATATTTGTCAAGCCGCTTAACTTACATACATAAAACTGTTTTAAAAATCTGTGTTTCTACATCTCTGATTTAAAACCATGCTAAACATATACAAACTGCTCTATGTTCCCTTTTGCATTTAAAGGGAAGATTATAAAAATGCACTGCCTCCCCCCAATACAGGTTGATCTTATTTAATGGTCAATTAACAGGCATCAAATATCAATCAGCTCTCAATCCGCAGTCAATTCTCTCTTTTATTATATAAATAGATTAAAATGTTTTTAACACTGTTTATTTAATATTAATTTTCTTTTTTTCTTCCTTTTTTTTTAGCATTGTACTTGTTTATAAGATATTTTGTGATTAAGAGTTATGATCCTTAAAATACCATTGATAATTGTCTTAAGGTATCTGTGTTAAAATTCAGAACTACAGTGCAGCATTATGTTGGTGCCAGACTGCCATTGTCATGAATTTGTTATCCCTGTGTCATGGTGCAGTAAAAATAAATACTAGTCTCTTCTACAGAAGATAGAAGGAGGAAACAAGAACAGCGTGTAATTCATTCAAGCACAGGGAGTTACTGTCCCTGAGATTTTACCATCGTTGTTTTATGGTCTTCTAACCAATAGTCTTTTGAATGACATGTCTTACCTTCCAAGGATTAACATAAGACTGTATGGCTGTGTAAAGAGGGATGAACTCTGTGAACTTGCTCCTTTTTTCCAGATATATTAAGTATGATCATTTATCACCAGAATGAGTTTCATGACATTCAGTTCCATAGCAGCGAGTGTGGAATGTATTCTGCCACTATTCTGCACTACAGTAAAAAAGAGAACAGAAAAAAACACTTTATGATGCCTTGTCACTTCCATTGGAAAAACACTGAAGATGTAATTCCATTGGAAAAACACTAGATCTTTCAACAAAAGCACATTATTCATGGAATTGTACAATTAATTGAAGTTTTGTTGTTTGTTGAATCAGGACTAAATCATATAAAAACAATGAGGTTGATTCAGTGGTGGACCTAATAACCAAAGGGCCCTGGTGCAAGATTTTATCTTGGGCCCCCCTCCCAAGATGGGGGGGGGGGGCACAGGAGCGGATCACACAGCGGATCTCTCCGACTGCGATCTCACAATTCACCGCACTCACAAAGTCGGATAGAAGTGACATTTCAGGACCGATCAGCTGTTCCAGGCCAGATCGGTTCCCTGCACATGCGATTTGCGATGGCGATCTGCCCTGGAACAGCGGAGAAAGCGTTGGAATGCTTCACCTATTCCACCGCCGAAAAACTGAGCGAGATTACGTTTAAATGTGTGACCACGTCACTGGTCATACATTCTAACGTAGTCTCAAACTGTGATAGAACAGAGGCCTGTCTGTAATCATTTAATCAGAGAAATAGATTATAATAGGGAACATTACAGTGTAAAAGTCCTCATTATAATCCACTTGTCTAATTACATGAAGTAAGAGCCCCCCACCTTCCCCCGCTCGGACTCATCCTGCCAGGAAAGCAGCAGCCATGTGTTGATGTGTGCACTGCAGGGGGGCGGGGCGTGTGACACACACACGTCTCCTGTGACTCACCTCCCCTTCTGCCGCCTGTTACTATGGACTGGGAAGCCCGTCGGCAGTGTTCTAACACCGGGACCCTGCACTGCCCCATATTGCAGGACCGGACCCCACTGAGGCTGTGGGGGTGCCCAGGACCGGACGCTACTGGGCCCCACCACAGCCTCAGGCCCCAGTGCGGCGGCACTGCCCGCAGCGGCGGTAGTTCCGTCACTGGGCTGATTTACCACAGGCAAATAGGGCGTTCACTTTGCAAAGGGAATTTGCACTTTGCAAAGGAATATTACTAGGGATGCACCGATACCGGTATTTCAGTATCAAGTACGAGTACCGGAAGTGCCATTCAGGGAGCCAGGCCGTGTGTAATGACTCGCCACCTGGCTTCCTGATACCGGAAGTATCGGGCTAGGCATCAGAGCATTTGGACGAGTACTCGCCCAAATGCTCAGCATCGGCACCGATACTAGTGTCGGTATCGGTGCATCCCTAAATATTACCATAAAGTAGTGAATGTGGTGAAGCTTTGCTGACTACCATCATCCAATCAAGATAAAATATTGTTTTTTTATTTTCCTTTCTGGTGATTGGGTATTATTTGCACAGTGGATTCTCATCCCATTCTCTAAGCTAAGAGAAAATTCCCTTTGCAAAGTGAACACTCTTTATGCCTTTAGTAAATCGATCGCAATGATACCATCACTGTGCTACACCAAATCTGTAGGCATCCATGGCCTACAGATTTAGAGGTTTAGAAAAATGTGGGAGAAGATCTGTAAGTAGTGGCAGAGTTTTGTAGGAAGAATATTAAATGTTTGGGTGAAAGAAGGGGAATGCCTAAAGTATATCATAAAATGTACTTTATACAGATATTTACCTTTAAGAGAGGTGTTAGATTTCACTTTTCCTGCAAGTGATTTAATGTCTGCTACACACTTTAGACCAGAGCATTATACTGTATTACAACATTACACTGTTTCAATAAAAAGAACTTCTTATCCAGATATCAAATGACTGGGATGATAAAGGCATGTCTGTGTATTTGTGGTCCTGCCACAAGTCTGGAGTGTGTTGCCCTTTAATATCTGAAGTCTGGTGAACTTTTCCTGTCAGTTCATTTTCACTTGTATCTAAGCTGCTCTGTGACTATTTTGGGGTTCTGCCCGCACCAATTTGTGCTGGTGCATCCATCTGCAATAGCTGTACTGATTCTAGCACTTCAGTCCCTGTTCCTGCATTTGTTTGTATAGCCTAATCTCACTTTTTTTGGCAACACTTCTGATCCTGTCCCTTTGCTCTGTACTGGTTCACTGTCTGTTCCTGTCTGTGGTCATCCACAGGGCAGCCATCAGAAATTTTGGGGCCCCTTACACGGCTTTAGGCCAGGCCTCCCTGCACTGCGCCCCCCCCTCCGCCCCCCTACATCCAACTAGGCAATGCTGTGGGCCTCATAATGCTGCACAAGTCCATCTGCAAGTTTAGCAGCTCTGATGAAGATCAGCAGCTCCAAGTCCCTAAACTCTGGTAAGAGCCATTTACTATCAACTGGCATGAGGTGCTTGCCTTCTTACTCATAAGAGATAACTTAAAATGAACAAAACTGAATTTATTTTAAATAAAAGTCTTATTGTACATGGGGATATGTGTGTATCCTAGAATGAACAGCAGGTCACACAACACATTTCAAGTAAAGGCTGTATATCTCTTCTGTGATATACCTTAACTTACGTATTTGTAAATGGTTAACCCTGCCTTACTGGCCCTTTAAAGCTGCAGAGGACCTGAAGTGACCACAGAGAAGAGGTCTATTTAATAAAGTGTTTTTGAAAAATCTGGGTCACAGCTAGAAGTGAAGTCTTTATTTATTGAAAGCTCTTCATTTTTCAATTGACATGAATGGAGATGTTTTAAATTGGCACTTTTCACCCTTTATTAAATAAATCTAGCAGAGCAAAACCATTACGCCAGATTTACATTAATGACAATTTATTACCTAAACCTACTAATGTTCTGCCTGTAGAGTACAATTAATCAAAATCAAAAGTATTGTTTACAGTATACACATTAAAAAAATACTTTATTTGTGCGCATATATACATGTATCATTGTGTGCAGCATAAAATTATAAGTGCAGATATATTGCTTCTAATTATTTAGAATTTCTTCTGTTTTATGAATTTCCCCAACCTGCAGAGATTTAGTTATATACTACTTGTTTTCTATACTTCTGTCTTAATAAAGACATAATGCTTTTTGCCTTTGTCCAAGAAAAGAATTTCCTGACATTCAACAATATCTCTTTTCAATAAGAAAATGTCTTTACTCTAACATTCACTCTATGTAAGAAAAGGGTGAATATTACCTTACCTGCAAATTAATCTGACATTCCTTCAACCTATTTTTTAATGCACTCCACTGGAAATGCAGTGATTGTCTATGGAGAGTGCCAAACCTGGGTTTTTAATATGAGCAATTCAATGTTTTTTTTTTTTAACAATAACTGCTTGGCTTTGCCAACTAAAATGATTTGCACACCATTTGATGCACATATGAAGCCTTTATTTAGTCATTTGTTTTTAATAATTCTCTGAGCATATTTTTTAATAGAAAGTAGATAAATGGACACAAATGCAAAATAATAACATTAATAAACTATTTGGTACTATTTATCTGAATACAAAGCACCTAAACATTAATAGGTTTACACACGTATGTTGGCCTTGTATGGTCAACAAGCAAGCGCATATATTTTATATGTTCTAGTAATGTGCTCTAATTTCAAAATTTGCAATTCACTTGTGAAAAAAAAACAACTAATTAACCTAACACTAATTACTTACCTACTTTATTAACTGCCTTAATTAAAGCACAAACCAATTGACTATTCAACTAACCTATCATTACCTGATATATTAGTTCATTTTTTAAAATAATTGCATTCATTTGAAACTTTTTTTTTGTTTTCTTTGTTACTTTTTAGTGCGAGGGGGGTCAATGTCTCTTGAAGGTTACAGAACCTCCTCTTAGCTACTTCAGCCACGCATTAACTTCATCATTTTATGTTTTCTCACAGAAAATTATGATAGAAATTAGTGGTTTTTCCAAAATCCCTCCACTGATCCTTAATAATGTACTGTATTTTAAAAGAAATGTACATGGCAGTGAAACTTCATTGAAAGCTTTTGAAATGCGGAAGAGTTAGTACCTCTGTAAGGTTACTAATAGAGAGGCATTTCACTTATTGCCCCGGTGACAACTAGTAAATTGGTCAAGGTTTGATAATTTGCTAAATTCATCACAAATGTTCTGAACTCAAAATCTGAACACAAATCATGGAGGGCTGCTATACAAGCTAAAGTCTTCTGATGAAGGGGCGTGCCCCTGAAACGCGTAGACCAACGCGTAGACCAACTGAACTCACAGGGGCAGAGGACCTTTGATTTGTTTCACCATGTGAGACTCCCATTGTCAGAGTTTCATACTTCATCTCTTGCATGCCTTATATCGATCAACCTTTTTGTGAGTAGAATTTCAGCTGTGTGCCGTTCA
This sequence comes from Nanorana parkeri, assembly GCF_000935625.1. Lineage (NCBI taxonomy): Eukaryota > Metazoa > Chordata > Amphibia > Anura > Dicroglossidae > Nanorana > Nanorana parkeri. The sequence continues at coordinate 1,814,154 of NW_017306340.1, forward strand.
AATAAATAACTGTTTTACACTATGGAGGCGCTCTGTTTTATCTTTTGTTTCCCACAAGCTAAAGTCACCTGAATGGTGCAGGAAATAAAAAACAGCTGTGAGGGATTTTTGCAATGTAAAAAAAGATCCCCCCCCCATTGTTAATCCCCCCCACACCCTCACATAGACAACTCTAGCACAAAACTACTGTGACACCTTAAGCAACATTCATGGAGTTTTTTTAATAAAAAACGCTTCCTGTGACTTATGTCTCCACTATTAGGCCTGTTGGTGTTGCCATCAAAGTGTGGAGCCCCTTAACAATTTTTACCCATCCATAATAATGAACTATTTCCAGTTTTATGATTATATGTATTATTGTTAATACCAAATATATCAAACATTCATGTTCCTTAAGTATATACCACATCTAAAGTAATTATATTTATACAATGTGACATATTATGAAGAACTAGTAGAAATTTTCTTCCAGGATTTACTAGGTTACCACAGCTGTTAACCTTTAATAAGAGGGTAGTTTGTACTCGTAAACAGTAAACTGCAGGACCGGAAAGTACAGCATAACAGCTCTTGCTTTAAATCCAAGTCACGCATATCAGATAACTGCTCCTCTGCGCTTGTTCACTCTGTCCCTCCCAATTAGTGTTCTAGTAACCATATAAAGATGAGCAAACAGTACATTCATTAGCCCTCTGAGCAATTGTGGCTGTCCTATACCCTCTCTGGGGCAATCAGTCTCATAAAATCTCAGCAGAACGGCTGGCAAGAGAAGAAAAATCCCCAAACATTAAAGGCAGCCTGGGTTGATAAACAGCGGAAATTAATGACAAGACATTTAAAGAATTTATTGAGATGATTTTGCCGTGTGTATTTCATACATGACTGATTATGTTGTGAGTGATCAGATGGTTAAAATCAATACAATAATGCAAAGAGCAGTCTAAGGACATGCTCTGAAACAAATTGATATCATTCAGTGGCTGGGAAGGAAAAATGGTAAATAATTTAGAAGCTAGGCAAAGGTAGTGTTTTCCTTTCGAGGACTAATGACGAGTTCTGGGAAGCCCGTGCGTTCATCCATCTCCCGAGTGAATTGAAGGTCACTGAGTTCCCCAATCACTATCTCAACAGTTGTGAAGACCTCCAGATCTCCCATAGCATGGCCACCGATGGTCCTTCCTTCTTTATCAGACAGGGAGATGTGCAAGTGAGCATGCTCATTTAGTGTTCCAACCAAAGAAACAATTTCTAATTTTTCATTTAAATGGATTATCTTAAAAACAAAACAGAAAAAAAACATATTTAAAAATGAATAATGCATGCCTCTGTTCAACAGCAGAGATTTATAAATAAATAATAATGCAACCAGTAGGAAAAATAAGAAAATGTTCTGCACAATTGATTTCACTTATGGTGACATTTCTGTTAAATTTACCTCTAATTGACTAATTTATTTGGACGAGAATGTCCTGAGCAACATTTCTCATCTTAGGATGCATCTTAGACTGAGATTTTTTTCTTAGGTGAAATTTTGGAGACATATATTAGAATCAGTTAGAGGCAACCAGCAACCGTAATGTGAAAAGTGCAATAGTCCAGAGCAATGATTCAGAAATAATCTCTTAGATTATGTGACTTCAGTTAATTGAAACCTGGTTTCTAGAGGTTACTGCTACTGAAGGTTGATGACACTATTTGTTAATTTTTAAACCAGTATGACTAATCAGAAATGGTGAACAAATAGGAGATTAGAGCATATCTAAACTTAAGAACAAAAAAAATGTCAAAGGTTTATGATACTGAGTGCATCAGGAAACTAACAGGGTTATTCACACAAGGGTGAAGAGTTTGGAGAAGACAGGAGAAGTGAACAATCTAGGACAACATAGCTGATTTGGAAAGATTCTCCATTCAGCTCACTTTCCAGTTCAGCTATTTTGGCCTAGATTGTTCCCTTCTCCTGCCTTCTCCAAACTCTTCACCCTTTTCTGAATAACCCTGTAACAGTGGCGTCACAAGGGGGGTGCGGCCCGCACCCGGGTGACACCATCGGAGGGGTGACACCAAAATGACTTATTTTGGTGTCACCCCCCCTCTGAAAAGTCGGGCGCTCGGTCATGGACCGAATGCCCGACAGTATCAGGAGAGAGGAGGGGACCCGGCGGCATACCTTATCCCGCCGGGTGCGCGATGACATCAGCGCGTGCGCGATGACATCATCGCGCACACGAGTGGTGACGTCACGCGCATGCGTGATGATGTCTCGGCAGGGTGACACTCGGACACCGCTCCGGGTGTCACCCAGCCTCGGGACGCCCCTGCCCTGTAAATGTCATCCAGTTACAGTTTACATTACAATACTGCCACTGATATTCAGAGAGATAGATCTTAGTAACCTAGTAAAGTTGACTGTCAGTGCAGTAAGGAGCATTTGCCTATCTATCTTAGCAATGTAGATTTACTGCCCTCTGAACTTCTGCTACAGACTGAAATTATCCCTGTATGCCTAATGAAGTCTCAAATGCCAGAGTTTCACTACTGTAAAAACCTTATAGGAGGGTTCAGATTTGTAGCTTTACAAAAAAAGGTTAACAAAGGTAGAGTTTAAAGAAGTTTGTATTAGGGTTTAAGAGTAAGTGTGTGCACAATCATTATTAATTTTATCATAATATAAAATATAATTATGGTTATTAATAATAGCACTACTTTTACTTTTATCCCCAGGTTTTCTCCCTTGCAGTGTATACCTTGTAGATCACTTTAATTTTTACGCTCTTGGCATAGCACTGACTGGCAGAGAAACACCAGGCTGCACAAAGTATGCCAAGACAAGGTGAAAATTGAAATTCCAAAACTAACAGTTTATGCGCTTTACCATGCTCTGGTAGTGGTTGGCTAAAGCATACCAAACCAAAGCAGTACACTTCACCACTCATGCAAACACTGCAACAGGAAAAACCCATTTTGTAGTCTGGAACCTGCATGAATATGATGTGTTGCTAGTTACCAACCTGGTGACCCTGGCCACCCTCGGCTACCATTGGCCTAGGAGCAAATTCAGCCCTGGTGATTTATGCACTTTTTACTTAGCCATAGCTGGCCATCATTAGGATGTAATTTTCTGGCATAGTACAGTAAAAGAAAATGATCACCTACTTGCCTTCTACAAAGTGCAGCAATTTTTTTATTCACCATTAACCATTGAAGGAATGCCATTAGCACCTTCTATGGTATCCCTGGTTAAAGGTGAATATAGTAGTCCACACCAAATCTAATTATAATTTGCTCCATCTACCTGCCTATCCTGTATAATATTGAACATATTAACAAAACAGCCATTCTTCTGGAAAATCATAAAAAATAAAGCGAAAGACATAAATGTAGCCCTCATGTCTTCCAGAACCATTATACAGTAATTCTATTCAACAGCCGGAGCTTAGAAGGAAAATGTATGCCAAGTAATTGAGAGGACGAGTGCAAGGAGAGTTATTTCCTTTGTGACATAAGAAATATTCTACATATTTTACCATTTCAGCACCACCAATGTCTTTAATTAAAGATTATATCAAATTAAAGATGACAGGACACCTTCAGGGGAAATGCATTTGATTCTCTGCATTGCTGGAGCAAAATACAAAGAACAGATTTTAGGAACAGCTTGTAGTGTGGCACCAAAATCTTATAATTACATAATTAGGAACAGTACACTTCTCTTGAAACACTCCACGGCCATCTTGCTGTATCTATGCATGACTTAAAGTGATCCAGTATATCAAGCAGACCTGTCAGGTACCTCATTGCTATTCACCGCATCTGCATTAGCCAGTCTAAGTGTTGCTTTGGTGACACTGCCCACACATGTAATAACAAACGGAGCTCTCAGTTCCTTCTCTTGCACAAATTTAAACAATGATGTGACTATTTCTTCTCCTGGTCCCAAGCGTAGGGCATACACTGACAGAGAGCTGGGTCCCCCCTGAGTGAAAGAAGAGAAAAGAGATAATTGTTTTTGTATTTGTCAGAAAAGAATACCTCATGCATATCAAGGCAGAACATTAGATATGAATGGGAAATGCAATCTAAGTTTGGTTCAAATGTACAAAATTGTATTTCATATTTTCTTGATTTTAAAGCAGATCTGAAGTGGAAAATTGACTTTAGCACTCTCACTCTCTCTTGATGCTCTCATGAAATATAAAATAAAAGTTGTGACCCTTGCTGAAGCCTTTTTTTGCTGGAGCAGGATCCCTTCAGGTCTAGCCAGCCACAGCTTCATTGTGGGTCTCTGTTGTGGCTGAGCAGCCAATCTGATGTTTTCCTTCACACAGAACATATTGTTGGCTGTGGTTAAAGAACCAGAATTGCCAGAGAAAGTAGCCCATTCAAGCAAATAGATACGTATTTCAGAACTCTCATTTTTATTTCTTCAAGGAGACCTAAAGTCAAATTCTGCTTTTTTTTTTTTTTCCAATAATTTTTTATTTGTTTTGAGTTAAATGCTTATAACAGTGATCACACTTTCACATTCAGTGTGTATTAAAACGCAGTATCAAATAAAGGTTACAAACTCAAGTTTCCATGATATAATGGTACAGTCAAACAGTGCAGTCCTCAAGGACTACCTTCCATTGGTATAAGTACTACAAACATTGTTACGAAAACTTCGGGACCAAGGTTCAGAGGCTAAGTATGAAGTGGTTGGTTCCAACTAGGTAAAAGGAATGGGAAAGGAAGGGGATATATGGGGAGCGGTCGGGATAGGAGACAGGATCTACATTTTGTGAACGCTTCCGTTATTGAGATATCAAAGGATCAAGGATTCCATATCAAAGGAGGGAGGATGGTATGACTCAATCCATGGTTCCCACAGTTTACGAAATGATACCAAAGCATCCCTTTGGAGAACAGTAAGTTTTTCAAAGAGGTAGTGAAGTGTGGAGCGCATGGGGAACACCAGAACGGGAGGCTGACCTCCTAACTAAGAATTGAACAATCTAAATAAACCGGAGAATATTATCATAATGTGAACATTGTGGATGTCCCTAAAGGTTGTATTAGGTACATATGAGTGTCCTGGTTGACACCAGAAACAGTAAGGCTAAACTATTCGCCATAAGTATATACCCTTTAACCTGTTAAATAATGCAATTTGGAGCTAAAAAAGAAAATAAACAGTAACGAGAATCCGAACAGTTCTATGCATGCGCTCTCAGTCAAATTCTGCTTTAAAAGAAATCTTTACTTATTTCTTTTGTAATTTTGTTAAGAACCAGTACCGCAAAAAATATTGTATTCAGATATCTGTACTGTTGATACAGATAGTGACAACATTGATTATATTCCCTTTTTTGCATCATCTATATTTCTCTACACATTTATATGCAGACTTACCTGTCCACCAGAAGTGACAGGGTTTAGGACAAACTATGACACTGCCTGTGATACTTAAAGTGGAACTACAAAATGTTATCTTTTACAGCCAAAGAAGGTGCCCTCTTAGCCTCAATTTGGATTGCATTGCCATGGTGTTGCGCATGTGATCAGCTATGGCGCCAGCCATTTGTTTGGTTGAGAACTGGAAGAAGCACATACCAACACCTTGAGAGTTGGCATGCCTTGGAAGTAATTGTTCTGGGAGACATTAATATTGTGGGTCCAGCTCTGATTTAACCAGTTGCAACAACAGTTTGAAGTAATATAAAACACGTAAATAAAAGGTAGAACCTCTGGCAGTTTATCCAAAAACAAGTTTGGTAAACAACTGGCATTTATCAGCAAAGCGGTTAAATAGTACTTAAAATGATTTTAGGTGGAATTTATTTCATTTTTTATTTAAGTTTTTTGAAGTGGTGTTTTAATCTTTTTCTATTGTCTATATACTTTTTATTATTTACAAATAAACATTTCATAGAGAGTTCCACCATGGTATACATTTTGCTCAGTATTATGGGGACCACAGCAGTAGCTTTTTCCATGTAGAATATCTCTAGAATTGGAATTAAACTGTGAGTATAATTTGAGCTTCAGCTATCCAGCACAGTAAGCAACAGGCTTTTTCTCAGGAAAGCAACAAAAATTAGTCTGGTAGTGAAGTGAAAAGAAACAGGCTTTTTCTCACGAAAGCAAAAAAATTAGTCTGGTAGTGAAGTGAAAAGAAACCTAGAGCGCCACCTGCTATCTGAAAACAATTAATATTAAATATTTATTTCTATTAAACTGAATAAGTCACATTAGATGTATTTTATTTTTTTAAGTCATGTAGCAGAATAAATAAATCAAATGCATACAAAACTCTGTATAATACCTGTAAAAAACGAATACATAAAACACAATATTTTTATAGAGAATTTATATAGCGCCAACAGTTTGCGCAGCACTTTACAACATCAATGCAAGAGGGTTAGGAGGGCCCTGCTTGTGAGATCTTACAAACTAGTAAGTACCATTCCCACCAATGTGTTAAGTTCAATTTACCATAATATTCTGTAGTTTAAACTTAATGTCTTGTAGCCATTCCGAGAAAAGCTTTCTAAGCAGGGCTGCAGCTTTTTTTGCCATTTAAGAAATGCTCCCCAGTTTTCCTTCTACATTTCGTACATTTAATACCTCCAGTAGACTGTAATGTGTGCAACAGGTGTGTGGTTATTATTTTTCTTTGTTGAGCGTGCATGTTTACAGCTGGGAAAGGAGAGAAGGGATAGGGCAGTCAGATACCCCTGGCATCGACCTAATGTCATGCAATAAAGGTTGGGAGATCAATGGCGATAGTTTTAGTGGAATAAGAGTGATGTTTTACCATAAGGCCCCCTTCACACTGAGCATCCTTGTAATATCCCCCCATTATTTCCCTGCAACCCCTATCCTAACAATCTGTATACGTCTATCTGCTATCTCAACACTAACCCTCCCTGTCAACATTTATCCTCCCTCTAACCTTATCACTAACCCTTCCAGTAACCCCAACACATATGCACACTGTAACACTAACATTAATCCTCCCTGTAACCCCCAACACTAATACACCCTGTAATCCCCAACCCTAATGATAACCTTCTCTGTATTCCCAACACCAACCTGCCCCATAAACCCAACAGGAATACTAACCTCCCTGTAACACTAACAGTCTTTTATGCAGATTCCTTAGAGCTATGTCCATTTCCATTTTGGATTATCAAGTTTTAAGACCAAAGCCCTGACAATATGATATATTAGGTGCAAAAGCAGGTATTTGTATAGTGTCTGGGCACAGAGCCGGCCTTAGGCCTTTAGGCGCCCAGTGCGAGAAAGCTTTACAGCGCCCCTCAGTGACCACACCCCTAAGTGGCCACACCCTTTAGTGGCCACACCCCCGGATCACAACCATTTTTCCCAATATCTGCACCATTTAAAGACTCCTATTTTGTTAAGCCGTAAAGAAACATATTAAAAAGTATGATAAAAATTAAACTTTTATTCAAAGGTATTAAACTTGTAGGCACAATATAGGTATTCTTATCAAATAAAACAACAGAAGGTAAACAATAAATGACAAACTAAAATAGAGTCTATAAAAATAAAGTGTCAGGCTGTCATGCCGATCCCTTTTTTCAAGTAAGTGCATCTAGAAAAGTAAAAATAGAAAACAGAACACAAAACCCAGACTACTTGTAAAATGAATGAATTACTATATGTCCGAATATACGAAAAATGTATTCAGGCACATAATAATTTGTTTGAGAATGTGCGGCGGCCATGTTGGCCACTGGCGTGTTCTGTGAATGCGTGCCACCATCTTGGAGGCAGGGAGCATGATGTTACAGGACGTCATGCATGCCTGGCGTCAGGTGACGTCACACGCCCATATTGGCCCCACCATCTTGGTGTATACCTAGATATACACCAAGATGGCGGCGCCCAACACCTGCCTCCAGAACACGGCAGTGGCTGAATCTAAAATAGCATAAAAAAAGTGTTTTGTTTGATGAAACAAATGAAAACGTTTTTAGTTTTCGTTCATTTCATCTGAAATGAATTTTTAGTCTTCGCACATGTCTAATAACGCACGTTTGTGTGTGTGTGTGTGTGTGTGTGTGTGTGAGGGGGGAGGGCTGTTTTCACTTTTTTAAAACCATTTTTTAAAAATGTTATTATTTTTTTTCATAATTTTCTATTTTTTTATTTATTTATTTTTTACTGTTGGGGGGGCTTCGGGAAATATTAGGGGTCCAAACAGACCCCTGACATTTCCCTTTTAAAATAGAAAAGAAATTGAGGACACCAAATCCTCAATTTCTTTTTCAGCAGCCTCAGCACTCAATGAATGGGAAGCACTGAGTACAGAGGCTTCCCATTCATATTTACTATCAGCATAGTAATGACATAGTACACATAGTACTATCACATAGTACTATGTGTCCCCAGTTATTTACAAACACTGGAGTGATCAGACGATCGCTCCAGTGCTTGTCCTTCTCACACGGAGGATCGGTCAATATCAATGATATTTACAGATCCCCGCTCTGCCACGCACAGAGCTGCTGTCATCCTAAAACTGACAGGATGACAGCGGCTCCGATCTCCTACCCGCTCAGCCATCCTGACAGCTGCGGGCGGGGCTTCTCTCCCCCTCACCGCTCCGCCATCCTGACAGCAGGCAGCGGTCCCTCCTGCGCCCCCCCTGAAGTGGGGGGGGGCGGATGAGGGAGCGCTGTCATATCGGATGGCCAGCGGTACCAAGCAGAATAGGTGAGCCGAATGCCGCTCAGCAGCATTCCGCCATTCACTCACTGCCATTCGGCCCCTATGAGAATAGGGGCAAACGGCAGCGAGCGAGCTGCCCGAGCTTCGGCTCAGCTGATCCAGATGTTTGATCGGCTGAGTCGAAGTCCCCCTGCAGAGTATGTTCAGCTGACCGAAGGCAGCCGATATACAGCTGAAATCAGACGTACTGAGCTGGAGTGAATAGTCGAATGTTGTTCGGCTCACTTCACTTTGAATGGGTTATTCACTCGGCTGCCTTTGGCAGCTTTGTGAATAACCCCCATTGATTTACTAAAGGCAACTTGTCTGTTTACATTGCAAGGGAATTTTCATTTGGGTTAGGGAATGTGGTGAAATTTCACTTTGCAAAGAAAATCCAATCGCGTGCAAGGAAAATGAAAAAAACTATATTTGTACTTGCACATGATTGGACAACGGAAGTTAGCACAGCATCACCTCATTAACTAGACTTAGGGAAATTCCCTTGCAAAGTGAACAACCTGTTTGCCTTTAGTAAATCAACCCCAGTGTCTGCATATAGAAGCATTTGAAAAGCAATAGATTTAAAATATCCATTCTTTGCTGTTAACAATCTGAGACACTATTAATATCCAAGTTATATATCTAGAAAAGAGCTGACCTTAGGAACAGCAGTATACTAATCCAACTGTAGAACACTAAAATCCATTCCACAAGATAAAAAACAAGAAAAATTATTTTCTAAGAAAAATACATTGAGCCTGAACAGGCTGCCTCTGGCAGATAACTCTAATATCTTATAAGGAATGGCAACCAGGAGCTGGTTGCTGTTTAGTATGTAATTAGATATGCGATAAGAATCAAAATAAATCTATATGAACAGTTTGAAAAATGCTATGCAGATAAGATAAGCTTTTTTAGCATTAAGTTTCCTAGCTGCCCTGAGCTCCAAGCGCTGCCTGTGAGTTACCCTGCTGGGAGACAGGAAGAAGTGTTGACTCATCTTTGCTCTACTGAGGTTTTATACTTTGCTAACTTAATTTATCTGGTTGTTGCTACTTTTGTTGCCTGAAGAATCTTATTTTGCTCTTTAGTTGCTAACCTTGGTGCTGAAAATTAAAACTTCACACAAGTAGCAGATTGCTTACGGAAGTGTTAATGGTTATTAATAACACTTTCAGAAACACAGTATAGTTTTATGACTTTACCGATATTAAAAAACAGGAATGTTTGCCCCCAAAATGTTACTTAGATTATGAAACTCAATGGCATCCAGTCCTTTCTGGGTGAAGGACTTCCTTAGAAATGTTATGTGGGTTGTCCATTCACAGTATACACAAGCTAATTCTATTCTCTTCAGTCTATATACTGAAGCAACCCTATACAGCATGTCACTTTATCCTTTCACACCCTGAAGAAAATGCGGAGTTGTGCCACTTCCTGTCCACCAGAGAATCACTAACCCTGCCTAATCTAATACATATATACATTTCCTCTTCTGTGTGTCTGTATCTCTGAAGCCTCTCACTACACTCTTTCCTCTCTGGTGTTCCTGTGTCTCAGCAGTCTCTTCTTTTCCCTTTCCTCTACTGTGTGCCGTTGTCTCTTTAGTTTCTCCCTCCCCTTTGCTCTTCTGTGTGACTATGTCCTTGCTGTCTCTTACGCCCCTTACCTTAGAGTGCACCTGTGTCTCTGAAGCCTCTCACTACCTTCTTTCCTCTCCAGTGTGCCTATGTCTCTGCAGTCTCTTACTCTCTCTTTCCTCTACCCTGTGCCTGTGTCTCTTCAGTCTCCTCCTCCCCTTTGCTCTTCTGTGTGCCTATGCCTCTGCAGTCTCTCACTCTTCCCTTACTTTAGAGCAGGGGTCCTCAAACTTTTTAAACAGGGGGCCGGTCAACTGTCCCTCAGACTGTTGGGGGGCCGGACTATAGTTTGAAAAAAAAATTAACGAATTCCAATGCCCACTGCACATATCTTATTTATAGTGCAATAAACAATACAGTATTGAAAATGAAGAACAACTGTAATTAACATAAACTTAATAGTATTTCAATGGGAAGTATGGGCCTGCTTTTGACTAATGAGATGGTGAATGTCAGGTTCCATATTTGTCACTGCTAGTCGTAACAAGTGATGCAAGTGTTCATCAGTTAGTCTGGATCTGGTTGGAGATTTCAGATGTTTCATTCTGGAAAAAGTCTGTTCACAGACATAGGTACTGCCAAAAGATGGTTGTCATTTTGAGTGCATGGTTCATGAGATTAAGATATGTCACCGAGGGGAGAGATGCATAGAAATTAGTAAGGCCGCTTGACTTGAAAACGTCTTTCAGAGAATCGCAATTCTGTAGTTCGGCCAATTCCATTTACATGTTAAAGTTAATGTTGATTTGAGACACATGTTAATAGCCGGATTTGTAAGATCTTATTGGAAACTAATAAAAACTTTGAAATCAATTCCATTTGGTAAATTGGATCTACAGTTTCAATGTCAACAGAAAATGGGTTTCTGAAAAGCTGTATGTCCTGGAGTTGGAGTTGGAGCTCTTTAAATCTAATTTGAAACTCCTTTTGCAACATTTGCAATGAATCCACACATATTTTGTTTGGGAATGCAACTGCTGGTTTTTCCACCAACAGGCTTTGCATTGTGGGGAGATGGCAGAAGTTTTCTTCCTTCACTTGTTTAATGAGGAGGTCTAATTTGACTTCAAATGCTTTCACGTGTGAATGCATTTCACAGATGAGTTTCCCCTTTACTTGAAGTTGCACATTTAAACTATTGAGTAGCTCTGTTACATCTGTCAGAAAGGCAGGGTGCCATTTCCATTCGGCATCTTTGAGTACAGGTACTTCTTTGTTTTTTGAAAGCATAAAAGCAGAAACCTGTGGAAGTAAGTCATAAAATAGTTTCAAAACTCTCCCACGACTTAGCCAACGGACTTCTGTGTGGTACAGAATATCTTCATAGGCAACATTTAGCTCAGACAAAAATTCCTGAAACTGTCTGTGGTTTAGTGCATGATGTAGTTAACACAAGATACCACAGTTTTCATGACACAGTCCCACTTCAATGATTTACAACACAGCGCTTGTTGGTGGATGAGGCAGTGTATGGCTATTGGATGCGAATGGTTGTGTTTGTCCATCTGATGGTTAATGCGTGCAACCACTCCTTTCATACACCCCACCATGCTAGGAGCACCATCAGTTGTCACACTGGCTAGTTTAGCCCAGTCTAGCTCCAAATCATTCACAGTTTGGCAAACCTTTTCATAGATATCCTCTCCTGTTGTTGTTCCTTTGATACTTTTTAGTGCAGCAATCTCCTCTGTGACTTCGAAATATTCATTTGTCCCACGAATGAAAATTAGCAGTTGTGCAGAATCACGAACATCATTGTTTTCGTCGAGTGCCAACGAAAAATAGCAAAGTTTTTTTGAGGCGTTTTTCAAATGCTGATGCAAATTGTCCCCCATTTCTTCAATCCGTCGCGTAACTGTAGGTCCTGAAAGACTCACTGAACTAAATAAATCAGCCTTCTCCGGACAGATCTCTTTGGTAACAGAAAGAAGGCATTCTTTAACAAATTCACCCTCCACGAATGGTCGGCCAGTGCGCGCTATTAGCTTGGCAACTTGAAAACTTGCTCGCAGTTATACAATATTTAGCTGCTTCTGCTTCACAAAAGTATTTTGCTGAGTTGTCAATCCATTTTTCAGTTTTAATATTTTATCTTTTCTCACTTGCCCGACCAAACAATCATACTTATCTTTATGATGAGTTTCGTAGTGTCGACGCAGATTGTATTCCTTGAACACAGACACTAAATTCTGGCATATCAGACAAACAGCTCTTTCCTTGTACTGCATGAAGAAGTAATCGTAAGTCCACTGTTCTTTGAATATCCTGCACTCAAAGTACATTTTTCTTTTTCTTGACATAATTGTTTCCTAGGGATTCAAAATTGCTATTGGTAAAATACCAATAAATACTGCGCTACAAAAATAATATACCAGTAATAACAACTTTGCTTATATAGAGACATCCTGAGAAATTCAATAATAGCATTTTATTCAAAGCAAACATATGACATATCCTATATTCATCACCGCATCATGAGGCCAGTACAGAATCACAGCAGGATGAGGCCCCTACAGAATCACAGCAACATGAGGCCAGTACAGAATCACAGCAACATGAGGCCAGTACAGAATCATAGCAACATGAGGCCAGTACAGAATCATAGCAACATGAGGCCAGTACAGAATTACAGCAACATGAGGCCAGTACAGAATCATAGCAGCATGAGGCGAGTACAGAATCATAGCAACATGAGGCGAGTACACAATCATGAGGCCAGTACAGAATCAGAGCAACATGAGGCCAGTACAGAATCATAGCAACATGAGGCCAGCACAGAATCACAGCAGGATGAGCCCCTCACCAGGTCATAGCAGGATGAGCCCGTCAACAGGTCACAGCAGGATGAGCCCCCCACCAGGTCACAGCAGGATGAGCCCCCCACCAGGTCACAGCAGGATGAGCCCCCCACCAAGTCACAGCATAATGAGGCCTGGACCAGAACTTTGAGAGAGAGAACCTGTGCCAGCCTAGCCGGATCCCAGCTGAGTGAGCACATGTACAGTACAGTGGTGGACATAAGCAACTAAAGCCTTATGCAATATTATATATTGCATAAGGCTTTATATTCTTTGGCTCCCTCCCTGGCCTCTCACCTCCAATGCACTTCCAAAGCACCTGCACAGGCAAACTTGTGAAGAAGAATGTTTATTACCTTTCTGGTCAATATCTAGTGGAGATTCACAGGCTGTGCAAAACTCCCGCATGCAGTCTCCTCCGCGGCTCTACACTGCTAACACAGCTCCCTGCTGACTCCTCCCTCTTCTCCTGTGCACAGCAGCAAAGAATGGCAGATGCCGGCCGCTGTGCAGGTTATCAGAGCTCTTTGACAGCTGGGGGAGGGGATGGCTGTAAGTCAGACATAGTCCCGTGGATAGGAGCGAGGGATGTGGTCACTGGTGCAGATGCTGTATATTGCGGCCAGGTCACTTACCCGATCCTCCTCGTTTCTGCTCTGCATGATGGACGGGCCGGGTAAATGACTTTAGCGGGCCTTATTCGGCCCGCGGGCCGTAGTTTGAGGATCCCTGCTTTAGAGTGCACATATGTCTCTGAAGCCTCTCACTCTCCCTTCCCTCTATTCTGTGCATGTGTCTTTGCAGTTTATCATCAATTCATACCTAGGCAAGGTGCACATGGAAGGGCTTTACAAAATACAAAAACAAAAATTTCCCAGCTCACTCACCAGCCATCCTACAAAAAAAATACACTGTCTAACTAATGGAGTTAAAAACAGAGGCAGTATGACTTCGACATATTTTGCATAGGTTGTGCAACTAAAACCTCTGTTTTTAACCCTAGTAGTTAGACCGTGTATTTTTTTGCAGGATGGCTGGTTGGTTAGCGTGCTGGGAAATGTTTGTTTTTGTACTTTGTAAAGCCCTTCCATGTGCACCTTGCTTTAATTATACACAGGGGGCTTCAGCTGCCATTGTGATGTGTGGGGCTTCTGGTGTGTCCTTGTGCCTTTAGGAGAGGCAAACCTGCACCCAATTTATCCTTTGCTATGTATGTTCCAAGATGGAGGCTCTTATAGATTAGAGTAAGGACCGCACTACACAGGGGGGCCTTGACGAGGCAGTGTGGCTTCCACATATTTTGCAAATGTGCAACTAAAACTTCTGTTTTTAACCCTAGTAGTTAGACAGGTTGTTTTTTTTTTGCAGGCTGGCTGGTGAGTGTGCTGGGAATTTGTGTTTGTGTACTGTGTAAAGCCCTTCCGTGTGCATCATGCTTAAAGCTAGTTATGAATTGATGAGTGCATTTGCCATTTGTTTCATCTGTAGTCTTTCATTCCCCCTACCTCTCCAGCGTGCCTGTGTTTCTGCAGCCTCTCACTCTCTCTTTCTTCTACTCTGTGCCTGTGCCTCTGCAGTCTTTCACTCCCCCTTTCCTTTTTTGTGTGCCTGTGTCTCTGAAGTCTATAACTGCCCTTCCTTCTCTTCATGTGCCTGTGTTTCTGAAGCCTTTCCCTCCCCATTTCCTCTTCTGTTTACCTGTGTGACATGTCCCAGTAGCCTCTCATTCCCTCTTTCATCTTCTGTGTACCTGTGACACTGCAGCTTTTCACTCCCGCTTTTCCCTACTCTGTGCCTGTGTCTCTTCAGTCTCTCCCTCTTTCATCTTCTGTGTACTTGTGTTCCTGTGTAATCTGTGTCTGTGACTCTAGTAGCCTCTTACTACCCATTTCCTCTACTCTGTGCCTGTGTCTCTGCAGTCTCTCACTCTCTCTTTCATTTTATGTGTACTTGTGTCCCTGTAGCCTCTCTCTCCCTCTTTCATCTTCTGTTTACTTGTGCCACTGCAACCTCTCACTCCCCCTTTCCTATAATCTGTGTATGTGCCCCTTACTACCCATTCTATCTACTCTGTGCCTGTGTCTCTGAACCCTCTCACTCCCTCTTTCATCTTCTATGTACCTGTGTCTCTACAGCCTCTCACAGTCCATGTACCCATTGCACTCTTTACCGCTAATCCATAGTAATAGGTTGGGTGCATCAGTAGTCGACGACTGGCCACCGTCTAAGTAGTGTAAAGAAATTATGGACACCGGCACTCCAAGATAGAATAACGTCTTTTTATTGACGTATCATGCAATAGTACACTTATTGCAACGTTTCGGGGTCACACAGGATCCCCTTCATCAGGCAGAACAAGTGAGTCACCCCGAAACGTTGCAATAAGTGTACTATTGCATGATACGTCAATAAAAAGACGTTATTCTATCTTGGAGTGCCGGTGTCCATAATTTCTACAGCCTCTCACTCCCTATCACTTTACTGGTGTGCTGTTTTCTTTGGAAGCTCAGGGCTCCTACTCCCATTGACATTAAAGTATATCTAAACAAATCTGTTTTTTTTACATTTTGGATAAAGTAGGCATGTATAGACACCATGTTTGAGAGATGTATTGTACAAACAAGGAGAGTTGCAGCAGGCATGCACAGTAATATACTAAATATAGGGTAAGTGGCTACTTTTGTGGGTTACAAAAATATGGCAAATGGTAGAGTACTAAATATAGGTAGGTAACAGAGGTGCCTTGTGTATCTTTCACATATTTTGCCATTGTATACAATACCTTTGTTTTCAAACTTTAAACTTATTAGACAAAGACTATGCCTAAAATGTGCACAACCTGACTACAAGAAATTGCATGCATGCTTTGACTATTACTGAAAAATTACATGCTAAATATATTATGTGCTACATATAGAGAATGACATAGCATGCACTGCTTACTATAATACACTGAACATTAATTAACCATTTATGCTGAGTTTGAGCTGGCATCTAAGCATTACACATTGTACAATTATCCTTTATGCATAGAGATTTCATTTCCATGCACCTGCCACACAGGAAGTTTCAGGTTCCATGTCTGAATCCTCCCAGGTCAGGGTAGAAATAGAAGAGGCTCTATGTAACACTGTCCTTTACACTGGGTTTATTAATGTGTTACTCTACACATATTTAATATGGAAAGGAACCAATACCAGAAGATAGACATGAATATTGGACTTGGACTTTTCTTTAGTATCTAAAGTGCCAGGAATAGTTGGACTTAGGGATAACAATTGTTTTTTTGACAACATTGATTTTGCTACCATATTACCCACTTCTCCTCATTGAGTTGTGTTGGCAAAATCTACACTTTCGGGCAAAATAACATTTGTAGGATAGATAGCTTACACGCGGGGAGGTTACTGGGGTGACCTTATCAGGCATTCAATGGCCCTTTCATTTTCCAGTCAGTGGACGGGAGGTGGGTTCTTGACCAGGCTATGCACCTAAACTGCCATGGAGAATAGTGAGGTTGTCAGCCTGGCTCTGCTAACTGGCATGGTTTCTTGGATAACAAGACTGGCATAAGAGACTTACGAATCTTTTGGCAAGTACAATCCATATATACAGTACATATTTTAACTGTGTGCTCAGCTGCTGCCTGAAGTTTTGCTTATAAAAAGTTATGAGAACATGGAGCTGTAAGCCTAACACCAAATATACATTTTACATGTTTTAGCTTTAAGTCTGTGCGTATCTGGTTGTGTGCAATGAAGCATTTCTGTTCTCTTTCTAATTTTATCCTATTATTGGTAATTTGAATGACCAATGAAGCTACATTTGGGCATACAATGCACCCTTCAATTGAATCTTAATCCAATACAATAAATATTAGGGAAACATTTAATTTCCTGTGAAATGGAGGCATGTTCTGTTTGTTACAATGGGTAAAGCAGAGCACAATTGGTAATAAAATGTATCTAAAACATCTCCTCATTTACAACCTATTTATCCATTCCACGTACAAGTGCCGTTTGTTTTAAAATGTTTAACTAAATAGATAGTTGTTGTCCCTTCAATCCCTCACTCTGTCTTTAGCTGCTGCCCAACTCACCCATGTTGTTAGTAATCCATAGCTAAATTGGATACACTGAATATGTTTTTAATGGGTTTTGTTCTAAATGAAAGCTCAAAGTCTATAGCCCTCTGTGACATTTAGCAGCATATTAATTGTCCCTTTCTGACAAAGTATACCAACAGAATTACAGACTTTTATTCACATGTATTGTGAGTATGAAACCAAATAAATGAGGACATTTTATAGCAGGCATCGGCCATGCCAAGGCAGCAGTAAAGTGCACTATACAGCATTATACTGTATATTATAACTAATATTAATATTTAATAACGGACTGTTGTAGGTGGGTCAACAATCTCTAACATCTCTACAGGAGCAGCAGTGCAAAGTGGAGTCTAACTAGTACCTCTACTACTGCATTTCCGGGATCTAACCCAAAATAATCTAGATGGATACAGAGTAGTTAAAAAAAAATGGACTGCACAGTGAAACGCTTGATGTAAGACATCTAATCTAAAATCTATGGTAACGATATATGGCTATACAGTAGATAATGTCACAGCTCTTTGTGAACTCTCTGTGTGCCAAATGGTAGGCATGTCCTCCCTTTACCATATGGAGTGTAAGAAGTCCCTGATCTTTAATATGAACCCCTGTACAGGATTATGGAGATCAATCTAATTCTATTATGAAGAGATTTCTAGAAAAAAGGTTACAAGGAGGACAAATTAAGAAAGACAAATATGTCATGTGATGTATCTTTTGGAATGCCCATGTGGTTTACAATATGTGGGTTGGACCACACAGGAATTAAAAGTAAGAATTGGTGAAAACATCAATAATATAAAAAATGGTTTTAAAAATCATAGCCTCTCTAGACATTTCAAACATTGTCATGCAAAAGATCCAAGTGGTTTAAAACTGATAGGCATTGACAGAGTATCTAAACATTGGAGGGGATCCAATTTAAAAATAAATATTTCACAAAATGAAACCAAATGGATTTATGCGTTACAAACCATGCATCCAGGGGGACTTAATGTGGAATTAGACCTAAATTGTTTTTTTAGCAAACGATTAGGTCTTAATTAGTTGCCATTTATGATTCCATGGTTGTATTTATTTATTCTCTCATTCATGACACTGTTTGTGATTATCAATTTTATTGGTACATTTCTATTTAAATATATACAATTATGGATGATGTATTAGTTTTATTGTTCAGTATTCTACATTTAGGTGTATTTTAGATTCTTTAGATTCTTTATAATCAATTTTGATTTAATTTTAATTCTAAGGAGTTTTAAGTGCTGTTATACCTTTGGCAATCCACTGCCTGCACGGCTAACATGTGAAGTCTTTTAGTGGCCTCTGGAGGCAATTAGCAATTAGATGATTCATCCTTGGGCTATATAAGGAAGCCCTAGCTATACCTCAGTATGTGAACCTTTCCTGGAAAAAGTCAAGGGACGAAATGCGTCAGAAAGGATTGGACACGTACTGAGGTTACACCATAGGTGAATAGCAGGTGGATTTCTGGTTCCGGTTTGCTTAGGTGGAATCGATTGATTGTTTGCTGCAAGGCGATTTCATTCTGGCTATCTTGTAAGTGTGTTTTATTGTTGCAATAAATTCAATTTTTTTTACGTACTTCCCCATTCGGCGCATTTATTCCTCTTCTATATTGGCTTTCTCCCCTCGCTGAGTGAGCGGCACCTGCCGTGTAATACGAAAAGGAGGATTTTGTTTAATCAGAAGAGTGATTATACCATACATGAAAGACACTCACCACAATTAGGTTTATTGACCATTGAGATATATGGTCATGAATCTCTGGTGAGTGTGTTCTCAGTTATCTTAACACATCGGGAGTCGGGAGCACTTTATTTCAGAGGATCATATTTCTGTTTGTATGACCACCGAAAAGTAAACTTTTCCTGAGAGGAGCATGACAATGCTGACTTCTCATTCTGCAAATGTTAGTTGCCTAGCTGTCATTCTGATTCTCTTGCTTCAATACCAACTTAGAACAAGTATACAGATAAGAACATTTGACCTTCCTGATCAGAATACTTGGTTTAGATAAGTGACTCAGAAAGCACTAAAGCCAGAGGTCAGTGTAATAGTCAAGCAAGTAGTGAGAAGAAGCTCAGGAATTGTGGTCCCTGTGTTTCTCTCTAGAAAGATAATATTTGACAATGAAAAGGTCCTAAGAACTATACTTGATTTTGTCTCTTCGTGATAATTCATCTATGTTTCTTTGTAACTTAATGGCCATCTCTGGACTTACCTAAACCCCACTCCCATCCATCCCACCTATTCAACAGCTGCAAAAAGTTACAACCCCTTTTTTATTCACCTACCTCCACTGTCACGTGTCTCTCTCAGGCACCTCTTGTGGGAGAAGATGCTATTGATCCACTGCTGCAGTCTGTGCCCACACTGGTCCCATCATTATGTCATCATCACATCACTGAAGTTGTAAAGTCTTCCCTCTGGGCAGCCAATGAAAAGTGTCTACAGCACCCAAGCAGTGATATGGACACCCAAAAAAGGACCCTCACAAGATTTGGGACCTGGCATGTCACATAACAATGGATTTAGGCGGGTATTTGGGGGTTTTAGATAGTTTTGGAGGAGGGGGTAAGGGTGAGGGGAGATTAGTGCCCAGACAACAGCTTTAAGATATGCATATACAAGATTGGAACTATTATGAAACAATTATAAGACAATATGGTAATATATGGACAGATCAGCAATTACGTTATAAATTCAGATGGTTGGAAATCAACTGGGTAGGTTGGTGATCCCTTTAATCTCTGTTGGTTAATGTAAGATAATACTAATCTGCTTCTGCTGTTCTATGAAATGCTCATCCCACACAAGTGGATGTATATGCCTGATAAGAATTATCTTCAAGATTTTGATTGTTCTTGATATGACA
Organism: Nanorana parkeri; assembly: GCF_000935625.1. Classification (NCBI taxonomy): domain Eukaryota; kingdom Metazoa; phylum Chordata; class Amphibia; order Anura; family Dicroglossidae; genus Nanorana; species Nanorana parkeri. The sequence continues at coordinate 1,834,320 of NW_017306340.1, forward strand.
ATTAGAATACTTTGTTCTCTGGACCTTTATTTCATATCGCCAGGCACACACCCATGTATACCAAGAGTTATGGAACAGTGAAATTCCTGTGTACTGTGGCTTACTAAAAAGACTCTGAAAGATCACAAAGAATATCAGAATGGAAAAAAACAACCCATATATCTGCACAAAGGTCAACAGCTAGCAAAAATAAAAATATATATTTATAAAAGTTAAAACAAAGATAAAAAATAGAAAATCCTGATCCAGCTAACAGTAGTTATCTACTTGTATGTTGAATTTTGTCCCAAATCACCATTCAGTTTTTTTTTCCTATAGCTTTTTAAAAGTGGATTTGGAAGGCTAAGAAAGCTGCAGCTTGTAAAATAAATACTCCATGTGAACATGTTGTCTCAAAGCAATGTCTAGTAACTCAGTAGACAACTCTACATTTGCTTTCCATTTAGGAATCTCTGACAACACTTATTCCCTGTCCATAAATCATGTGGCTGTAAGACAGCAGGTCATAGATCCACAGACATTCACCCACGCAAAAGCCTGAGCCTCTACTCCCTGGTCTTTGTTTATTTGTTTATTTGTTTTGGCTGGGTCTGCCGAGGAACTTTGCCCCGGTCAACATCGTGAACTTGAAACTTTTTTTTTCTCAAAGTCGTCACTTGTTTAGTGAGCACCAACTTAAACATCTACTCTTATTTCACTATTGAACTGAGAGTTCATCTAAATTCAAGAAGAAACTATTCATATTTCTGCCTGTATGTCAAGGATTAGCACTATTGAACGTGTTTTCTATTATCAGCTTGTCACTTTCTTTGCTTCATAATCTCTTTCTTTCTTGTGCTCATTGGCTTCCTATTGTGTTTTTTTCCCACTGCAAGTGTATTCTTTTTCCCCCTTGCCATTTTTGTTTCAAGACGTGCAAAGTTAAAAGGCCCAGCTCAGCCTGACCACCTGGACACAGCAATGGGGCTTTATCCTTGGACTGGCTCCCTGCCAGTTGCCAGCTGTGTCATTGTATGCATCCATCTTAGTTAATTCCATGCACTGGGATTGTACTGGTTCTGTTTACAACAACCTCTTGCCCCTCCTGTGTCCAATTCCAATTGTCCTTAACTCTCCTTGTTTAATACTGTTTTGCAAATTATTAAGCACTGGAAGTCCATTAATCACAGTTCACGTCCTGTGTAAGCCCACACAAGGTAGGGAAAAGAGGGGGAAGGGGAGGCACGTTCATAGCCCTGAAAGGGCTTGGACGGTGGTCCATTCAGATCCCTAACGAGATCATTACAGCTAACTAAATACAAACCTGACCTTGCGACCCTCTGGGAAATTACGTGGGCCCACTGCTAGACATTAATATGTATCCCATCTCTCCCAGTCCCTTGATAGGATGAACACTAACCCTGCGATCAAAAGAAATCTAATCACTGCTCTGATTGTAGTAAACCATGCCTGACAGAGAATTCCCTGGGATCTCAATAGCTACATCAGTGCCACCCCCCGTGTGCAACATTTGCCAGGCTCTACAGCAGCCAGCCAACTGCAAAGAGCCGCAGCTTTTCAGTTTATTTAACACAGTGTGTCTACTTTCACAGACCACCTGGTAGGCTCATTTTAACACGGCGCTAGTTCTACTCTCCCACAGCCAAGATGTTAAAAAAAATTATTTGACAAAAAAAATAAGTTGAATGGCACTTAAAAAAATGAATAAAAAACTGGTTTAGTTAAATGGTTCCCAGGAAGTTTTTCTATCAATATGTATATTATGCAGAAATCCAGTTATGTGAAAGTAATAAAGGACACAGGCATATTAGTAGAAAAGTAGAAACAATATTTCCATACAGATCCAGTAGATACAGGTACATGCGGACCTGTAGGACCTTCACATTCTTAATGAAATACATTGTTTTTCTCTACCACTTGCAGATCTAGCAAATGTATTGTATATAGATATTTAGTAACATGCCTGTTCTTAAATGTTCTAGTTTTTCCAGAGGATGTGTAAATACTGTTAAGACTGCCACATACATTAGATGGCAGTTGAACAGGCACAGTCCGGCCACCCTCATATTTTATGTCAGCTGATGGGTCTAAACATGAATGACTGAATCATATAACTGTTTATGTTCAGCTTATGCAGAGAGCTAGGGAGAAGTGCACTTTGGTCATTTTCAGAAATAGCTTAGCAATGGCAAAATAAAAGTGATTGGAAAAGTTATTTCAGCATGTCTGATCACTATTCCCCCAACATGCTTCAGCTGGCAAAGCCTTCTCCCAATAAATATTAAGAATGTCATCTGATCTTTGTGGAAACTTATAAACATTTATATATATATA
>NW_017306340.1:1837671-1874416 GCF_000935625.1 Nanorana parkeri
TATACATATATATATATATAGATAGATATATATATACAGTATATTAATATATTTATGAAGATACATACATATTAATAAGTACAGAAGGACAAATGTAAAATATCTTTATCTTGTAAAATATATTTGTAAAATTGGTGAGTAATGTAATTTTGCCAGGAGTCACAAATTACTGTGTGTGTTTGCATTTTATATTTTTTTTTACCTTGACTGAAAAAAATCTTATTTTTTCAGGTCAACAATAACTTCTGTGTTTTTTGATTAGATTATAAAATTGGCTTGGGCATTGTTACAGGTTTTTATTTGTCCTGTCTTCGCACATCTACAAAATTGATTTTGTGGTTTTGTATCCAAAGAACTGCGTGCATCATAAGTTAAAGACTTAAGTAAATGAAGTAGCTGGTGATGGTGTGCTAGGACACATAATCCAAAACAAATCACCGTGTTGCACTGACACAAGATTAGAAAAATTCAGATTTCCTCACAAAATGAATACTGTAACGGGTAGTTTTCTTTGTAGAAATAAAGCAAAAAGGAAAAGGAATAGTGTGTGGCAAATATTCATACCAAATAGAAATCATATTTATATTGGCAACTATATTTTAGACAGATGTAGACAATTTGTCTCCACAGAAGTAGAAATGTAGTTAAAGAACATTTTGTAAAGCAAATTAGAGGGATAAATTGTAATGCAAAACACGAATGGAGATTTAGAAAAGACAGATTTGCATAAGCTATTGCCTATATTTTAGTCTAATAGGATTGTTCAGGACAGGACATCATAATCACGAGTGAACATTTGCATAGAACAAAGTGACCAATTGGTATCATTGTTTAATGCACTGTCTGGTCTACTGGTGTACTACCTAACTATAGAAAAAAAACAATAAAACAGAATTAAATTTATTTAGTAAACAGGTACACATAGACCCCCTATACACTACTAGTACCTATAGACATAAGATGATTATGGTCAGATCAGAAAATCTATTCCAAGTGCTATTGTTACATCTGAGATGGACAACATCAATGCTTGCCCACTCCTTCCCTCTTCATAGGCATATACAAGAACCCTTAGGCCAAATGTTCACATTTGTTTGTGTGCCAGTAGAGGGTGGAGCCGTAACCCTATAATCACACCATTATATTACAACAGATCTGTGCACGTTGTTTAAGACCCCATTCACACTGAGCGACATGGACAATCGCACGTTTTTCTGCGCAATTTTGAGCTCAGCGGCATTGAGCTACATTGCGCAATATTGCGCGACAGTGGACATTTTGCCGCGCTACGTAGCGCGACTTTTAGGAGGGACTTCGTCACTGCTACCAATCAACGGAGGTCTTGATGTGACATCATTCCTTCCTTCCATATTGCTGTGCAAAAGTGACCCTTCTATAGCACGATATCGCACAACAAGGTCGTGCAATATCGCCCATAATTTGAGCAACACCATTGAGTCTATTGGGGCTAAATCGCGTGACATCCGCTGAAAAATAGTTCATGTTCCAGCTACAAGCTTGAGCGACGAGCTACAGGCGACATTGAGCTGTGAGATGTGACCAACTCCATTGAAATGCATTGGACAAGCTACATTGGGCAACATTGCTCAGAAATATGCACGATTTTGGAGCGGAAATCGCGCGACAAACCGCTCAGTGTGAATGGGGTCTAAAAGATATTTCAAATTAGCTAATTTTTCCAACATAGATTTTACTAGTTGTGATTATGCCCCTGAGATTAGAATGGTATCATAGGTATCTGTTTAGTGTATATAAATGCATGTTTATATAATACATGTCTATGCACAGACAAAGAATCATTTGACATTCACAATGTGCCTTGGCCTGGTTCATAATATCCATGCCTATCTTATGATTTCATCATATGCCTTGTGTATGTGAAAACATCCACACACAAAAAAAAAAGGCGCTACTCCCCTAATAATCTAATTTAATCACTTGATACCAAACTGTGTATGACAGAGCATACCTGGCTTAGGCATGGTTGGATTTAAGTGAATCTGTGATCAGTTTCTGGACACTGAATTGATTACAGTTCCTTAACAAGTAGTAAATTAGTTTTAAAACTAGCCCTTACTGATCTCTGTAGCTGCAAGCACTGTGGAAGAGTTCATGCTCAAATTTTACAACAGAAGCGGTGAAATCTTTCATGTTATTTTCTTAGCAGCTCAGCTTCCCCTGCTGTCTCTCCAAAAGCTCCTGCTTTGTGCTTGCATTAGGATTAGAGCGATCACAATTACTAGGTACAGAGCTATATTACTGCTACTAAAAATGTTAAAACTTTTCTGCAATCAACTGTGCACAAAATCTTTATAACAAACACAACATTAAAGTGCTCTAAAAATACACCCACTGATGAGTGTTTTTTGCACTATTGATTGAATTCAAGTTTTCAGTTTTTAATAGCCTAGTATTGTTACAATGCACTTTTGGTATATATTAGTTTGTGTGTGAATATAGCGATGCACTTAGTACTTTTGATTGTTTGATCGATGTTTTATAACAAGTGCCAGAAAGCTTAATTTTGGGGGATTCTTACATTTGTACATACTTTTTTTGTATTATTAGCAATTAGAAGGCTAGAAGGCTGCTACGTCACTGTTGGGAGGGGGAAGTAGGGTGAGCTGAGCCGCTAAGATAACAACTTGAGCATCTTCGGTGCTTTTGCTGTAATATGCATCTACATATGTCAGAATTGTTTTAGAGATCTTTTACCGGATGTTAAAAATATGTTAGTACACAAATCTCCACAGCCTGGCCACAGGTTTACTTTAAAGCTGCAGCTGAAAATAAAAGGATCTTGTACATCTTGTTAGTTTCCCCCCTCATCCTACCCATGCTACCTAAACCCCTTATACTTGCCTCAGATCAGAAGCAAAACAGCTACCCGGGTGTAAGATAGATCCAATGACCCAACTACCTAGGTTTACAAACAGACAACTGTTCCATTAGGGCCTACATGGTGCATATGCAATAGTAAACTGTGGCCCCGCTGCCTCAGAAGATGAAAAGGAGCACTGCCCGGCCTCGCTAGGTGGGTTGCCTGCTGAAGTAAGGAAGAGGAAAGCTTATCTGAGGTAAAGAAGGGAACACTTATTAAGAGATGATGAGAAGGACAGCTGCTGCACCTTCCTTGCTTAAACTGCAGCTTCTGTACCAGGTCTCCAATTGAAATTAGGTAACGGGGTATAAGTAGAATGAGGTGGTCAAGAGTTAGCTGTTAGGCTTAGCTTAGGTTAAAGTACAGTTTTCTTTTAAACCCAATTAAATGAGAGTTAGTAGTACATTTTCTTATGTATCCAAGCACATACTGGGGTTGATTTACTAACCTTATAAACACACCACGAACGTGTATACACCTCTGCAGTGTGTTCCCTCCCAGCATGATCTATGGGTGGAATCTAAACACCTTTGTAATGTGTACACACCCAGCAGGTGTGTTGTGCAAAGCCCTGAATGAATTCCAAGGTGATGTTGGGTAAATTAGCTCTATGTTGTGTTGCTTGCGTTGATGAATGCAAGGAATGTAAATGCATGAGCTAACCATTTTTGTCTAAACTGTGAAGCAGCATTATATATGCATCATGTGCATGATTTTTCCATATATGGCATTAGTGGAAATATGCTTTTAGAGACTTTTTGGTTGATAAATACGTTTTGCTGTGTGAAAATCACACACACCTGGTGTGTGTGTGTGTTTAGGTTAGTAAATCACCCCCACTATATCAATGCCATCTTGAGGTGACTCCACAGAGAAGAACTTATAGGCAATAGGCTGATTATTGTGGCCGCCCATGGTGCTCTGGTGGTTCCTTGTGTTTGTAAATATGTTTGTGGAACCAAGTATGAACATGCTATTTACAAACAAGAATTTGTATTTGACTTTAGTTTACTACTCCTAATGATCATATATAGAAAAATATATGTAGTCTTTGTGAATTTCTATGATATAAGACTAATATCCTGCCTTTTGATGGAATAAAAGAACAACTTATTTAATGAAGCACAGAGAAGTCTGCTTTAATTCTCCACACAAGCAAAAAAAAACTTATTGTCATTTTAGCTGGTTTACACAAATCAGAAACCCTTATTAAGATTGCAACACATTTCTTTCTACCAGCGATTAAAATTAACAATCTTTAAGACCTTCCCGTTTCCTTGGCAACCCATTAGAGTGTGACTCCTTGCCTTGGTTACCGCAATGAGGCCTTTTAAATATTCCGCGGAGTACTTATTATCTATTTGCTTGCTCTCACCTCAATCTCACCTTTCCGTTAAACACAGAATGCAACTCAATCCACTACAACTAAAGACCAGTCTGAGAGTCTGATTAAAATTATCCCTGTCTGGCCTGACCTCTTTTCTCTGCAGGTGAGAGTGTCCCCATTCACAAGCTAAATGAAGCAGAAATGATGGAGTGTTTGTTTTCCTTGACTTTCCTTCAGTCTGCCAGTAAATTTACAGCCACGAATATGAAGTGTTAATTTAATGTTCCCACTGAGCATCTCATTGTCAACAAAGACTTCAAACCTTAAGAGAGGAAAAAGGTTAGTTCATGCAGAAAATGACCCTTATGGGTTGATTGTCTTCTGGCATAGACAAGCAGCCAGCAGAAAGCAGAGGGCTTTGACTCCCAGCTTAATACATTCGATAGGTCCTAAAAGAAGCCCTATACCTCTCTGCCAAAAGAGAATCACCTGCAATGTTCACTTATTTATCGTAGCTGTAATCTCTGCAAAAACAAACAATGGGGAAACAATCACTCCTGCGATTTGTTTGACAGGAATCAAAACTTAAACCTTCCATTATCTGAAACTTAAACAAAGGTGTCCAGTGCTGCAAAGAGAATTAATGACAGAATAAAAACCACCTAGTGTTTTTTCCCACTTGAATGTTTCATGGGTTTGTGGGAGACTGAAAAAGGCTTATCATCTGTCAACCATGTTATATGTTGTCCAGCTTTCCCATTTAGAAAAAAAATACGTAAAGAGTGTTCATACTCTCTATGAGTTTCCTAATTATTAAAAAAAATGACATTTTAAAAGTCTTTTTTTTTTTTTACACATTTCTTTTTTTAGTTTCCCACTGCATTGTCAAATTGTGTGTTAATTAAATTCCTCTTTAAAGTGAACCTAGATACTGTTTTAAACTTGCAAAAGTCCTACTGAAACTCAGGAATGACTGACCTGAAGTTAAGTGAGCCGAACACTGTTCGGCTATTCACTTCGGCTATTCACTTCAGGCTGGTACGGCTGATTTCAGCTGTACTTTGGCTGAAATCAGCCGTACATCGGCTTGCTTCATGTGGCTTCGGGTTGGCTGAACATTGGTGAATAGCCGAACAGTGTTCGGCTCACTTAACTTCCAGAAGTGCAGAAGGAGTTCGACTCAGCCGATCCAACATCTGGATAAGCTGAGCCGAACCTCCGGCAGGCTACTCACTGCTGTTCGGGCTATTCTTATAGATGCCGAACAGCAGTGAGCGGCATTTGGCTCGGCTGTTCTGCTCGGTCCCTCAGAGGTACCGAGCAGAACAGAAAAAGAGTGAAAAAAGTTTTAAAAAGTAAATAGAAAACGATTGTGCGGAGCTAGCAATGACAGCTAGCTCCGCCCAATAGTTTCCTATTGTCCGGCGGCTCTGCTGCCGTGAGCCTCCCGCTCCCGGCCGCCCAGGAGAGAAACATTGCTGTGTCTTTTTTTTCTTTATTCTGACACGAGCGATGTCAGAATAGAAAAAAAAAAGGAATTTTCCCATTGAAAAGGATTGGTACATTACTATTGGCTATTTCAATTTGCAATAGCCAATAGTAAACTAGCATTGTAGCTAGCCGAAGGATCGGCCGAAGCTATGGCCAGATCCTTCGGCAGCTTCGTGAATAGACCCCTAAGACACCATAAAAAAAAACACTAAAGAATGTCTGCTATTAATTTTATTATTTATTGCAGGTATTTATACAGCCCCGACAATTTATGCAGCGCTTTACATACAGAACGTTTACATCAGCCCCTGCCCTCAAAGAGCTTAAAGTGTATTTCCACTTGCGCAGCCAAATTGGGATAACAACTATTTTATATTTGTTACATTTTCCCATTCACATAGTATAAGCTGAAGAAAATAAAGAATGCTTCTTGCAGTTTAAATTGTTTTTACTTGGGTTAGGGTTTTAAGGGTTACAATTTCTTCTAGCTTCTACTATTAGGAGGATCTATGAGGGGTTAGGGGTCTAAGGTGGCTTGCCCATTGTATGTTAATGAACCTTATCAGATAAACACAATCCTCAAATCTCAGTATCAAGTAGGACAGGACAGGACAGAGCACTGTAACAAAACATCTAAAATGTAAAAAATAATAATTAAAAAGTTATGTTTCAGTATCCTGTGTGAATAGGAACACATAACTAACATATGGAGGGGTTTTCTCAAATCTGACTGCAAAAGTGGAAATACACTTTAACCACTTCCCGGTCGGCCGTTGTAAAAAAAATGGCTGGCCGGGAGCTCTCTAGATCTGAGCGGGCGTCTGTAGACGTCCGCTCAGCCAAGCCCCCTCGCGCGTGCCGCGCAACGTGCGGGAGCGGGAAAGTTCTAAAATTTAAAAACAGGCAACGATGCCTGGTAACATACAAGCGATACGCCGGCTGTATAGGTGGTCCTGAGGTCCTGGTATGTGCGCCCCCTCCACGTCTCCCGCCCTCCCGATGGTCCCGTGCTCCACTGTGCCCGGTGCGAGCCCGGGACCAGCATAGTGCCTCTCGGACAGGGGATCAGATGGAGATCGGTACACGATCTCCCTCCGGTCCCCTCTCCGCTGTCAGAATGCGGAAGTCATGTGTATTACATGACTTCTGCATTCTTGTGTCACTCTCCAGCTTCAGATGCTGGAGAGAAGCTGATGAAGCAGATCTGTGCTTCATCAGCTTCTTCAGGTGGGTCCTAGGTAACATTAGGGGTCTACATTAAAAAAGAATATAAAGAATATTTCTTTCAAGTCCCCCCCCATACATACACGCATTCAAACATGCGTCCGGTGCACATACGTGCGAAAAACGACGATTGCGCCCATTACGCCACACATGTTACATATGGTCGTGAACATCGGAATGAGCAATAATTGTAGGGCCATCAATCACTGATAACACTAGACTGATGAGCGGTAAAAGCTTTTAAAGCGTTGCCTACGGTCAATTTTGGGTATGGTAGTTTTTTGCGATTTCGCGGGTGCGCGCAATTTTAAGGCTTGACATGTTTGGTGTCTATTTACCCGATGTGACCCCGTCTTTTATATTTTACCAACAATATAGGTAATAATCATTGTTTACTAACATCATGGGGGGAAAAAACTTTTTTTTCAAAATTTTCAATAATTTTTCCTTACTATAGTAAAAAATAAAAACCGCAGTGGTGATTAAATACCACCAAAAGAAAGCGCTATCTGTCCCCAAAAAATTGTATAAAATTAATTTCAGTACAGAGTTGCATGACGGAATAAATGTCAGTCAAAGTGCTTCAAATGATTAAAATCTAAGGTCCCTATCTCACATGCATCGGAGCCAAGTAACCTTCTAGCATGTCTTTGGGGTGTTGGAGGAAACCAGAGTACCCATAGGAAACCCATGAAGACTCCTTGCAGATAGTGTCCTGACCAGGATTCAAACAAGGGATCCTCAGTGCTGCAAGGCAGAAGTGCTAACCAATAAGCACCTGTGCAATTAGAAAAACCTCTTGTGCCCTCTCTGATTCAGTTTCACTTTGTTACAAGAGGCTGATTTTCCCTGATATCTTGGTTCTCACTCATACACATGTAAATTCACATGCATACACTCTATAGGTTGGACTTGATGGACCCGTGTCTTTTATCAACCTCAAATACTATGTAACTATGTAACTATTGTCACTCAACATTTAGCAGTTTTAGTCAAAAAACATTCCTGAAGAACAGTTTATTGATGTTGCTTTCCAGTCAATAATGAAATAAGTTGCACATAAAACAAACAATAGATTTTTATTACCTTTACCTTTTTGTGACTGCACTCAAGGGACATCTCCTCTGTACTCCACATTTTATAGGATTGACAATATCTGACCATTAAAAAGGATAGATGAGTATGATCTGGCTTTGGTACTGAAATGTAAACTTCAGCTGTCTATGGAGGCATATTGGGGAGAGGGGAGAAAAGTGAGAGATGCAAACATCTTCCATGAAGACATGTGAGAAGTAGATATGTAAGTCGACAAAAAAATTGTTTCAATTTTGTTTTTCTTCATTTCAGATTTTTCGTTCTTTTTGGTTTCAGTGTTCGGGTCCGAGCGCCGATTTGTTATTCGGATCTTTTATAATTTAATTTAAGCTTCGGAGGCATGCATGAACTGGATACCCACTTTGGCATCTATGTGTTTGAGCCCTAAACTGATTTAAAGAGCAGATTGCTGACTAACTTTATGTGGGAAAGTCAACAAAGTGTAAGCAAAGCCAAAGCTTTTTTTTTTTTATTGTTTAGAGTGTTTAAACCCCATCTCTATTAGTCCCAGTGACCATTGACTCTAGTAGAGAATGTCATGGGAAATCCAAAATATTAGAGTTGTCACAGGGACAGAAGGTGGAGAATACTATTCCTAAAGAGACAACTCTTCTAATGACAATGTCCAAGATTGCATATTCCCTTGCTTTGGATAGATTTCCTCCTACTTGCTGTTGTCATGTCTATGGAACAGTAAGTGGTGAGACAGATGGCAAAATCAAAAACTTCAATAAGGTCTTACCCTTTCCTTTAATTTTTTGCTAAACAGTTGGGAAGTTGTTAATATGCATGAACAATTAATTTAAAGCAGAGCTCCAGCCATAAATAACAAAATGAATAGCCTGTTAAAATATTAATAAACAGCTTTTGCTGCAATATTCACCTTCAATCCAGAGCTATCCTCTATAGAACTTCTTTTCCACCCCAGTCTGACATCCAGCATCATTAACACACTTCTTCTGATCCAAGTCCATCATGCATCCCCCCAGCTTGTCACTGGACAGTGAAAGGAGAAGCAGCACAGTGATGAGCTCTCTTCACTGTCACTCTGCTTTCTTCTCCAATCAACATATTCAGCTAATGAACTAATTGGCTCTTTGTGCTGTTGTACAGGGGATGCAAGAGGCTGATACCAAATCAAATTTAAGTATTTACACTGCTTGCAACTAAAAAAAATAAAAAATAGCTCACTGGTTTGTTTTAATTGCTGCATGGTATTGCTCTTAAACACTTTCCTGACTCAGTCGGTTACTTAAAAAAATATGCATTTAAATGCACAAAAATATTACCATCTCGTATTATTAATGAGAACAAATATTGCAGTGTTGATCTGGTTGTTTGATTGACTTTGGGAAGCAGGAAGAATGTATTTTTCAGTTGAAGCAAACTGAACCAAGCTTTGTTACCATTTTCTGATTTTCTCTAAATCAGCTGAGAGTTTAGGATTATTTTTTGGTTTAGAGGAAGAAGTGTCTTTTTGTCAACCTGACTAACCGTGTATGCTATGGGGCCGTTTGTGGAAAGCTATACAAACAGCCTTCTACTAGAAAATCTGTAAAGCACGGCATTACTTTCTGAAAGCAAAAGGAGTCCCTACATTATCACTTCTTATCAAATCTGTAAATAAGTGATTTGTTTTTTGTTTTTTTGGGGGCTCCTAATTGGTCCTTCATATCTCCAAATGGCCATACAAAATATTTTTTTTAAATTGTACTTACCACTAAATGGGGACCTTCCCCAAAGCTCAAAGAACTTAAAGTGGCACTAAACAAATGAGTTAAACCTTAAAAATGCATTCAAGTACCTTAACTATTAACAAAAATGTATCTTATTTGTGTATCACTCAACTGTAGATCCTCAAATCATCTCTGAAACACAAGCATAGCAGAGTAGATCCAGGAAGCTTTTCATCTGTGGGTAGCTTTCTTTTAATTGAACACAGTGGGGGTGATTTACTAACCTAAACACACACACGCACCAGCTGCGTGTGCATTTTTACACAGCAAAACGTATTTATCAACCAAACACGAGCAACGTGTTACATTTTCACGCCGTTATGGCGTGTTTTTATGTATTTCCGTACCTGCGCGTCATGTAGCATGTGCCATAGGCTACACGCCGCTCTAATAGCGGCATGCAAGTCTCTAAAAGCATATTTCCACTAATGCCATATATGGAAAAATCATGCACATGATGCATATATAATGCTGCTTCACAGTTTAGACAAAAATGGTTAGCTCATGCATTTACATTCCTGCATTCATCAACGCAAGCAACACAACGTAGAGCTAATTTACACAACATCACCTTGCAATTCATGCAGGGCTTTGCAGGGCTTTGCACAACACACCTGCTGGGTGTGTACACACTACAAAGGTGTCTAGATTCCACCAATAGATCATGCTGGGAGGGAACAGACTACAAAGGTGTATACTTGTTCGTGGCATGTTTATAAGGTTAGTAAATCAACCCCAGTGTGGTGATTTACTAAGGAAGTAAAGGGTGTTCACTTTGAATACCAATGTGTAAAGCACATTAAAATTCTTGATAGCACATGGCTAGTTGATTGGGGTGAACGTAGACTCCCCTTATTGACTAAGCACAGTGAATCATTGCAATATGTTAAGGCACACTTGGTTGCCTCCAGAACTTATCACTGGATGATCCTCTGCTGTAACTAGACAAGAGTGGATGGATAGATGAACCATGAACAGTAAATAGAATACATAAGTAAGGTAGAGCCAGATCATGCAAAGGGAAACCTAGACCCTAGTCTAGGGCCCCATAGCTGTCCTAGCTATAATCGTCATGATCCTACAGTACAACAGTGCAGTTGCTAAAAGCTGTGCAGCTGCCTGTCAAGTGATGATGTATTTGTAGGCAGTAGGCCATAGCAGTATATGCAATGAAAATTGGATATTCTCTATGCCAATTGCAGTCCTTGCCAATGTAAATCAAAGCGAGGGGCGTGCAAAAGTTACTACTTTGCCTAGGGCCACATTCTGCCTTAATCCATCTCTGAAGTAGGGTGTACAGGTCTCGTTACATATAGTATATACGGTAAATACATGTTGGGTATTAGGTCAGTGTACACAGAACGGGTCAGAAGTTCTAAGTGAAGTACATGATCAACAGACAACTGACACACAGAGGGCAGTTAACTAAAGAGATAAACAATTCACTTAGCAAAGTTAATGTCAAATTTGGAAAGTGTATGTGCACTTTGCAAATTGAATGTTTGGGTAGCTTATTGAATAAGGTGAAACTGTATTTGTTTCCATCATCCATTGAAGTTACTAATAGGATAAATACACATACAGTTATATTCCCATACTGAATAGGGCTCAGCGAATCTGCACAGGTTTGATTTGTGAAAGGTTTGTCAAACCCTGCTTGAAATGCACGAAACCCAGACTTAGCAGCGAATGCAACTAAAGTCTAATGAGGGCCAATCTTAATACTAAATTCTGTCCATTTTTAAGACTAATAGGCAAGGGATTGCCAAAAAAGAATATAGGGAGCTGGGAATTGCTATGGGGATATTTAACAAAGCAAAGGAAAATTTTAAAAAAAAATACATTTCAGTGAGGAGAGGGCACTTTTAATGTGATTTCAAGGGTGCATTAGAAAAAAATAATTTAAATTACATGCTTGGGAAATTTGAAAAAAACCCATGTTATGTTTGTTATGTGTTGCCATTCACACAGCGTAGCTAAAAATAATTTTTTTATTTCCTCTTTCTTACATACAATGCATCTAAGTCTTTAACCCTTTGTTATGATAGACAGTGGTCAAATCAAGTTTATAACTGATAAACTTGAGATCTGCCAGTACAGATAGGGTCAATTAGAGTAAACATATTAAATATTATTTTTAAGTTATGCAATGTGAGTGGCAAACCTTTACCCCCTTCCCTTCCCCCCAGCCCTGCCCACCCCCTCACCCGGCACAGAATTCTGGTATACATTTTGCTACCTACATGACAATAAGGGTTTACAGCCACTTTCAAAAACCTACCAATGCCTACAAGCCCAACATTAATCTCTCCCTATGCACTCCCTACCATGGTTAATGTACAATGTCAATTTGGCTGCTCTGACCTGATCCTTTTATATTGCAGAGCCTGGCTTATCCAAAAGTCCACTTATTGGCCCTTCTAAGCCAGCTGACTTAGGTGCACAGGTCAGGCAGAGCATTATGGTTAATATAGGGATTCTTGCATTATTTCACAAGGTCCTTACCTTAAACATGCAGTATTCAACACAAAGTGGTGAACACTGTCTTCATCCCTAATATGAAATTCATAAAGGCACTGTCAAGACTATCTAATTATTTTTATTGTGAAGGCAATTTATACTTTCAAATGGCCTTTTACTAGATCATTCACCCTACAATTTACATGATGAGAAAATTATAACCTTGACACACTATGTAACAAAATAATATTACAATTACAGATTTAAAATAATTCAATAATAAAGTCTTAGATAAGTTTTTCTGCAGTTATGTATAAAAAAAAAACAGACAGCTGTGTGAGACATCGGTGTGTCTGGGTTTTAGATCAGCAGCTGTATTCTGTTTGAAAGCTGCATCCTTAGACCCAAGTTCCTCCACTGACCTGCATGTATAATATAAACCAGTAAGAATAATTGGAGATGCTCTGTTCAATATATTCAAGTACAAGAGTGTTGTTGTCTCTGTCATGGACCTCTGGCCTCTAGAATCCACCCCTGTATATATACCAGTGATAGACAAACACTGAGAACTAGGTAGCCAATGTCCCTATTGAAGGCACAGCACTAACAAGTTGGTTTTGCACTACTAATCCTTTGTCAAAATGTAAATCAAGCTAGGCAGTTTTATTTCAAGCATAGGCTTGTCACAAACTGGGCCAATTTGGACTAAGCAAATTATAAATTTATATTATCTAAGTGAAACCCTTATATCAGAACAATCAAGATCCAGGCATCTTAATTAATACACAAGGCATATTATTTATGTGAGTGTAAAGCTTAGCTGCACCCCATTTCACCTTGTGTCCTTTCTTATTGATACTTTAATGTAACGGGGAGTATCATTTAACAATGGGGAGGCTCAGAAATTAGTCAAGGTCAACTTTGACAGAAAAATGTGTATTCTAACCATCAACTCATTAGAGAGTAGGTTCACAATAATATGGTGCTTTTTTTAATATCTACAATAATGGATTGGATGAAGTGATAGTTTCCTTGCTGTCTCAGGAAACATTCTGGATTACCTAGTCTACTATGATGAACACAAAACATCATATGATAGAGGGAA
Organism: Nanorana parkeri; assembly: GCF_000935625.1. NCBI lineage: Eukaryota > Metazoa > Chordata > Amphibia > Anura > Dicroglossidae > Nanorana > Nanorana parkeri. Next base: position 1,851,012 of record NW_017306340.1, read on the forward strand.
AAATAAAAAGTTTACAACAGCCTCTAGGGACAGGTACTGTTAGATGGGATACCAAGATAAATGGCATGGTTTACTTTAATGTCTAGCAAAAATTGAGAGGGTTTAGAGTTTTATGTACAGACCAAATTAAATCTCAGGTTTGAAATGTTCAAACATTCATATCCCAATGTTGTGTTCTTTCGAGATTTCATTTCCATTCCCCTGATTATCACATGGGCAATAAACGCTATATTCTCATCATGCCTCTGGTGATAACTTTCACAGCTGCCAGCATCATTCCATCAATTCCCACCCTCTGTAACATGTGCTTACTTTTGCATTACACAAGTTACACATTGTTACAGAGATAGCTGGTTTCCTTGCTGCTCTTTTCAGCCGCTCCATGGCAACTGCAGATCTAAATGGAGGCTTGGTAAGCGGCAGTTAATTCCGTAAGATGACGTGGGCAGTGGACAAATATTTTAATACAGGAACAGGTGCTCTGCTCCTGTATTAAAACAGAAACAAAATTGACAAAACTGGTGCTGATTTCTAGTGGGAGGAGGGGTCTTAACAAAAATAGGTTTACCAGGTGAGATAATAAATCTTTTATATTTTAGCATCCTACTCCATCTTGATTTTAGTTTTACCATTGCAAAAAATAGGGGTTAAGCCGGTATAAAAATAGGGTGTTGTTGTCTTCTCTGATTTCAACTATGAACCTGTATGAAAAGAGAACTAAAGCCAAACCTTCTTTTGGCTTTACTTCAGTTTTGGGTCAAAAAAGTACATTTACTAATATACTCCTGTGACCCAAAGTCAGTATCCAGTGGGGTACGGTCCACTATTTGCAGACAGTGCAGAGCCGCACTGCAGCTGGGAAAGATCCCAACAATATTGTTGAGATGCGCCCCACTGCCTGATTGACAGACAGCTTCCCCCAAAGGTCTGTCCCTCCGAAGAACACTGGAGAACAGAGAGGGGAGGAGGAAATCCCTGCAAGGAGAAGACCGTAAGCTGAGCAACCAGTGATTCGTGATTGCTCAGTTCTTGATCCACAGAGAAGCTGGCTTTACAATTGTAAACAGAGTTTCAGCAGCTAAAGCTGCCGGGAGACTGTTTAAACAGGCCCGTTGCCAATGACACACAATGTACGTCAGTGGGCACGAAGGGGTTAAATACAAAGGATTTCCAGAGCGCTATGGCTTATCGAAAGACCCAGCACAGCAAAAGCTGCCTGTTCTAAGTCAGGTTTTGTCTGACTGAAACCTGGTACAGCATAGTCCAATAAGGTGTTAGTCACTGTTCTTCCCTATTCATTTGTGTTTATAAATTTTACCTAGAACTAATAATCCGTGTAAACAAGTAAACAATAGAATTTTTAGAATATGTAGTAAGGGGAGGGGTAAACATATTTATAAGAGCCTAGGGCTCATTCTTCTGGCTGAAAGAAAAATATTTCTATGCAATATTTCATATTTATTCGACTAAAAAAATTATATTCTTTGAGACCCGACCATTAATAATAAAGAAAGTATATACAAAAACAATAACATTTTTAAGTTTTGACACAAATGTTCTTTCCAGACACAATAGCCTTTTATGTGCCCATCTCTAATTCAATTTTTTTTGTTGCTGGGGCCTGACTTCCTCTGACTGAGCCCTGTTGACCACCATGCCGTCAGTGGCCAGTAAAGGCATCCTTAATGGTCATGGGGATGTATTTTTACCGTTAGCATATATCTAAATGCAAAACATTTCTTTCAATTTTGGATACATTTGGGAATGTTTAAAAACTCCATCAGTTTTTTCCCAGTCTACCAATTGGGGAAATTTACGTTTTCTTACTGTTATCAAAAACGACTGAAACAAGTGTTCCATTGTGTCTTCTCTATTTCTGTTCTAGTGACAGCTCAAGATTTTTGAATCCTCATCACTTTCAGTCCAAGTGACAGTGGTCTCCAAGACAAATAGAGAGAGTGAATTTCACCAACAGGGACCAAGCAATAAAACCCTGAGAGGGGTTCTAACCTCTCACCACCGTATCAAAATGTTAAAAAAAAATTACTTTAGATACACTTTAAGTCAGGGAAAAGTCAGATTTCAGTAACAAAAGAGACAAAATAAGAGAAGGGCACAGAAAAGGCTTTTCTGTTTATCAAGTGTACTAGAAGGCTCTTTCTGGGCTGGGCATTTACTTTAAAAAGTTTAAAATTGAGTATGGTTCACTTTAAAGCCTTAGACAACAGTTTGGTCAATTATAATAATGAACCACATTTCAGAAATAATTGTAACAATTTAGTTGTAATAGTTGTTGTATTATAAGTTCAACTATTCTGCAGACTGAGCTTGAGAGACATACAGCAGAAGTTTTCCACTGAAAATAATTGGATGTTCCGTCAATACATGCTGTCCCAGAGGAGAATCTAAAACATATGTATACCTCAGAAAGATATGACTGACAAGCCTCATCCCGAACACCCTGAATACAATTTCAGCCAATGTGGAAATCAGGTGTTGTCTTTTCTCTCTAATTGCCATATTTTAACCCAACTCCTTACATGTCTGTAAGGAACACCATCACACAGCAATATTCTGCATGATTATGTCTTCAATTATGAGGTAGGAGACATCACTGACAGCTTTGACAGGGACACTGAGCTTCACCCCAGAGTCAGGGGACACAATGACACAAAAGTGATTAACACTTGAAAGCCAAGATGTGGCCTGTGACCAGTGAGTTTAAATGTTGTTGAACATGGACATTTCTAATCACACCAAGCAGTTATCACAAGGGATTACCCAATTATCAGGAATAGCAAGGAATGGCCAGGAGAGGCAGCTGCCTGGGGAATGACAAGGCTGGTGGTCCAGAATAGGCAATGAACAGGACCACTAGAGGATACATATAAGAACTGTCACACAAATAACTTATGGTGGTGCCTTTGCTACCAATAACATGCTAGGTATACGCTTGTTTTATGTAATTTGTCCAACAACAACAAATTCCTAATCACTCTCAGGGCAGTTCACCTGGCATCTTCTCGGAGCCTTGGTAAGGGCATTATTGCCTAAAAATTAGTATTATGACCACCAAGTATGGTGAGCTTGCATTTGAAATGTTTGCATTGGAGCCTTCTGTTTCTGTATCTACAACTACGTGTAGATACAAAATGCTGACTGGACATGTACTGTATATACTGTATGTACATATATTAAGACAGAGAAGGCTACTGAGATATACATGGTTATTCACACAAGGGTGAAGAGTTTGAAGAGGGCAGGAGAAGTGAACAATCTAGGCCAAAATAGCTGAACTGGAAAGGAGCTGAATTTGAGAATTTTTCCAGTTCAGCTATGTTGTCCCAGATTGTTCACTTCTCCTGCCTTCTCCAAACTCTTCACCCTTCTGTGAATAACCCTGATAGTGTATATGACTCCTGATGGTTATGTATGCTCCTTTTAACTATCCTGCCCACGTCCGTATAACAAATAATGAATCCTAGTTACCTTATAATTGTTTTACTTTTTTTTAAGAACCTGTAAAAATATACAGTGACGGACAAGTTTAATAATAATTAAAAAACAAAACAAAACAATAAAAATGGAATTTAACACAAATACAAATGAAATAAATGAAACTATGTTAAATTATCCATTAAAACACACACACATTTTAAATTTTTTGCTCATTGAGCAATATGAAGAGTTAAAGCTTCATCTTCATTAATTTTGTAGTAAGATCAATCTCACTGAAAACATTCTGGTTATCTGTTTTGCTCATTGAGCAATATGAAGAGTTAAAGCTTCATCTTCATTAATTTTGTAGTAAGATCAATCTCACTGAAAACATTCTGGTCATCTGTTCACCTTTATAGCCCATTCCCACCTCTCAGTTGCAATGCACTGTTGTAACGTGCAAGCTACCACATCACATGTTACATGCTTTAAGGCATTGCAGTGCTATTCCTTTTCACTGGCACCCCAATGCACTAAGCAATGTACCTCTGACGCACATCTATTTTACCGCATCATAACATATGGTACTACACTTGCTGCATTGTAATGCACTCATCGGAAGAAAGTAGAGCATGTCTTTTTTTGTGCATTCATGCATTGACACAATGCACTAGAATGTGAAAGTGTGAATCGGCCCTTATAATATAGGAAACATAACCATCTCTCTTGATTTGTGGTTGTACAATCAAAAAGTATCTCTACATATAATGCAGACCGCCGGTTGCTTTCAATAATACTGTACATTTGAGCAATATTCTTAACTACAATATTCACATGACACCAGGGGTAGTGCGTACACAATGGGGCATCATCATACAGACGTGTCTGGGACACAATCACTAAATACAGTTCTGCCTAAGATTCCATCACATGTGTGCTGGCTTATACAGCCCAACCTTCATCTGTTGCAGAACTCCACTAACCACAAGTTAGCACACCATGAACATGTTCAGCAGCAGCAAAAAAGCAAACGATTGAACAAAGCCTGCAGCGGAGAAAAAACAGAGTGTAGACTAAACAGAAATTTTAAAAAATTCCCAGCGCTGCCTGATTAAAGTTGAAAATGTCAGTTCAAAGTTAAATTGTGGCGATAACGGCATCCACAAAAGCCAAGATCAGTGGGATCCCCTGTGAATATAATCACGTCACTAAACGCCTTTTACTCCAAGACATCCTACCAGGGGGTTCACGCTCATTTTACAAGATCTATTGTGCTTTACATTTCATGTTCTATTTACTGGAAATGTGTATTTGAAGAATCAATTTATTTTAGCAAGGCACGATGGACACACAGCATGTAATAATTGCTCTGCCCTAGGCAGTAAGTGAAATTCACAGATGTAGAGAAATCAGGATAAGAGTAAAAATCTGTTAATGATCAAAAAGTGTTGCAACTGAAGGTTCAGTGACTCAGTCTACATGTATACCAACACTATACAAAAAAAGTGATTATTCAGCTATTCACAGGGACTGCACTATTGATTCTAAATAACAAAGAGCGCTATATAAATCTCAGTGGCTGGGAAAATTGATTTTCCTTCTTCCATTTCTTGCCTTGAAGTTACTTTAGGCTTTTAATCTTTCATCAGTGTAACTTTACAATTCTTCTGGTGAATGCACAAATAATTAAAAGTTTATAACAAAACATACAGGTATAAATGAAATTGTGATTTTCTAGGAAAGAAAAAATAAATCGATGTTGATCACTGAACCCCACATAGCATTGTCTGGAGTTTTAATATGTGAGAAGATAGCAGTTTTTTAAATGCAGAATATGAAAGGATACAGATCACATTTCTCCACATAAAGGACACTGATATGGTTGGTAGGAAAGAAGAGATTTCTGGGAAAACATAATTTCCATTGAGAATATACATTCCAGATAGCAAATACTGTAGCTGGCTTCTTTTATATATACTAGATTAGTTTCTCAAATGATAGCATTGTACCTGGAGCGTTTGTATAACAGTATTTGAAGTTACAGAATTTAAGCAAAATATGTATGTATATATTTAGCCTGTAAAAGTGGCAGAACGTTCGAGGCAGGACCCAGCAGAGAATCATTCAGTATGCTGAATTTCAGTACACTGAGTTCAGTAAGTAAATGTATTATTCTGTAACTTTAATCCATAAAATATTTTACTTGACTCATATAGTGAATTGCTTCTTGTCCAAGCAGTCTTTTGTAGGTAGCAGACTGTCTTTAATTTATTAAAGTATATCTGACCCTTGAAGCAAAATGACAGGACTGCAGAGCATTTATTCTAGAAATACTAAGGGGGTTATTCACAAAAGGGTGAAGAGTTTGGAGAAAGCAGGAGAAGTGAACGATCTAGGCCAAAATAGCAGCTTTTGAAAAATTCTCCAATTCAGCTCACTTTCCAGTTCAGCTATGTTGTCCCAGATTGTTCACTTCTCCTGCCTTCTCCAAACTCTTCACCCTTTTGTGAATAACCCCTTAAGTATTTAGCAGAGCTATAAGTGATTTTATATCCTTATATCCCAAAAATATACTGATAAGCATTTATTACTACACAGAACCTAGAACATCGACCTTATTACAATAAAATGTGATAGAGCGTTGCTTATACCTTATAAATGGGGTTCAGATATATACCTTCGTAAATATATAAAATTATAAATATGAACCTTTAAAAAGTGCATTTTTTATTATTTAATAAATTATTTAATAAATTATTAACATTACATGTACTAAATAGTGGAGGCTAAACAAAAACGTAAGCATGTTAATATGAAACCCAACACCCTTGAATACATTGTGAATTTCTTATGAAACTTCCTGTTCTACCTTTCAACAATTTATTTATATCATTTGAGCACTGCATATCCAATATATCTGTGAAATCACAGAGCTGTAGCGTAGACTAAGTCGGTCAAGAATTTGCTTGTACATTTTAAACAGGGGTTTGATGTTTGATCTTGGTGCCCTTTTTAAAAAAGTTTTTAACGCCTTTCCAAAAAATTGCTTGACGCTAGATCTTTTAACACTACTCTGCAACTGCACATTTTATATAAATATTCAATATGGCAGCTTCTAGAGTGAGTTTAAAATGACATTGTAAGACCCATGATGGGAATATGTTACTCAAAATAGAAAACTGATTAATGGCATTTAAACACAGCAAATTCAGGAGGGGGACTTTCTTATAGGGAATTTTTACACTACCTAAGTACTAATTACTAAAAAACTGTTTCTGAACCAGATACGGTATCAGAAATAGGGCAATGTATTTTTATGTAAGTAAATCTCTGAAGTTTTGGGCTGCGTTTGTATTCCTCATATTTAATATGTTTGTGTATGACTTGTACAGCCCTCCAGAAGATATTGGTGGTACTATTAAAATTCTAATAATATTGATAATAATAATAATAGTAATAATAATAATAATATATTAACAATAATAATATTATTAGAAGAAGAAGAAAAACAACAACAGTGTGGATGACAACAGAGCTGTAAAATTGCAAGCTAGATAACTCGCATGCTGGAAAAAAAAACAAGTAAAAAAGCAAATAAAAAGAAAAGTTATAAAAGAAAGTAATTCATTTTGTGAAAGTCCAGGTCACAAGAATTAAAGCTGGCAAACCATAGTCATGTGTATATGGGAACTCTTCCTAATACTGCATGCGCATTATACATAAATCATGTTAAAAATGTGTATTTTGTTCTAATAAACAGGGGTGCTGCTTTCAAGTTTAGGTAAATGCAAAAAAAAGTACCATATAGCATAATCTAAGGAGAAGAAACTGGAACCTACTGTAAAGAAGCAATACAAGTATAACATTGTACAAGGATTAGGTTTAGATTCCAAATGTAGGAAAGTTGTGGCACTCTTGTAATCTGTGTGAACTCTTTTTATTCCATCAATCGACATTCTGAACATCTCAGAAAAACAACTCTAATGCATTTCATGGTAACATGTGCTTAATCATAGAGTCAAGGATCACTTATTAGATTGTACAAGGATCACTTATTAAAATCATTTACAAGTGCAATGCTTTGCAATTACACATCACAACCAGTGTTTAGTTATTGTCAGAGAAGTAAAAGTTGGTATTAAATTGGATCTATGGTCGGGTTTATGATAGTGTTATTGCCACTATGTTGTTATGTTGCCACCATATGTGGACTATGAAAGTCCATACATATAAAGGGCATTAGGAATGAGCTGAGTGATTTTGGTGAATTGTTGCCAAAGATGAAACACTCACAGGGGTTATTCACAAAAGGGTGAAGAGTTTGGAGAAGGCAGGAGAAGTGAGCAATCTAGGACAGCATAACTGATTTGGAAACATTCTCCAATTCAACTCAATTTCCAGTTCTGCTATGTTGTCCTAGATTGTTCACTTCTCCTGCCTTTCCAAACTCTTCACCCTTTTGTCATTAACCCCTGTGCAGGTTTGCTCATTAACTGCATAGGTGACATTTTTTTTGCAAATCAAAAAATATGCTTCCTTCTTTTGTTCTTATTCTCCTACTCAATATTCTTATCCTTCTTATTAGTCAGAGGGTGTGTTTTTCTGTGGAGGTGTATCCAGCCTAGTTTAGTCTATTACAGTGTTAGTTGTAACAGTGTTACAGTGTTAGTGTATACTATTGTTGTTCATATACTGTCACTTTAAATTTTAAAAAGTAAATATTTTACTTCTTTTTCACCTGAAAAAAAATTAAAGTAATTAAATTATTGAGGGCCTATTTTTTGGCAGAAGAACAGATTCACGGTGATTGAAAGGAGCTTTTATAACATTCATGAGACATTTAAAACCCACTGCACCCTCAAAACCACCTTAATCTTGCCTTTCCTATTGACCAAAATGGTGACATTTCACTCAAATCTCCCAGTTTTCACTGCACTTTTAGAGAAATGAAAACCCTAAATTTCTTTCACCTCTAAAGGGCATCCAATGGAGAACAGCTCTACAATTAAGTAAGCAGAAAACATTTTTTTAAAAGACATACCTGAATATAGGCAAATGTGCATGTTGCCATCAGCAATAACCCAAAGCACTGAACAGGATTCTGCACATGAAAAAAGGAAAGGTTTACTACCTTCAAATGGAAAAAGACATCATACTGATTCTATAGTTCTAACTCAGTTACTATACATGTGAAACGTTTTTTTAACTTGTTGCCCCTTTAGGGGAGGATTTAATTCATACGGCCAAAGGATCTGTTCTTGTATTATGCAGTCAGGTTCAGCAGAAAAGTATTCCCCTCAATCTATAGTCAGCATGAAGTAATTCTTTTAGAATTACTCTCTTCTCTTCTGGCAAAAAAATATAGCTAATCTTTTACCCTTTCAATCTGTGTCCACCAATTACAGATTGTCAGGTACCTGGTGGAGGCTGAATTGACGAGACTGCTTCCCTTACACCTCCTGTCCAATATCCCCTAGAGTTGAGAACAAGCTATAGCAGGACAAGGAGTGGCAAGGGTGCCTGCAATGGATCGACATACAGCAGAAGATCAGAGGACATTTTAAAATATGTTAAAATGAAGAAGATGTTTGGACCATGTCTGTAGAGATCACTGGAAGCCAGGTCAGGTGAAGGAAATGGCGGGTGCCAGAAGCAGAACCATGGTCAGGATGAGTAGGGTCAGCAACAGCAGAGGTACAAATTTAGGAGCAGAGGCAAGGTCAAAGTCCAGGCCAAAGTCAACACCAGATGGACAGCAGCGGTACCAAGACCAGAGGCAGGATACAAGCCAGGATAAGCAGCAAGCAATCAAGATACAGTGGAGTCAGTAAGCCAGGTCAAAATACAGAACAGCCAGAACGCAGGTCAAGTCATGGATCAAAGAAGCTGACGACCACTCAGCAACTCTTCCTAATAGTGCTGTGTTTAAATAGGCTTCATGGTGTTATTTATTCTTACCTGCTGATGCAGCCAGTAACACACTTTCTATCCTAGGGTACCAACACATTTTTACTGTGCCGAAGAAGCAGCGTGTCATCTTAGAGCAGGAAGTGTTTTAGGACTAAATAACATAAGCTTGTTGAAGGAAATCTTAGTAGCCCTGAAACGTGTTTTTTTTTGTAACTTGATGTGCATGCGTCAATAAAGACTTTTTTTTAATACTTAATTCCGGTGTGCTGGAGACATACCATATCTGTTAGGACGACAGAACACCTCCTCCTCTCCTCATCTCCAGAACACGGGAGGTGGGAAGCATTCTGTAGTTGACAGAGGTAACCTGGGCAAGTCATATAACTGATGGGACTGATAAGATTGCCTGCGAGAACACTATAGAGGGCACAGTCAGGAGGTTAGTAGGGATGCACCGATACAAGTATCGGTATCGGTGCCAATATTAGTATAGATATCAGTGCCGATACCAAGTATTCGGGCGAGTACTCGTACTCAAATGCTCCGATACTTACCTCCGATACCGGAACTTCAGGTCAGAGGGAGATCTCCCTCTGACCAGCAGTGCTAAGGGAGCATGGAGGGAGCATGGAGCTGGCTTCCTTTCCAATCACGAAGCCGGGCGGTGGGTTAGGACCCTCCTCCCGGCTTTCTGATTGGTCAGGAAGCCAGGCTGCCTAGGAACAAGTGAAGCCGGCTTCCTAGCCAATCAGGAAGCCGGGAGGCGGGTCATGACATGCCACCTGGCTTCCTGATTGGCTAGGAAGCCAGCTTCACTTGTTGGTAGGCAGCCTGGCTTCTCAACCAATCAGGAAGCTGAACAGCACCTCATGACTCGCCGCCTGGCTTCCTGGTTGGTCAGCCTCTGAAGCAGGTAACCAATCAGGAAGCTGAATGGCAGCTCATGACTCGCCGCCCGGCTTCCTGGTTGGTCAGGAAGCCAGGCAGCCTCTGAAGCCGGTGTTCTTTCACTAGAACATTGGCTTCACAGGCAATCAGGAAGGTCCACCACCTGAGTTCCTAATAATTGGGGCAAAATGCACCGGTATTTGGTACTCGCTATCGGTGAGAAAAATAAATATCGGTTCTTTCTTACTCAATACCAAAAAACTGGTATCAGTGCATCCCTAGTTACAAGCTTACTGGATTTCTCACAGGATCAACAGGTAGTTTTTACTCTTATCCAACAGATAAAACACCTTCAATGGTATATTTAACAGACCAAAAGGGAGCAAAAACTAGTTCATTGTAAGGTTTTACATACATTTCAATGTGTTCCCATTAAAACATATAATAATGTGCAAGTTAAAATCATTGAACGGAATTTATGAAAACCGGGGACAGAATCTGAAACAGTTGCCCATAGCAACCAACCAAAATCTATTTTTTATTTTCAAAAAAGACTGAACTGAACAAATTGAAGAGAGAAGCTGATTGGTTACTATGGACAACTGCCCCAGGTTTTGTCTGCTCCATGTTTTTTAATTTAACTGCAGATGATTTGATATTGAAAAACCCAAACGTACTTCTTTAGTAAATGAAACTCACAGAGTAAAGAGAAGGAAAAGTTCATGTATTGTTGCATGACCCTCAATCAGTCTTCTACACCCACCAACTGATGATATTTTACTAACTGGGCAGAGCAGAATATGTATATGTGATCTATTCCTGCATCGCAGCATTTATAAAGTGGTGACTGGGTACATACAAATTGTAATTGGTGACGATATTATAGCCTATATTTTACAATGACTGAATGACTGTAAAAATCTCCATCTGTGTAGAAACCTAGACACTATTAGTTTGATTGCAAAGGTATCATTATGTCTAATGTATATTATGTAATTTTTCTGATTTGCTGTTGCTTGTGATAATTGTGGTAGAGCTTGGGTTGAATAACCAATAACAAGCAAATAGATACAACAATTTTCTATGCTTCATGAGTAAAATGATTTGGAAGAGTGATAATCAGTTATGCAAAAAGAGGGATTATTTCACTGCGTAGACACGCTATTATTCAAGCTCTGTTAAGACAAAAACAATTCTACCCGGGTCAACTATATATGTATATATAGTTAGATTGTAAAAACTATTTTAAAACTGACTACTTAGTGTGAGGGTCTGCTTCCACTATAATCACCTGATCACCTTCAGTGTTGCAGTATGAAATGCCACAGCCTCTTTATGTGCGTATTATTTTTATCATTTAGTTTATTGCGTACGTTTTCTTAGGTTTTTGGTGGCGTTGCCCAGCGGTGTATTTACAAATGCTGCTGCCCTAGGCAAAACAGCAACGCCACGCCTTCTGGACACCACCGCAGCACGCCGTCATCGTCCCCGCCGGCCGTCCTCGTCCCCGGCGCTACGCTACTATAGCCTATAGCCTCCGGTTCACTTCCCCTGATAAATAAAATTTATCAAGGGGAGAGAGCCACAGCAACGCCGCTCTCAGGGAATCTGCCGCTCCAGGCAAACGCCTTGTTTGCCTCGCGGCAGATACGCCCCTGGCGTTGCCACACCAATGTGACTTCCACTGCAGCTGCCTCTTCTGAGGCTAGGTTCAGACCATTTCCCGGGCCAGATCTGGACCAGATCTGGAATGGGGTGCATTGCGTTTTGCTGCATTTTTTGCCGCGTTTTTACTGCGATTTTGCCGCGTTCCGGAGCTGTTTTTTATTGGCATATAATGTTTTTTTAGGTATGGTCCAGTGCATTCTAGTTCTTTTGCATGTGTTTGTATGTGTCTCCATGCATTCCAGTGCATTCCAGACCAGACACAATGAGACATGCAGTATTTTTCTGGTCTAGTCTGGAACGTACTGCGGTGGTGTGAACAGAGGCCAAAAATTGCAAAGGGATACATTAGGATGCATTTTGGGTCCGGAACAATCTGGTCTGGTCTGCAGATGATCTAAATGTGGCGTGAATGGGCCCTTAGTCTTGTCAGACCTTGGACACAGGCAGCAGCAGTTCAGCTCTGATCACATCACCCAGGTGAAAAGAGGAGATCATCTCACTATGAACTGTTATTGTTTCTGAGGTGTGGTGAGTGGGGTACAGGGAGAGAGGAGAGCTGTACATGGAGAAGATTTGTGCTGGGTGGGAGGGAGATCTGTACTGGGGGGTGATTTGTAGTGGGTGGGAAAGAGATCTGTACTGGGGGGGGTTTGCTTGGATTGGGGGTAATTTTTGGTTGTACTCTATGTTCTAAACTGTGCATTATGTACCCCTGACCCCTGCACTCTGTTTGTTATGCACTTCTAAACCCTGCACATTGTGTTATACATTCTCTTGGTCCCTACCCTTGGTGTGTTACGCACTCCTGAGCCTTGCACGCTGTGCACAAAAATATGGTGTTCCAGCATCACTGGCAAGTGAGTTCCAGGATCACCAGATCATAGTCAAAATAAACTACTTAGCAAATATGGCAAGACCCTGTATATAGGTTTAATTTTTAACATTTTGCTTCAAAACTTATAACTCCAAGCCTTCTGCTTATTATTCAAAAACAGCATGAATGTGAAAATGAATAGCGATTTCTAGATTGTGATTTAATTATATTTAAAACACCAACACTGTTACATGTGTGACAAAATCAGTGCATTCATTTAGACCTTTAAAAATATTCCTGAAGTATCACTGGTAATATTATATTTTAGAACATGTCAATGGCATTTCAATGGACAACAAATTAAGAAATGAATGAATCCTGATTTTAGAGCCCCAGTTTGGAAATCTGTTTTCATACAACAAAGTTGGAATAGGGAGATGCTAAAAGCTGCTAAAATGTCATGTATTTTTTATTAAAACTCCTTAATCTGTTAGATTTTCAGACCATGAAATATGCATTATATTGTCTAACTAGTTAATTCCACTTACAACAGATGCACAAAAGTTAAACTCACCATGACTAATGAACAGCACCCAGAGTTTTCTTTCGGATGACACACACTTGTAGCTGAGCTGCTGTCTTTTAAAAGACCATTAGTTGTGGTCTAAAGGTCACAAGTGACGTGATATATTCCAGGTCACAGGATGGCTTCTATAATAAAGGATTTCATGCGCCCTCTGCTGGATGAAAACTGATTATTATGCAACTAGCAAGATGGTAGGAATCTCTTGCTGACTTCATCTTGACATAGAAGATTAATACTCATTATATTTCTTGCACTGTCTGATAGGATCAATACATGGCCAATTAATCTCAGACATCATTTTTGTTATTAAACAGTCATATTTACAGTGATAACCCTCTTAATCAGCTGTCCTATTTGACAAGTGTTTCTAGCAAAGCACAGCAATTACTACCCACCTATAGAGGTTGGAAAAGAAAGCTTTTGAGGCTAGGTCTCCACAGGCCCTGCATGTAAAAGCGCCATTGAGTGCTTGTGTTTAACCTGCTCTCTGTCTCTCCTCTTTCAGTGTAAGCACAATGGTGCAGATGAGATTTTTCATGTAATTCTTAAACCAGCCATTTAGCTTGGGAAACATGTAGAGGTGTACTATGTGCACAGTGTCAGAAGTACCCTTGGCAGGTGTCAGAAACAGCTCCAAGTGCCTCGATGTGGCTACTATTATTCTAAACGCTGTACATTCTTCTATATCCCACCCCATGCAGTCCCTCACTAACCTTTGTGGTCCTAAATATTCACCACAACAATGATGTACTTCGCCACAGTTTTATTTAACGTAAAACTTCCCGTGACCAATGGACATGTCTGCCAAAAGGATGCATGTGTCAATGGGGCTGGCACTCTAGATTTCTGGATCAGTGCTCAGTGAGTGTTATTGCATGCGTTACCTTTACCACCAGATATCTTTACATCCAGATATCCTCACCATGCAAGTGCCAAAACAACACACTTCTGTTCCCTGTGCCAATTGTCAGGCAATCGCTGATAGACTTTTGTGGAGTGCTATGGAATTTTCACTTGGCAATGAGAAATTTCAGTTAGTGAATGTGGTGAAAATTTACTTGCAAGGAATACCCAATCACATGCAAGGAACATAAAAAAAACTGTATTTTTACTTGCACATGATTGAATGATAGAAGCCAGCAGAGCTTCACCTCATTCACTAAGCTAAGGGAAAATTACCTTGCAAAGTGAACAGCCTGTTAGCTTTTAGTAAATCAATCCCACCGTCTCTTCCTTCTCTCCAGGAACTGGTCTGGACTGTGACTTTCTCCAGAAACTTCCCTCTGCAAAGTGTTTCGAAGACGTAGTTGTAATCAATCTATAGTCTTTATGTTCTTCTTCAAAAAGCATAACCTACAACAATATGAAATGGAAAAGGACACCTCTTTACACAAAGTATATACACAAATGGGGGTTTATCTACTTAGGTGAAGACAATATTTACTCAGCAAAGCGACTGTTCCCTAAGCTTAGCAAAAAAGAAGTAGTGTTAACTTATACCCAATCATGTGCAAAAGAAACTAGGAATTCCTTGAAAAAAATGTCAATGTGAAGATAAGAGAGACAGTGAATTAACATACAATCTACCACCCTTTACCTTAACCCTTTGTTAGGATAGACACTCCTGCACAGCTAGTTAACAAATTATAACGAAATCTGCCAGCACATCACAAACAAGGTTAAAAAGGGAGAACTAAGCAGAATCCGCCCTGGAGTTTTACAAAAGCACATTTAAAAAAGTAAGTAGCAGTTTTGAAATATATTTTTAAAATATGCTATGTGAATGTAACAAATATGAAGTAGATATTATCCCAATTTGGCTGCAAAAGTCAAAATATACTTTAAGCAAATCTGGTTTTATGTATTGAGGGCAAAGCAACAACAAGTTACTATATATCTAAACACTTTATTTTTTTTATTTTTTATTTTGTCCTATTTGGGAGATTTTTGGGTTTTTGCTTCCTATCTTGTAAGCAAAACAGTAAGAGAGAGGAAATCTCTCCAGGGTCAGGGAAAAGCCCTCTTAGACAGTTATCACCAGAGGAAGTGTCCCCCATCGGAAGATTACCCCTCTTTTTCTCTTCTGGTGACAACGCATCAGGGGCTGACTGGCAACTTTTAGCCCAGGGGGCAAGTACAACCCAGAGGCCCATGGTGCGCCAACTTGACCCCCCCTCCCGCTTTGCCTCTTCCCCCACCTTCTCCCCGCCCGTCTGCCACTTTTGCCATCCATGTAACAGTAGTGTGAATGTATTTATCGGTTTAGGAAATGTAAAGCACACTGGTAGTGGAGGGATGCCTCGTCAGGGCTGTGCATGAGAGGCGATCCGCGCTGGCTGTACCAGGTAGACGCGGCATGTTAGAGCGCCCCCTGCTGGAGCCTCCCGAGCACCTCCTTGAGGAGCAGCGGCCGCTCCATTCACAGAGCCGCGTCGGATGCGGAGGGCGGGCGGCTGGCCGGGTGCAGGTGGCAGCGGCCCTTCGCGATGGCATCAGAGAGGCCCGGGGGGCAATTGCCACCCTGCCCCCCGGCCCAGTCCGCCCCTGCAACGCATACATTTTGGGGTTTTCTCCTGCCTCAGTGATAATGGCTAGCAGAACAAATTGAAGGCATCTTCCCAATGAGGACACAGACCACAAAACAAACATGACATAGCATCTAACCCTTCCCCACTCTATCCAAGTTTAAAAAAATAATTGCCATTACATACATTTTTAGTACCCCTTAAGGAGCAGAGCTATCCAAAACCCCCAAAAATGTGGCTTTACATTTAGTTTAATGACTTCTTGACTGCTTTTTAAGTGCTTTGTAAATGCTTGCTGCACATGATGCTCTTAAAGTGACATTAAACCCTCAGATTTTTTTAACATAAACCAATACTGTAATGTGTGCCTTACTGTAATCCATGGTTGTTTCCCTTCTCTTTGCTGCTCTTCCTTTTAAATCTGTATCTGTTCTCATGCTGGGCAGAACTTCTGTTTTGCAGCAGACTGCCTTGTCTCTGAAATGGATACATGGTGTCAGCAAAGAGCAGCAAAGAGAAGGGAAACAACCATGGATTACAGTAAGGCGCACATTACAGTATTGTTTTATGTTAAAAAATCTGAGGGTTTAATGTCACTTTAACTATTGTTTTATGCCTAGGGGACAGGAAAAAGCTGTTTTACTTACCTGATTCTTGATCCTGTCAGCTCCCTCCAAGCTGCTAGACCGTTGCTTGCAGACTCTTCTCCCCTTTGCTCCTGCGGTCTAACGACTGCTGATGTCATCGAGTACAATGCAGGGGCCATAGCAGTTTATTGAGTAGCAAGGGACAGTCCACAGTCAGTGCGGAGAGGAAGAAAAGGAGAGCACTGACTGCCAGAAGAGCTTTTTTTTGTGTGTGCAGAAATCAGGTAAATAAAACAGCTCCTTCCTATTCCCTAAGCATATATGAGTAGTTAATTCTTGAAGACAGGGGCAGCTCTACTGCAAGGGAAAACTTTTAATTTCCCTGGAGTCGGGCTCAAAAGAACTGGAAGGCTGCATAGTCAGTGCTTGGAGAAAAGAGCAGGGTGTGCTGAGCTACTGAACAATGACTTGAACGACAACATTATTGCTCTTGTAAACTTTTAGGATGAATTGCTCCACAGTGCCTGCAGCTACAGAGGTCAATTAATTATTGCTCAGTTACTGCTTGATATTAAGTACCTGAATTTCTATAGCCTGATCACAGTTTTACTTTAAGGCGGCTTTTGTATTAAATCGCTGAGATATATTTTGTTTTTAATTGATTGGCCTATACACATCCAAAGTAGGTTCAGATATATGCAAGTATGTCTTTCTGTGAACAGATGCCCACCTCAAATGGTATTTAAGAAAAACAATAGCTTCCCCCTGCTTAAAAATGGAGCCATCACCCATGATCTTTACAAATGGCTAATTACAATCTATACATGTGTTTGAGGCAAAAGAAACCCATGAAGATGTTGATTCCTTTTTTAAATTATGAATTTGTTTGTTTATTTACGCTTTTGTTGGTGGCAAATTATCAAACAATTCTCAGCTGTATAAATCCACACACCAGAGCTGTACATAAAGATAAATATATATAGCTAGATCTGTGTTTCAAGTACAAAGAAAAACAAAAGGTTTCCAGTTCCTATTTTCTCTGTAGGCTTAAACACTGGCAACTCAGAAGTAAACTTATTAGATCTCATATTTCTTAATATCAGCAAAAACAGACAGGAATATATTCTGTTTGTTTTCATCTCTTGCTTCTTCTTTCTATGCTCTTATGCCCTTTTCACAGTATGTGGTCATTCATTACAGTACGCCATAAAATAAATAAATAAATCGAGACTTTTGTTGTTAGATTGCTGACATGGTGGTTTAGCAGTATGTGAAGTTGTTGAAAGTGATGGATTTTCAACAGATATCATTATGGAATAAATCATGTCCTAAAACTCACACAATAAACACCCAAAGATCTCAGCAAGAACCTTAAGACAATGTAGGCAATATGAATATAGCGGCAGATGTGCTTAAATGTACAATGCAATTTAAATTTCTGCATGTAAAACACTCTTTCGAAGTTTAAAGCTCGCAAAAAAAATGCATTTTGTATTTTAATAAACAGGATTTATATTAAACAATCATTGCAGATTTTTCTTTTTGGGTTCCAGGTTTCGGTTCAGAACACCGCCTCGCCGTTTCATTATTGGATTCAGATCTTTCAGAACTTTTGTTTTAGTTTTGGATAGGGTTTTTTGGGGTTTCGGATAAGGTATTTTGAACAGAATTCAAATGATCTGAAATTTCGTTAAAAGAAGATTTGGATTTATTTGCATTCGGCCTCATTGGAATTTGGACATTCGGATGCATCCGAATGTCCAAATTCACGAAATTTTGACCAAATTTGCATCCGGAACAAATTTACATCTCTAATTTATATAGGGTCAAAAGTTAGTACAGCGCTTTACTAAATAAAGATAAGGGATTTTTTATATTCAAATACTTATTTTGGAGATAGATTGAAATGACTGTAAAGATGCTATTAAAATAGATTTGTTTATTGGACAGTATAAATGGTGACCGATATGCCATGCATGTATTATGACTTATGTCTGTTGGAAAGCTTCCAAATGCATAGGAATAGGAATCTTATACAGGTAGTGACTGGTTCTAGAAGTTACCTGGGGTTTATCCTGGAGACATGGATTTCCACTGAAGTAAGAATGTGTAGGTGTGATTATCAGAATCCATTGTATGCTTCTTGCAGGCAGGTTTAGAAGGCCTTGATGATACAGGTATTGGCTGTTGAACTGAGGTACTACTCACCCCATGGAGGCTAGGTGAGCCTTTGCCCATACATATCTACAGTGTGTCCTATATGTATGCATACTGCACCCCACCACCAGTTATTAGAAAGTATAACCATATTACATAAGTTGTTATAGTAAACATTTACCTTCATAACAGGTTATTTTGCTGTGTTGTCTTCTATCCCTTGCCTATGTTTATAATCTCTTTTTCCCTCTAATGCCATTATTTTGTGTCTTTTTGAACCTGCCGACTTTTGTCATGGCACAATCGACCCCAGTGCAGATCACACAGCCCTCATTGGAGAAGTCTTACATGATAACTGAAAGCATACATCAATTAAAAATATACTTATTGATTTTAGTTATAGACAAAAATAAACCAAGAACATTTGAAACAGATTAGAAACATGATTTTTATGTTTTTGGATTGCTTAGCTATAACACATGCTAGAGTGATTTTCAGCTTGTGCCTGAACATCCAACCCCCTCCTTTTATCTACATATGGCTTAACATATTTTTACTTTATGGTAAGGGTTCTAGAAAATAGACAATAAATAACCAAATGCAATTATATATATATATGTATATATATATAGTGCAATATAAATGGGTAAGCCATATATATATATATATATATATATGTGTGTACAGGTATGGGAATACATTTAATATACATAGCCTCAGACTAGGACTATGAGGATATACTTTCAACATGCTACAAAATGACTGGGATAATTAATTGTCCCCAGGGCCTTAGCTATGTGTGATGAGACCCCGTAGCAAATTAATGAAAGCACACCCTGTCTCTGTAATCTTCATCTCAAGGCAATTTCTCTTGTGCTACAGAATACTAATTGTTTACATAGCAATTGTATAGTGATTCCCAAATTTTATATACCGTACATTCGTTTTACCCAAATATATTTACCAGATGCTATTGCTACCTATATAAATCACTGTATAACCAGTTCTGGGCCATCTGTGCTTCTGGGCCCCATAGCAGTCACATGGTCTGCTATGACTTTAGATAAACCCTTGTTTTTCCCCTTACCTTACTTACAGACCTAACCCAAAATAAAGACAAACTGTTTGATGATTTAGAATTAGTCAGAGCAGCAATTGTATTATTTAAATAATGAACTGACAACAAAAATACAGATTTAACAAAATATCCTAAAACAGTCATTAAAGTACTTAACAATTTTTATCACACCTCACTGACTCAAAAACACTTCCCTATATGTTCACTCTTTAAGTCCTTGTGATGCCAAGCCCAGAGGGCACCCAATGCTAACAGACACAACAGGGTTTTTCAAACTGCCAGACGGGCTCGCATTTTCCAAATTCTCTTTCTGTGTTCTTGACTTCCAAAGACTCCCTAACCTCAATTCTGTTGTGGTAAAACCTAATCACTATAGAATCAACAGAGGGGTCATTGGTGTGGACAACTTTCTACAGATCTTTTCCCTGTAGCTCGTCATCTCATCAGGTAAAGCTTTGCAAACTCTTATTCCCAATTAATAATTTTAAACCACTTCTAGGCCAGAATGTTCTCCCCATTCATGCAGCCTGTTTTTCCAGCAATGCCTTCCTTCCTCTAGGCTTAATTTGTCCATCACCACATTTTTCATAGTATACGCAAAGGAACAAAACTGCTGATAAAGGTTGGAAGCTAAGTGGCACCGAACTTCTACAAGGATTCCACTCAATTCCTGTCAATGCCATCAGTGCCCCAGCTGATGTCCCTTAAACAGCCTTTTTTGCCTACAATTCCGGAATGCCCTGCAGCTCAAACATAATTTCTCAATATTCCCTCCACCCTCTTTATTTAGCAGACCTCTATTGGGACTCAAGAGTTTGTGCTCTGAAAAGGGTCCTCTCAGGCACTCTTTGTCATTACTCTACTCTGCTATCTATGTCAGACCGGGAGTATCTCCCTCCTTTTCATAGCCAAATGGGAAGGATATTTAGACACCAGTTTCTCCCCAGCTCAGATTCAGAAGATATATCCCTTTTTTAAAAATCTTCTCTCCGCACTAAAATCCGGGCATCCAACTACAAAATCCTTACCCATTGGTACAGAACTCCATCTAGAATCCACAAATTCCTCTTATTTGTCTCTGACCGCCGTTGGAGATGTAAAAAGGGGAGGGTTCAATTCTCCATAACTCTGGTCATGGAGTTTTGGCGCAGGGTTAGGAGCATCTCCCAACAATTCATGGATTTCCATGTATTTGATGGGCCTTTCTTTCTTCTTCATAACAACTCATTCCTCCTAGAAAATGTATCAGTGATTTGTTTTACAGCAACTCTTAAGTTGCAGTACTTTTTTCTACTGCTATATAGTATGACCTCAGTCTGAAGGCTAGCATCATTCAACCCACTTCCTCTGAGTCCTTGTTGCCTTGGACCCACCCCAGCCTGTAACTGGACAGTGAAAATATAAGCAGCACAGTGATGAGCTCATCCCTCTGTCATCCTGCTTCCTCTTCCAGTCAGAATGCTCCTTATCAGCAGATCAGATGATTTGTTCCTGGTGCTGCTTCTTTCTCTCTCATTCCAGCCCTGTTGTACAAGGACTGCAAGAGGCTGATACCAGGTCATTTTCAGCTACTTACACTGCATGAATTAAAAAAATACATTTAATTATGTGTTACTATTTACAGAGCTGCATTAATATATGTATTTTATATCTGCCTAGAGTTCAGCTTTAACTATTATATGAGGCTGCGGTAATTGGGTTTAGCTCTCCTTTAATGTTTTAGATATGTTACATAAAAAATAACACTCGTTAAGGCATTTTTTTAGACCAGCTGACAGATATTATACAAAGCATGTAATGTAGTCTTCATAACATGGTCTATACTGCCATCCTCAGGCTGAATGGAAGTGAATCCTAAAGGGTGAATGAATGGAGGTAAATGTGTATGGTGTCAATATTGATTCAAAGACAATTAGAGACAGATACACGGGCAGCCACAACTGCAGCACAGAGTAGTCGTTTACCTGGTGTAAACAGAAAATGATTTAATATAATTATAGCTTGTTAACAAATGCTTTCAGTGCTACAGTTAGAATCACGATGCTATCTACAATCACTGTATTCAGCTATGTCAGTGGCCATTGCAAAGCGCATTAAAAAAAATTAACAAATTTGGCACATAATTAACATAATTAGTGTGTGAAATGGTGAGATGATGATTACTGCGTAATTATGGCTATAGTAGTCAGCAGCATTTTGTTTTATTTTTTTCTCTAATACTGTATATGAATTTTATCACGTCATTAGCAGTTGCTCCACTCTTCGCCCAATGGATTATTTTATTCTATGGAAATAATATTGCATGTCACCATGGGCAGTAGAACTTCTGTAAAGCATTTTCAATTGTTATAATAGACAAATATCACATTTGTCTATTATGTCAGTCATATAAGTGGACCATGTCACTATTGTATTATCTGTATATAAATACAAGCACCATATACTGTATACATCACTATCAATAGCTTGAGCTGTGTTAAATTGCAAAGTGTTCATTTATTTGAAGAGGAATTGTCAACAGTATTGTGCAAAGAAATCCAGTTGTATGCTCCCACACACCACCATTACCTTTTTGTGCCCCATTTATGTATTTAAAGTGATCCTATCATTAAAATTCCCCTTCCCCATGAATCATTAGGGCACATCAGTGGAAGAAGGGTCGCCGGCACTCTATGATGAAGTAATCAATGTAAATTTATTTACGTAGCGTCACATAAGTCAAAGAAAGCCAAAGTTTTGGGACCATGCAGGCTCCCTTCCGTAAGGCCACACAGGGCAATAGGGCAGATGTCATCATTATCAAAGTACATTAAAATTCTTACTCATGTGACCGTAAATTTAGGCCTGCTCTCTGGCCACAATTGTGGATGTTTCATTAGAGCCTACTGGTTTGAATCTGATAGGCCTTATATAGGAATCAGTGAGGTACAGTCAAGAAGTAGAACCTCCAAATGTAATAAGAATATAAGGCTGCCCCATGTACAAATTAAATAACAAATTATATAAAGAAGCAATTTTTTAAATATTAAGATACACTAGTGTTTGGGATTTCTTCAAGACAACATTATTAAGAGGACCCAAATTTTGATAGGCAACACAAGCATGAGTAAAGCAGCTATTCTAGTTTAAGAATGGATTACAGTTTTATAGTCAGTGATGGAGTCCCTGGTTACACAGCATGTATTATTAATTGCATTAAGTGAATTTTTCCAAAGTTATATAAATACAATCCTGTTGGGCCTCTTCTGGTGGACTCTAGTGCAGACAGGGCCAGATTTCCCACAAGGCCACCGAGGGGTGCAGCAGGGGTGTGGAATTCCTATCGCCCGACGCCCTGGACATGCAGTTCCAGGTGCTGGTAGTTTTTTTTTTTTTTACATTTAGCCCTGCTTCGGACAAGTAGACCTACATGTACAGCGGTTTAGCTGCCACTTGTTTTGTATAAGTGATTTCAGCGACGCCTAAACCACTTGTTCTACAAAGAGAACTTGTCACCTCCAAATGCTATCACACAGGGTTTTGTTAGCTCCTGTGTGATAGCAATAAAGTTAAATGAAAAACATTAATTAAAATAAAATTTAAAAAATTGATGAAAAATAATAAATAAATAACTACAAATAAAAAAAGTGATTAAAAAAAGTAAAAAAATAATAAACAAAATATTTTAAAAAATAAAACCAACCCTGCCGACCCTCGCCATCTGGTTGCCATTCTCCATTGGGGGGGGGGGGGGGGGCGATGGGGGAACCGGGGT
>NW_017306340.1:1875811-1891938 GCF_000935625.1 Nanorana parkeri
CTTTGGGCAAGCAGGGCTAAATGTTCAGTGGGGGAAGCTGCTGCTTGTTTTGTTCAAGTGATCTCGGCGATAACGCCGAGATCACTTGTATGCAGCCTGCATACAGGGGGCGCATTGAGGAACCTGGCTTTGAGGTAGCAGAGAGAGTAAATATGGCCCTGAGTGCAGGCATGGACAGATGAATATGGATTTCTATTCCATTGACAGAAACTAGAGACAACTGAAAAAGTTAGGCCCCGGCTATAATTTTAAAGGAGCATTGGCTACCTGGCCCTGGGATTTGTCCAGCCCTGCTCTAGTCCATGATTATGGTTAACAGAATTGGAGCAGAGCAAGATATATGTCTGCTTCTATAAACAAGTCTTTCCAAAGTTCTGAGGGCTGATCTCATTTTGCATACTATTAGTAGACCTACAACCAGGATTACCATCTCATAAGAGTAGACGAAAGTCTCCAACACCAGGGTATTAAAATACTGGAACCTTCAGCATCACCTCGACATCTCTTTAGTGATCTCAGTGGTTACCGGCATTAAGGAGCCCTGCATAGCTGCTCACGTACAGTGTACGTGAGCAGTCATTTGGGCACTTAGTGACGGGGATGTACAATTTATGTTTCCTGTCACTAAGGGGTTACTACAGTGTGTTGTTTTAAAAGTATAACATACCTGTTTTGTGATTTGTACTAGGAACATGATTTTAGTGCAATTTTTAATGTGACAAACTGCAGAATAATTTTGTACTTTGTGTCTACAGTAACTACCATTGGTAAAAACATATTTTCTCTGAATTACATGTTTGCCTTTCTAATACAGATAAAAAAATAGCACCTTTACAAAAATAAGCACCATAAAAAAAGCCCCCTCACAAATTAAAATACCTCTGTCTTATAAGATGTATTTCCAATTCTGCAGCCAAGTATGAGGAAACCCCTCTATATGTTTGTTATGTGTTCCCATTCACACAGAATGGCTACAAATATTTTTTCAAGATACATTTTTATCTTACCATTTATCTGTTTCTTTTGTGAAGGTCTTTGTGCAAATTCCAGGCTACTCTGAGCAGATGGAAAGTGTAAGAAAAAGAACAAACTGAGGGACAGACTGAGCTTTCCCTTATTAGCATACAATGCTTCTAACAGGGCTATTCACAAAAGGGTGAAGAGTTTGAAGAAGACAGGAGAAGTGAACAATCTAGGACAACATAGCTGATCTGGAAAAATTCTCCAATTCAGCTCACTTTCCAGTTCAGCTATGTTGTCCTAGATTGTTCACTTCTCCTGCCTTCTCCAAACTCTTCACCCTTTTGTGAATAACCCCCTAAGTCTTTAACCCTTTGTTAGGACAGCCAGTGTTCCAATCTACAGACAGGGTTAATTAGAGTAAACATACCTTACCCAACCTCTTCATTAATATTACATAGGGGGAAGCTAGGTAGCATTTTAGGCAAATATAAAGCACTTAAAAATGTAAGCAGCAATTTGTATTGTTTTTTCAGTTATGTTATGTTAATGGAAACATGTAACAAACCTAAAATGGGTGTTATGCCAATTTGGCTTCTAAAGAGGAAATACATTCTAAAGGGTATGCAACTGCAATTTGTTTTAAACTTTTGGATATTGAAGGGAAGGGTTAGTGCCTCTGCCAAGTTTTTTTTTGTGTGTAAACTGTGCCCTTGTTAAGGTGAACTATTTGTCCTGGTAATTCCTTGCCACCGAGACAGAAAGTAAGGGAAAAATTCTAAATTTTAGAGTGAGGGGAAATTATCCAATGGCGACAAGTGTTTTAGTGACAAGGATGGAAATGCTCCGCCCCCCCTTCAAGTTGGATCTCCAAGACAGGAGGGGAAGTGAGATCTTCCAAGGAGGACATAGACAGCAAAAAATATACTCTACCCTGCAAAGAACTAGGGAATACAATATGTAGTAGTGCACTTCATATTCTATTGTATGGTTCATTGTGTCTCAGCTTTAAATAACCTGACTGATTATACTGCTTTGTTGCTCCCCAAGCTGTGACCATAGCAACCATGGTTTCCATATTTTTCAGTGATGAAAGCTAAGTCTTGAACAGTCTCCAGTTAAGTCACTGGGAAATGCAAATTAGTTATTTGTAACTTCTGATAGAACTCATAACATGTAATAGCAATGGGGGAAACAGCTGTCCATGGCAACCAATCAGCTTCTCTTTCTTTTCAAAGATTAACTGAAAACATTGAAGATAGAAACTGATTGATTACTATGGGCAACTACTCCAGATTTTGTGTGCTCCAATTTTAGTAAATCCCCCTCTTTATGTTTTAGACAGAATGTCCTCCATAAGCACCAGCTCTTTATTGTGAGGAATAAACATGTCGTCACTTGATCACATTACACAGTAAAACCTCCATCAGCACATAACAATACATTTTTCTCTTCCATTCAGTGTAGAAATTTGTGCAATTTCTGCTGAATTGCTACCTAGTTATTTCCAGAGATGATAGCCTGCTTGTTTTGTACTGCAAAGGAAAAAGAAAAGGCACAATCAACAATACTACCCATGGCGAGAACTCATTGTATCATTTCCTTTGATTTCAAGTGTGGTGCGTTTACGATAAACGGAAGATGATAACTTCGATTTTTTTTCTGTGCAGCTTGAATATATACTAGTTGGTAAATTACTGAAAATAGAACAGGGTAGATAACCTATAAACTGATAAAGTGAAAGGCAATCCATTGCTGAAGATAGGTCAAGTAATGCTGATTAGACACGTGCATTCGGATTCGGATGATCTTGCTGAATCACAAATTTCCGTTGGTTCAGCCGTTTATCCAAATCCAAAATAACAAATTATTATATACCCAAATATACAAAAAACTATATTCGGGCATAAATTATTTATTTTATATGGGCATCGGCATCTTGCTGCGTCCAAGATGGCAGCGCCCATATATGTGTGTCTTTCCCTTTGCATTTGTTTTTCGTCCGAAATGAATATTTATGCTGTGCACAAGTCTAATGCTAAACATTCATACATAGATTTATTTGCCCTAATGACCACATAGAGGTCAATATTATTTTATCATATTATATATTACAGTGGTACCTCGGTTCACGAACGCTTCTGTTCGCGAACATTTCGGTTTGCAAACAGTTCGTTTATCAGATGGATAGTCACTGATCATTGTCATCACTGAACTCTGGTGAAGTGGACACTTTGGGGTGGTTGACTTGCTAAAAGAATGAAAAGTGCATGTTTTAGCCTCATTCACCCGGCGTGTGTTGCCACATACAGTGTGAACTTAAAAGGACTGTTTTTGATGCACCTGGAGCTGCAGGAAGAAGCATGCAGAGAGTTTATATAACCCTATGTAGACATAGGAGCTGTGTGCCCTCACACTCTGCTTCCCGAAGCCCCACGGCCCTGGATGCAGACATGATGGATCCATGTCTGTGCACCATCGGTGTGGGGCTGTCAAAATACGGAGCTGCAGGAAGCAAGGTGTGAGGATGCACAGCTCCTGGATCTCCATAGACTTACATGAGCTGCTGGCACGCTTCTTCCTGCAGCTCGGGCACATCAAAAACTGCCCCTTAGTGCTGTACATGCCCCGTGTGAATGAAGCCTTAGTGAAAAAGGAGAATAACATGAAGGTGTGTTCACTTCACTGGTCCAATTATGTGCTACTGGCTTAGTCTATGGCCGGGAACATGCATGTGCATATCAAAGATCAGAAAACCTAATCAGTATGACAGCCATGGAACACGCACTTGCCTCCAATTTCCTATACTAACAGATTCCCTTTATATGCCTCCTGCTATTCTGATCACGCATATATTAGGATGTGGCATTGCAGTAATTGTGGATGGAAATAAGGATCCTAAAAGGTATCATAGGTGTCAAAGTGTTAAAGACTGTCTCCTTAGCTCTTAGATCATTATAAGTGTAACTGGAACTGTCATGGCAGAGGTATTTAAAGCTAAAGCCACATATTCATAGAATAAAAAATGGGCATGTATTATTGTATGCTATGAAGCAAGTAAAGCATTGCAACTGCAATCATTGGATAGTGAGTGCAATACTCTGGAATGAACTACAATTGCAGTAATGTTACTGAACTTGTATTACATGGAGAAATACATGTCTCTCTGCTGCAAGGGTAGATGGGACTTGTAGGATGACGCAGCTGTGTGGCTGGAGCAACGCACAGCCATGCCAGATTTAGACTATAGCAGCAGCCTGCTGGGAGAAGAACCCTGCATTTCAGTTAGTTTGGTGGGGGGGGGGGCGCGGAGGATGGCACCCTATTTAAGGGCAGTTGCCCGGGGCCCAGTCATTGTTGTGGGGCCCAAAGCAGCTGCCCCTTGAGCCCGCAAAAGATACACACGTGTCACTGTTCTGTTTACTATGCGATCTGCATTGCATAGTGTTGCTCAGGCCCCTGCTGTACGCCGCATAGCGCGATATCTCATGCAGGGTCATCTCTTCCTCTAAGGTTTCCTCCTATCTGCTCTTTTGGAGAGCGAAAGTGCATGGCGGCAGAGGGGCAGGTAGGGGGCAGGGGGCCCAAGAAAATTTTTGCCCAGGGTCCAATTAATATTAAAGACGGCCCTGCTAATGTCCAAGTTACTGAAAGATTGTCTAAAATAATATGTCACTGCAACTGTTTACAGCTGACTCTTTGAAAATAAGTGCCTTAAAGCAGAAGTAAAGGCTAAAAAAAAAAAATCAACTGGTAGGTTTTCTAAGGCAGAAGACACTGTGTGAGTCTGTTTTGCCATAAATGCTTCTTTCTACCTTTCAGCATTTTTTATTTCTGTACACATACCCGATATGTCGTTATGAAGTAACTCCTGTGCACATGCATGGGAGTTATGTCATCGGGGCCCAGCCAACCAAACAGCCGAACACTTGAAACATGGAAGTAGACCGGGGTGGGGGGAAAGAAGTACTGGTAAGGGAGGGGCGCAGCTCTGGAGGGGATCACTTTGACAGAAGTCTGCCCCTATGTGCTAATATGCTGGCACATTATGTCTAAAAGCTCCTGGGGGCCCGTTTTTTTAATGCGAAATGGCTTTACTTCCGCTTTAATAATGTGATCACTATTATAGGTTACTGAACTCATTAAAAATTCTAGCGCAACATGGACATGTGAGATTACTGTGCTAATCTGTAGCAAAAGAGTGACATCTAGAGGACCATTGCAGAACTGCAACACCATTTCAACTCCAACCTTTTTTGGTTGGTATCTACTGAAGTGGTGTGGATTCTAAACCTGAGTACAAAAAAAGAACTTAAGTACCTATTTTGGTAAAAAGTATAAAAAGCACTGAAGCCTCCTAAGGTCCTGCTTGCTATAAAGAATTTGCCCCTTGATTTTTTTTTGATGGCAAAGCATCTTGCACTTAGCTACAGTTTAGTTATTTTGCTGAGTATTGTAGGTGGGAACGCTCTCTGTAGCCTAGAGTTTAGGAGGGGATTGTATTTTGAATTAAGGCATCCAAAATAGTATTCAATTAATTTGAACAGGATGTTTTTATTATATTCCCTGTCCCAGTTTTAAATAGGATTGCATGCCTTTATTGTTCTGCATACTTAATTTTTACTTAGTAAAGATAATTTAATGCTTGCAGTGTCATTTCTTTCCGCAATTACTGTAATAAACTAGTTTAATAGTGCAGCAAGCAAAACAGCTGCCAAATGAGTTTGCTTGGTGACTAGTGGGGATATTGAAATGAGAAACAGACAGGAGAAACCACTGAATTTCAAATGGAAAAATGTCAGCAGGACAAACAGGTTAAGGATAAGAAAGACAGCTTTTGTCATCCTGGTAGATATACCAGCCTTCATTTAGAATGAGATTACAGGATCCATCCGTTAGCTCAAAATGGTACAGACACCAAAAGTTGCCTTCTAAACCAGACGTAAGCTCAGATTTTTGGTCCACTTTAAACAATCAGACAACAGAGAAAGTAAATAGGGGTATTTGGATGGACATACAGCTATATGTGTGATGTAACAAAGATCACACCACCTAATACCACTGTAGTCATTGCAAGCCATGTGATGTAATTCCCAGACTGATAACAATGTAATGATAATGATGTATTACCCAGGTCACATGACGGGGAACTGAAGAAGAAATGTATCAGTGTTCAAAGTGAGTCACTGCAACTTCTTCTCAGCCAAACCCCACTTAAAGTGAACCTGTTGCTAGACAACAACAAATAAACTACTGGCAACCTGGTAATATTTACCAGGCACTGGTGACTGCATCCTTTGCTCTTTTATAAGGGACTTCCACTGGTATAGGATGCTTTCAAGTGTGTCTGATGGCCCCAGGGTAGGGTGGTATGGTACCTTAGTTCCTTAGTGGATAGAACCACAGTGTGCAGTGGGTGACACAGGCCTCCAAGACACCAATAAGTGTGTCAGACGCTGAAACATTCCCTACTGCTCTATTCGTAGCTCTGTGAGGGAGCCAAGATAATAGTTATTGCCTGTTGGAGTGATAGGTAGTGCTAATCTTTCTTTCTTTTTGTTTTTGGGCTAAAAACAAGATAAATTTAATAGCACTACCTGTTCTTTTCCTTCTTCTCTGCCTATGAAGATCACTGGTTGGCCTCTTCAACAGTTCTGCAACCCTGTTCCAGGGTAAATTTAATAGCACTACCTGCTCCATAGCCTTCTTCTCTGCCTATCAAGATCACTGGTTGGCTTCTCCAACAGTTCAGCACCCCTGTTCCAGGGTAAATTTATTAGCACTACCTGCTACATAGCATTCTTCCCTATCTATGAAGATCACTGGTTGGCTTCTCCATCAATTCAGCACCCCTGTTCCAGGGTGAATTTAATGGCACTACCTGCTCCATAGCCTTCTTCTCTACCTATGAAGATCACTGGTTGGCTTCTTCAACAGTTCAACACATGCCCACATAGAGCAGGGCATGAGTCAGGCACTTCAGTCCCTGTGCTGCTTTTACTCATCTACTGAAGTACATTATTATTATCTTTCATTCCACTTACTATACCTTCATCATCTAACACTCATCCTATGAAACATTGGGGATAGAAAAGAAAACGGTGAAAAAAAGCAGAAGAATACTTTTGTGGAGGAGCTTCATGCAGAGCACAAATGAAGCAGAACTTAAAGAAAGTTTTTGACAATGAAGGTACAAATTTAAAAAAAGTAATATCTGCCTTTGAGAAAAAAAGGAGACTATGAACACGGGAACTTGTTAAAGTAGAAACCCACCAAAAGCATTTATGGTAGGTTACGATAGATGCTCATTTTGTTCTGTTTCTCTTGTGAAATACAATATAGGAGGGACCATGAGGTGGTTGTTGGACAGGTTCAGCAATCATCTCAATAGGCTTCACTGACTAACATCAATTTATTTATTTTAACTTCATAACAACCTTTGTCAATGGGCTTTTGTTTGCTTCAAGTGTGTTTTACATTCCTGTACAAGTCTATGGGAATGCAAAACCCACTTAAAGGAGGTCAAATGCACCTGTCAATCAATTCTGAGTGATCTTTGAAGGGTCTCAAACTAATGTCAAACTGATGCAGTTGGCACAAGCCCAAAGACCATCAACACAGGCCCTTTAACTCGTGAATTGGTATTTTATCTTTACCTCCAATGGCTCCTTTCCCTTCACTCCTCAAAAGACATATCATCAAACCTCAGGATTATCACCTGGTAAATGCTATTGATAACTTGAGAAGTGACAACCTGTGTGATTATTTTTGTGAACTTACTTTTACATACACATTTGGCAATGAGTGTTGAAATTCTAAATGATTTGACGCAAGAAATAGTACATGCTGTATTTGGATTGATAATGTGTAGTAATCTCCTTTGGGACTAAGTCCGTAAGATGTTAAAGCACAAAGTATAAAAATAACACAGAAAAGAACATAACATTTGCAGTAAAGCTTTTGTAATTTAAACTTAGATTAATATTCTTTTTTTTTAAATTATACGAATGTTGCTATATATAGACATAGAATTAAGCTAAGATTCATTAAGGGTGGAGACAGTTTTAGGAATCTATATAGATATAGAGTATTTTAGGGTTTTTAACATATACATTTTAGGTTTTCAGAGGGATCTATAGATTGAGTTTTGAGCATATTGTTTTTTATATGTGTAGCGTACCCTCTAGGGGATAGCAATGGGTCTCCCTCTATTTCCTCGGTGATATACCTCAATAATGAATCCACTGAACACCAGCACACCTTGAGAGTGCAAATACCTTGGTTCCAGGGTCGGTTACTATGGGTTACTGCAGCTCAGTAATCTCCATGTCTAGGGGTATCCAGACTCGCTTCACCCATAAGCACTTACCACCCTCTACGGTGACCGACAAAAATGAAGTCCAGTCTGTAGCTATGATGCTGATGAACTTTATTGATGAACTTCAGGGAGAGAGGTTAAGGGTCAGGATCATCCAGGCTGATGTAGACTCCCTCAAGTGGCAGGGTGTACTAGCTATACAAAACACAAAAATTCCCCAGCCCCAACCTGCCAGCCAGCCTGCAACCAAACAAGTAGCCCTGTCAAAAGTTTGTGCAACTAAAACCTCTGATTTTAACGCATACTGTTGACAGGGCTACTTGTTTGGTTGCAGGCTGGCTGGCAGGTTGGGGCTGGGGAATTTTTGGGTTTTGTTTTGTTGTAAGCCTTACCATTGTGCTCCCTGCTATAAAGGCTGGTTATAGATTCATGCATGTACCACTTTTTTCTAGGGTGTAGTAGCTGTCTCAATTTCCAGCATGAAGAACACCTGGCACAGCAGTATTTAACTTAGAAGACACTAGTCATCTTCATCCTTGTCATCAGTAGTAACCACTGAGCCTCCAGACTCAGGCCTCAGTGTAGGCACATGGCTAATCCCCAGGCTTCAGGCCTAGCCATCTCAGGCCATAGCAGCCTCCCCCCAGGCAGGGCCCGGGGGAGGAAGAGAGAGCTCACATGGTCCACCCCATGTATTTATCTCCTTTCCCAGCATGCACCATTAGCCATTAACCTAACAGTGATTGGCTAGGGAGACATACCTACTTATAGCAATCTCTATTGGTTGCAGACAGATGCAATTGATGACAGACTGTTTAGGGGAAACCAGATGAGCATAGATTACATATCAGCATCAGATTGCTTACAATCTGATAATACTCATGGTTACTAACAAAGATGTTCTTGTTCATTGAATAGGATGAATATAAATACCGTATGAAGTATCCAGTGATATAAATTTACAGTATAATGTACAGAGTTCAACAGTCTGGGGAATGTAATTTATAGCGAACAGTATACAGTGAACATAGAGTAGTTTGTGGTACGTGGTGTGCTTAGCGATGGTCAGTTTAGAAGTGCATATAAATGCTGTGGCAGCCAGTGCAGTAGGGCACGTCCGTGCAGTGGCGTCAGGTGGGTTAGTGCACAAGTTAATGGCGATGCAATGGTAGTGAGCGGGGTAGTGTGTGTGAGAGTAGTGGCAGTGAGTGCAGAAGTCTGTGGGTGCAATGGTTGTCCCCCAGTGTTGAATCTCACAAAAACGTCCTCACCATGGCACCATAACTATACAAGCAGTTTCAGATGGACCACATCGCCCCTGCACATTGCCTGTACAGACATGAACTGTTAGCAGCTCTATTGTGGCCAACTATACAAAGAAAACGCTGGATGTAATGGCAGGAAAAACAGTTTCTATATATTTTATATACTTTCTTTTACATTTTAATTGTATATTTAGCTTTTTGTCCACAGTTTTACTTTAAGCCTATAAATCTTAGCCAGAATTCTCCATTGGAAACAGGTAAATTTTATGGGATGCTGCTGCTTCCTTTAGTGGCAATAAAGCACATACACATAGGGGTCTATTCACGAAGCAGCCGAAGGATCTAGCCATAGCTTCGGCCGATCCTTCGGCTAGCTTCGGCCCCAGGACCCCTTCGGTTCAGTAGAACCGAAGGGCTGCTGTACGGGCTATTCACTATAGCCCGTACAGCTCCCGAACTTGGCCGAATGGGAGTCTTCCGCTCCCGGCCGCAAAGGAGAGAAACACTGCTTTTTCTTTTTTTTTTCTTTATTCTGACATGGAGCCGTGTCAGAATAGAAAAAAAAAATGTTTGGCCATAGGAATGCATTGCTAGATTCCTATTGGCTATTTCAATTTGCAATAGCCAATAGCAAACTAGCTATTATACCCGCCCTCTGCTGCAGTTCTCCATCAGGTCCACCACTACTGATTGACAGCAGCAGAGGGCGGGTATAATAGCTAGTTTGCTATTGGCAAGAACCGCCGGCCAATAGAAAACAGTTCGGTGGAGCTAGCTGTCACTGCTTGCTCCGCACAATCGTTTTCTATAAAAAAAATTCTACTTTTTCAACTATTTTTCTGTTCTGCTCGGTACCACAGAGGGACCGAGCAGAACAGCCGAGCCGAATGCCGCTCAGTTGCATTCGGCTATTCACTCACTGCTGTTCGGCATCTATAAGAATAGGCCGAACAACAGCGAGTAGCCCACGGGAGGGTCGGCATAGCCGATCCAGATGTTGGATCGGCTGAGTCGAACTCCTTCTGCACTTCGGGTCAGCCGAACATGCTGAGCATGTTAAAGCCACCCGATGTACGGCTGATTTCAGCACCAGCCTGAAGTGAATAGCCGAACAGCGTTCGGCTCACTTCGCTTTAGTCGGTTATTCACTCGGCTGCCTACGACAGCTTAGTGAATAGACCCCATAGTATATATAAAATATTAGCAGTGTTTTAATGATGTATATTTTAGGCTACTTTCACAGTTCCTTCCCTATAACTATCGTTTTTATTACCCTATACATTTTTATATTTGAATATACAACATAGAACAATATCGGACCTCTGAAAAGTACAAGCATGCATATGTACTCAGTACTTGGTTTGGGCCCCTTTTGCAGCACTTACTGCAATCACTTTTGCACTATATTCTAATTATTCGAGTTTCATCTGTACAGTATATACTGTATATGAACACTACACATACATGTACATGTATGTTTCATACATTTTTGTTTACATAGGAATGAAATGTGTCATAATACAAGGGAAACAACAATTGCAAGTGACCTCCCCTCTAAAACTTTGTTTCACTAGGCAGCAGCCTAGGTAACCTTTCCAAATATTTTTTATAACTGACATTCATATTGCACCAACAATTTATGCAGCATTGTACATACTGTACATTCATAACACACTCTGCCCTCGAGGAGCCGACAATTTAAGTGCCAAACTCACATACATACAGTGCCAATGTAGAAAGCAGACAATTAACCTACCAGTATGACTTTGGAGTGTAAAAAGGAACCGGAGTACCTGGAGAAAACCCATGCAACCAGAGGGAGAACATGCAAACTGATAGAAACAAACAGATAGTGTCCTGGCCAGGATTAAAACCAAGTGACCCAGTACTGCAAGGCAGAAGTGCTTAACATTAATCCGCTGTGCTGCTGATTGGGACCTTTTTGTAGATTTCATAATGTTAGATGTTGACAGTGCCAGTGCTAATTTTGCCCACTGTATGTGAACCTTTCTATGCAGCTCATGCAAGTAGTAGCAGTATACACTTTCATGCACAGTATTATTTTTATTTATTTTTTAATTTTAAGTTCTTATTAAGAACATTTTAGCAATGTATACAGATATATGTATAAATATAACAACATTGTACGTTGAAAAGTATGAAAATAGAGAGTAGTCATGTTAAAATTCTTAACAGATTGTTGCATAAAGAGTTTAATAAACAATGTCTAAGGAAGTAGATATATTTGCTCTTCATTCTACATAGATATATGTAAACAGTACACCTCAATACAAACCTTTGGAACTTGTAGGAAAAGAACTCAGGAGGATAGAAGATAAGTGAAAAATGGAGAAAAGAGAAAGAAAAAGAAAAGAAGAAGGAAATAAAGAGAGAAAGAGGACACAGTGATACATACACCTTGGGAAAAAGCAACACTGTGTCAATAAACAGTACATAATGGCAATGTTTAAGGTGCTATTTCATAAATAAAAGCCAATCATTCCATCTTGAATAGAATTGTTTTTGAGAATGCAATGTACATGCAATCAATGTTTCATAACATAGGAAATGGTTTCTTGTAGAGTGGGAGCATAAGAAATTCTCCAGTTGGCCGCTATAAGTGAACAGGCGGCAAAAAGGAACATGCACAATATTTTAATGCCGCTTCCTTTTGCCTCCTGGTGGTCAAAAAGAAAAGTGATTTAAAGTGGAGCTAAAGTCAAATCCTTTTTTTTATTTTGAATAGAGAAAGGCAAGGTGCCTTTTTTTTTTTTTTACTATTTGCGCCCCATTGGGGAGATTTCCCTTTTCTTCCTGTCCCATATACACAACAGGTACTGAGAGGAAACCCATACAAAGTGAGGGTAATCCTTGGATGTCAGCAGGGTCACCAGAACTAGTATCCCCATTGGAAGATTTCCCATCTATTCCTGTTCTGCTGACAACTCAAAATTTTAGATTTTTTAGAAAATATTGTTAAGCCTCAATGAATATTGAGTCAGTAATTATTAGATTTAATACTACCAAGATTTTCAGAATTTCTGTATAACTACTTATGTAGGTATGTACACTAAATGGATGATATATACCGCTATATACCACCCACCAGCATTTTACCCTTCATCCAACTTCAGCTTTGTTTGTTGAAGTGTTTAAAATGTGCGGTTGTGCTTGCTCTTGTTTTAGTTTTCTCTTTTTAACATATCTTTTACATCCATTATAGGTAGTATACCGAGCATGGCAATGTTTCCAAAACTCCTTTCTAAGTAGTTTATAAGTAGGAGTAAAAGTCATTATTGTTGCCAACCATATTTTTCTTTTATTCTTGCTGTCATGGACAATTTTTCTGCCATTTAGCCCATTTTATAGTATACATAGAAATTGAAATAAAATCCCCAAAACAGAGCCTATGCCGAGCTGGAGCAGAGAACAGTTAAAGTGACACTAAACTCTGGAAATAAATCTTAAAAATATATTCAAGTCCCCTAACTATTAAAAAAAATGTATCTTATTTGTGTATCACTCAGCTGTAGATACTCAAATCATCTCTGAATTGGTGCTGACACTGTCCTTCCTTCTGGAGAGTTGCTACTTTTGATCTTCATGGTCCCTATGTTTGTTCTGAAGTAGCTTCAAGCTCATTCCCGTAATGGACTAAGCTCTCACGTATAGTTTACTAAGTTGTATTGAGATTGTGGTCCATCACGGGAGTGAGCTCAGAGCGGAGGCTACTTTACAACACACACAAGGACCATGGAGAACAAAAGTAGCCACCCTCCAGAAGGAAGGACAGTGTCAACATTAAGAGATGATGTGAGCATCTACAGCTGAGTGATACACAAACAGATACATTTCTGTTACTTGAATGCTTAAGGTTTAACTCCTGAGTTTAGTGTCACTTTAAACTGCTGAGACCTGTATACTACCCTGTTTCCCCGAAAATAAGACCTACCCCGAAAATAAGACCTAGTACTATTTTTGGGAATTGCTAAAATATAAGACCTACCCCAAAAATAAGACCTAGTTGTGACTATTCCCAGGGCCGGTGGTGGCATAAGGGGGAACTTGAAGAGCCGCAGGAGAGAATCAGTGGTGCCAACGCAGCCAATCAAACAGCTTATTTTATAAATCTAAATGCCCTCTTGTGGTCAGAAATAGTATTGTGCCTGTTTTAACTGCATGTCTGATTGACTTTGCAATTCTTCATTAACCCCTTCATGACTGAGGCCCTTTTTTCAATTTTTGCACCCATGTTATATTCCACATTTTAAGATAATTCCTGGCACTGGTTTCTCATGTTGGCAAGCTCTATACAGGTTCCGAAAGAGCTTATTGAGCCTAATGAGTTCATATACATACATGCTCTTGTATTTATTAAGGTGTTCACTTTGTGCTTTGCCATCCAAACTTGTCTGCAGGCATTAAAAAAAGTTGTACTGACAGAAATACTGTATGTAGGCTGTCATTGCTGGTGTCTTTTATAAATTCCAATTGCCTGGTTATCATACTGATTCATTGGTGTTAGTACCTTGTGACTTACTGATCCCGAACAATGCAGATAAGGAGCTCTGACTTCATTCTGAGCCTCCTTGCTGCATGACTGTGTTGGGTCAGAGAGACCGAGAAAGTATTGAGACTGGAGACAGTTGGAAAACTAGCATTTTCAAATGAAAGTCAGCAATGGCAGCCTACATATTCCTTACAGTACAGGTACCCTTTCAAGCCCATCTCTGAGGCTGCCCCATACTGAAAGGCTTAAGTGCATGTTTATGCCTAGGGGACAGGAAAAAACTATATTACTTAGCTGATCCCCGCTTCTGCCAACACCCTCCCCTCAAGGCTGCTAATCCGGTCCCCACAGCCTCTTCTCCCCTTCGCTCCACCAGTCTTAAGGTGCCTATACACTGCACGATTCTCGTACGAGAATCGCGGGAAATCCCGCGATCATAGGAGAATCGTGCAGTGTGAATGAAGACGTGCAACCGTTTCTACTGTACGGTTGCACGCCTTTTGTCTAAGGAGCATGCTAGAAAACCATCTTACGATTTTCGGCTGGTTTGAACGATGCTCGGGAGACAAGTGCCGGACTGGCCGGTGTGCGCACGCGCACACTGCCCGTTCAGCATTGCAGTCATCGGAAGCCCGCCCCCCCTGAGGTGATGATCGCAAGTACGATCTGCCTGTCCGAGATGGGCAGATCGTAGTTTTTTTAATTACTTTACAACCATCGCAAGACTAAGGTCTTGCGATGGTTGTAAAGTGTATTGCCACCTTTAGGACCGCTGATGTCATCACATCTAATGCAGGTTGCATAGACATGCATTAACCCTTTAGCTACCACCAACGTACTCCATATGTCAGCAGCAGTGGGCCCCTGTAATCAGACTCTCAGCATCTATAGACGCCAGGTGTCTGTTTACATGTGTACAGCTGACTGTCAGCTTTACACTGGAAGTCCCCACCTACACACACATACTAATGCAAACAGATATGTGCCTGCATAACAAAACAACAATTGTGCCACACACATTAGGTATCACCTTGCATGCTGAAGTGTGAGCAATAATTCTAGGGCTAATATATTGTATTTATGTGCACTAAAATGAAAAAGTGTATTTATTAAAGATAATTTGTTTGATGAACAGTTGCGTTAATATAATAAAAATTGCAACTGCCACCATTTTGTTTTACAGTACCTCTGCTTTCAGGAAATCTATCATTCTGGGGGGTTTAGGTAATCTTCAGGCCTAAAACATGCATTTTAACATATGTGTAAAAAATAAATATATGGAAAAATGGCTTACGTGGGGACTCCAACATTCTCCAACCAGAGTGGAGCAGAGAGAGTTAAGCACTGATTGCCAGAGGAGTGGGAATCAGTTAAGTAAAATTGCTTTACTCCAGTCCCCTAGGGTTAAACGAGCACTTAATCCTTGCAGTATATGAGGAAGATGACACCGCTACTTCCAGGTGTTACAAAAGGCCCTATGCAGAGAGGAGCCAGCCAGGTGGTCGCTCA
Source organism: Nanorana parkeri (assembly GCF_000935625.1). NCBI lineage: Eukaryota > Metazoa > Chordata > Amphibia > Anura > Dicroglossidae > Nanorana > Nanorana parkeri. The sequence continues at coordinate 1,891,374 of NW_017306340.1, forward strand.
AGGAGCTCATCCAAGCTTCCATTGAATGCAGTCTGTAAATACCAAAAAAACCTACTGTTTTCCTGGGGATGACACAAAAGCACTAGCAGTTTTTTGTTGGCACAATTTGGACAGACCACTGAGGAAGCCTGAATAGGGGCGAAACATGTTGGGTATGCGTGCTTAGGGACTTATTAGTTAGAAGGAGGGAAAAGAGAGCTTTGATAGAAGAATGAAAATATATATAACTCTAAGGGGAGGATGCACAGGTGGCAATGTGCGTCATACTGTGAGAAAAGTGGAATGTTGAGACCCCAAACATACAGTGAATATAAAAAAAAAAAAAAAGAAATCTCTGTGAGAAAAACCAGTGTTGTAAATTTTGGAGTCAACTTTATTCACGCCAACATGATACTGCCCAGTCCCTCTCAAGGTTGGCTCCGCCCAAACGCATTTCCCTACAAACAGGCTTAATTTGTTGCCCCACTACAAGGGGCTAGGAGGCAGCTGTCATTTTTAAGGATCATTGGCTACGGAGCTCCTGGGATTTGTGCATCCTTGTTTTAATGTATAATATGTTTTTATA
>NW_017306340.1:1892101-1894058 GCF_000935625.1 Nanorana parkeri
ATATATATATACTGTATATATATTAGGGATGCACCAATTCCATTTTTTCCAGACCAAGTACAAGAACTTGTCCAAGTACTCACAAATACCAATTACTGATCCCCCCTTTTCTTACTTTTACTCAAGGTCTCCAGCAGCAGGCTCTAGTTTCGATCTGCCTTTGGCCCCACTCATCCACAGTAGCCGGTAGAAGCAGCTGGAGAAAGTGAGACCACAGGCCATTCCTCTGCCCGGCTCACACCATCTCTAGAGTGCCACTTCACCATTTGGGTTGCTGGCTTACAGGAGAAGTGAAGCTGATGTCATTACTCCTTTAAGAAAATTAGCAAATTTGTTGATAACTTTGAAGTAACTCCCGATGGCCCTGAGACCTGCTAATGTTTTTGTTTATCGTGAGTCTCTAGCCAAACCCTGGAGGATTCTTACCTATGTCCATAACCCAGTTCATTCTATTGCAGAAGGGGATGGGATTGAGCTCCTGACCACAGGGGCTGGTTAAAATTTTCACAATAGAGCTCCCCGGATTTAGGGGTAACTCTAGGCAGCTCTTAGTGTAAACACTTCTGGGTGATTCTGAGGAAGGGGGCATGCCCCTGAAATGCGCAAATCCGGCCTAAATGCAGCCGGAGGCACGATGGTATGGTGATGTGACTGAAGGCAGCTTTTTAAACGCAGTTGGAGCAGAACATTCCTTAGACATTGATCTTGTAGTCTCTTATTGACAAGGGTGACTTATATTTCATAATTGTGAGTATTTTTTAAACGTTTTTATTATTCAAATAAAAAAGATTTCACACAAGGAGGTGGCGCTATGTTGCATTTGTCTTCTATACTTCTGGAGTGACCATACATTCACTTGAACTAAACCTGAACCTAAAGAAATGGGCTGCCATTGCTGAGCTCTCCTTTTATACCTCCCAACTGTCTCCGATTTAGAGGGACTGTCCCTCATTTGAAACCAAATCCCTCTGTATCTCTTTCCTCCTCGTTGTCCTTCTTTTTTGGTCTGATTTACAGATATCTAATAAAAGGTTCTATTTAACTATCAAAAGAGTTATTCTACACAAAAACCTATATGATTAATCTTAAAGCTTGAATAGTCTATATCAAAAAGGCAATATAAGGGAAAAGTAATGGTGAAAAAAGAATAATTTTGGGTTTAACCAATGATTTTTGGCATATAAATTCTTAATGATCTGTGTGGCAGGGATGTGTCCACTGCCTGAATACATTGTGCTGGAAGGTGTCGCTCTCTCATCTCGGAAAGTTGGAAGGTATGTCCTTTTAAAATGTTATTGGATAGGGTTATCGAATAGCTGATCCAATTAGTAAATATTTTCACTAACGCAATGCAAAGTGACCTGTGATTGGAGGACAGATGGATGTGGATGAATGACATGATCCACTTCCTACAATTACAAGTCGACCTTGAATTGTGGACAATAAAAGTACAATTTCTCCGAATGTAGGAGAGAGGATGAAGGGTGGGCAAGCGGAGCAACTTTAGCAGACCCTTTCAGTTGCTGTTAACCCCAAAACACCGGAAGATAAGTGCTGTAAGGGTATTCAGCACCAATCGTGGGTTTCTACAATAGGCAGCAGCCACCAATACATAGAACATACTTCAATGGAGGCAAGTTGTGTCCCTGGGGTTGCATAATGAAAAAAAAATTGTACTTAATTTAATTTGAGCTTTAATTGTTTATAGGTCTGGATCAAAATGGTTTATTAGGGATTTGTCAGATAATTTCTGCATATTATCAATAGGTGGCAGCAAAACTCTTCAAATCAAGTGTCTAGCTGACTGGCACAAGTTGAGTTGGCTAATCTCTTAACTAAACTTTCCTTAACTGACAATACGCAATATTAAAGCTTGCAATACGCAATAAAAACAAGTCAAAAACAAGATAGTGTATAAGTTAAGGAAAAAACGATAATAAGTTAAAATATATATATA
>NW_017306340.1:1894369-1906859 GCF_000935625.1 Nanorana parkeri
ATATATAAATATATATATATGAACTTATTATTGTTTTAATAATAAACAGGCAATGGCTTATTGGGAGAGGCCAAATCAAAACAGATATGGTAAAATAGTGCAATGCCAGCAGAGGCATGCCCCCTTTTACCGTTACTATAACAGAGACCACTGAGATGACGTAACAGAGTCTACGGTGACTAACATGTTGAAAAAGACTGCTAGTGGCTACTGATGTGTTTCTAGAGGCCAGCAACATGCTGAAAAAGACAAGAGACCACTAATGGTCATGACCATATTTGGTCCATAATTTTACCCGGGGATTGTTTACTATTTGAACGCTGGCGGACGTGGGAGGTCATTTTTTAAGTGGTGGTAATAAAACCACTACTTGCCATTTTTCCTAATACCTTAAGGCCTTAATGGCATCCCTCCTAGCCATGCATGCATATTTTGGTGCCTCTTATCTGTTATTTTGTTTTTTCTTGAATGTCTGCCTTTTGTTTTGGAAAGTCTGTGACCAATTGCTTGAGGGCATGCTAAAAATGAGCTGTGGCTAGTGGCTACAAAAAGGGGAGGTGTGTTTTGTGGGTGTGGTTAAAAGTGGGTGTGATCAGTAGGGTGTCCCCAGATTTAATTTAAAGATCTGGTAACCTTACTATATGTACAGTACACAGAAGATGCCATTACATTTCACATTTACTGTTGCCCTGACAGGGTAAACACAACCTAATAGCCCACAGTATGCTTACCTGCAATAAACTGTGCAGGAGGGAGGTCTCATTTGATACAATTGTTTTCAGGGCAAGACTAGCTCTGGGTTTGGTAGGAAACGTAGGAGAAGAGAGAGTTCTTCTCAAATCATCTCCTAAGCGGGCAGAATGCAGAGTGGTTATTCTTGCTGCCGGGGAGATGGGCTATTTTTACAAACAGTGTTAACTCAGTCATGGGCCACAAAAAACACAGTCAATATATAGATGGTTGGCAACCATGCTTTCATGCGTTGTTACCCTGTCACATGGGTTTCTGATGCTGACTATAACTGGCCATGCTGATGCTGAAGCATGTTCCACCGCTCTTAAAGCAAACCGGCCCTGAAAAATGTTATTCAGCTGCCAAAGGAGAGTTAATGTACAAGACATGGCTTCAGAGGGGCTGGAGGAGATCATCAGACAGGATGGAGGAGATCATGACGAGTTATGATGAGCCAATCTGCCAAAGAGTTCAGCAAATCGATCAAAATCAATTACCTAAGGCAAATTCAGAGGTGAACTGTATCAAAGTCAAAAGGAGGCAAACTTTAAAAACAAGTGTGGCCCTAGGGGCCTGCTGGGCAAGCTATTGCCATACAAATAGCATGGGAAGTTGGCATGTCATTGCAAAAAAGGAGGAGCGCTTTTCAAATGGCTGCAAGAAAAATTCATAAAACCATTACATTTTACAGGCTTGAAGGATGCCTTAACTCTTTTTCTGCTGCCGACCCTATGCTGACAGGGTCAGTTTAAGCAAATACAGTAAACATTTTCAAGTTTTTTTGTACTAATATTGTTATATTACATACTGTATTATATGTTGATGAATGCTTGTAGATTGTTAGTAGGGGTTATGATGTATCCAGCAGTCTAGGGAAGGAAAGCAGGGCAGTCAGCCTGCAGAGTTGGGTGCAGGATGTGTCCACCAGTCTAGGGGGGAAGATAATAGGGTTGTCAGTCTGCAGAGGCGGGTGAATGATATGGCCATCAGTCTGAGAGGAAGGGAATAGGGTTGTCAGTTTGCAGAGTTGGATGAAGGATGTGTCCATCAGTCTGAGAGGAAGGCGCATAGGGTTGTCAGTCTGCAGAGTTGGATGAAGGATGTGTCCATCAGCCTGAGAGGAAAGAGAATAGGGTTGTCAGTCTGCAGAGTTGGGTGAAAGATGTGTCCATCAGTCTGAGAGGAAGGAGAATAGGGTTGTCAGTCTGCCAACGCTAGGGACAACCCTGCCACCAACCCTCAAAGCTTGTAAAAAAAATAGAGCTGTGTATGCTGAAGTGTCGATCTCATTAGTGTCATAAATAGTAGGAAGTAAGCTGTGTGAGTGCTGGAGTGTAGATCTACCTAGTGACATGGATGCTGGGAAGTGAACTCTGTGTCCTGGAGTACAAATTTAATTTGTGGCATGGATACTGGGGGGGTTCTGTGCTGCATTGCAGTACTTATTGATAGCAAGGATACAGGAAAGTGAGCTGGATTCTGGAATGCAGATCCCGCATGTGACATGGATACAGGAGAGTGAGCTGTGTATGCTGGAGTGTCGATCTCATTAGTGACATAAATAGTAGGAAGTAAGCTGTGTGAGTGCTGGAGTGCAGATCTCTCTAGTGACATGGATGCTGGGAAGCGGACTCTGTGTGCTGGAGTACAAATTTCATTTGTGGCATGGATACTGGGGAGAGTGTTGTATGTGCTGCATTGCAGAACTTATTGATAGCAAGGATACAGTGTAGTGAGCTGGATTCTGGAATGCAGATCTCACATGTGACATGGATACAGGAGAGTGAGCTTGTATGCTGGAGTGTAGATCCCATATGTGACATGGATATTTGGAAATCAAATTTGCCTACTATAGTGTCAATTTCACTGCTGGCATGGATACTGACAAGTGAGCTGTGTGTGCTGGAGTACAGATCTCACTGGCGGAATGACTACTGGGTAGTGAGCTGTGTTTACTGGAGTGCAGGTTACATTTGTGATATGAGTACTGGAAAGTGTGCTGTGTGTGGTGGGGATTGGATAGTGAGGAGTGAGCTTAGTGTGTCCTGGGGACCAGATACTGAAGAAAGACCAATGTGTGTGGTAGGGGTAGTATCTCACTAGTGGGGCATACTGTGATGAGCTAAATTGATTCTAGAATTTAGAAAATGCCAGCAGTAAAACAGAAAGTTGCAATCTCCTGAATCCCTTACAATACTTGTAACACGACTGTAACTACGCATGCGCACGGTCCTGTTTTCCGTACTGCAGGGAAACATGCACTCGCACGCATATGCGCGCGCAACGGGATGTGTGCACGAAGTCGTGTTGACCTCTGGCGCACAGGAAGTGATGCTCTTCCATCTAATGAATCAGCATATATAAATGCTCCTGCCGTACCCTCAGTTACTGGATGGTCTTCAGCTTGTTCCTTGTAATCCTGTTATTCTGTGGATTTCCTATTCCTGTGTTTGACCCAGATTGTTCTTGACTACTCTCAATTGCTGCCTGCCTCCTGACCCTGGCCTGTTTACTGGACTTTGCCTCTGTCTTCTGCTTTGTACTTGGCTGCCCGGCTGGTTTGACCCTTTGGCTTGCCTGACTAAGCTTCTGTCTTCTGCTCTGGTACCCCGCTGCCCGCTCGGTTTGACCTCGGCTCTCCTTGACATGATCCTGATCCTGATTCTGGACTTTCGCCTGGCATGTGTGTCCAAACTTCCATTGGCACACATGATACTCGCAGTCCACTCATTTTCTGTCTCCATCTTCAAAGTTTGTGGGACACGAGGTGCAAGGGAATCCTCCTCGCCTGGTCAGTCACCAACCAGGTACGTGATAATACTATATAGGCATAGGGTAGGGTAGGCTATAGATTAATAGTGAATTAGTAAATGCAGCATTAGGAGTGGGTCCCCCTACACCCCTTACACAAACCTCCCCACTCCAATCTGTCCGTCCCACAGCAGCAAGAAAAGTGAGACTTTAAGGGCAGGGGACAGGCATTTAATCACAACTAAAATATACTCAGTACATATTATTCCTCCTTGGAATCCAAAACTCTCACTGCTGTCAGTTAGCAGGATGGTTACAGTAGCTTCCTTGAAGCTGTAATCCCTTGCATGCATATCAGATCATCTTATGATGAAGTGAGGTGTACAATCCTATGAAAAGGGGACATCGCAGGATAAAGCGGTATTATGTTTCACTATATCAATTCAAACAAAGGACAGTGTTTCTAAACATGTCCTTCTGGAATATCTCTTTGTAATGTAGGTTCACAAGGTGTCTGCCAGTAAGAATGTAGGATTTGTATTCGGCTGCAGACTTTCTTCAAGGAATACATTAATAGGCTTTAATGTGCTTATGTTTTTGTCTGAAGGGTATCACTTGTAGTATTAATTCTTTTCTCTTGAAGATGTGATATGCTGTTCCTCAGTTCCTTTTCTATAACAATCTGCTAGATGCATAAAAATATATTTTCCAGTTAATTTTACTTCCCTTATAACTGTCAAGTTAAGATCTTTTGTTCTTGAAGTTTGATAGTCCTCTACAGACACTATAGTAGTCCTCTAAAATACAAAAGCTCTTAAAAGCCAGCCTCCGTGGTCCTCTACTGTTCCAATAGTCTTTGGCTAGTTAAGAAATGTTGGGGGATTCATAGCTGTTGCACCATAGTTTTTTAAGTAAACAAAAGGTTATCTTTTTTGAAGTTGAAATAACACACAAACTAATGTAAAAGTACAGCAGTCACAGAACATATTAGGAATGCCAATGTGCAGGTTCGTGAGGTTGCATTTAAAGTGATATTAACGTCAAAATATTTTCAAGTTATTTCAAATTTAGATTAAATAACTTACAATGGAAGCTTCTCCTTGATATTTAAATGTTTTAGTTTCCTGCAGAATCAGCTCGTCCCCTGAGCACTGGCCCTGATATCCTTAGGGTGGCTCATTTCCCTTGCAGAGTCCTATGGAGCCACCCTTGTGGATGTCCTAGTGGGCTGTGTGTGTTTCCACAAACACGCAGGCACAGCAAGGCAAGCCTCATCCCTGCTCTCCACTCCTCCCTTCTCCAAGCTATTACATGGCTTGCTGCTGGAGACCGATCTGTTGTTCCTTGTGATCTAGTACTGGACAGGAAGTACAGGAAGCCGAGCTGAGAGAGTTGGAGCTGTTTAGGAACATGATGACTGTAAGTGCTTGGACAAAAACTGAAAGAAATACTTTGCTGGGCAATGTGTATTTTGTAGGGTTTGTTTGTTTAAAACTACTTTAAAACATGAGATGCAGTAATAAAGTAGATATACATATAGAGGAATGCTATTGGAATTTAATTGTTCTTATGCATACAGGCAGTCCACGAGTTACAAACATCCGACTTACATACGAGCCCCTATTTACAAACGGAGGCTATTACTGTGCAGCAGAGGGTCCCAGACTGCAGCCAAAGTGTAGCATTTCAGTAGTTGTAATGCTACCACGCTCATGTCGATGAGGAGTGGCCGCCTTTTTGGGTCTGGTTCGTAGTACTGTACGTACAGTACATTACAGGAAGTTGGCCCTTGTTAGACGTGCAGAGGAGGGGTGCCCACCTCTTCTTCCGGGTCACTGTGAGGTTTTTACTGCTGTCTGTATCCCAGGGGCTGACTGGCAACTTTTAGCCCAGGGGGCAAGTACAACCCAGAGGCCCCTGGTGCGGCAACTTGAATTACAGGGCCGCGTCCATCATGATGTATTTATACTTAAGTTAACAGTGTAATAACATAGAGAAGATATAGCAGTAAAAGAAGAGAAGAAAAGGAAGTGTGTGTTAGCTTCTTCCAGGATAGCCTTCCGCACAGACAGTATGGGCAACACATACCAGGACTTCTCCCTTACCCCTACTCCCCTCCTCACTTCTTATCCCTTAACCTGTCTCCCCCCTGGCCCCCCCCTGTCCATCCTGCCCTTACCCCTCAATCCGTATTCACCTCATGGGCATCCCACGGTCCGCATACCACTTTATGGGCTTCGATTGCATTATTTAGTCGTGCTGTTAGGTATTCCATTACCTGTACATCTTTGATTCTGGCAAAAAGATCCAGTTTAGATGGGGATAGTTTTCGTTTCCATTGTAGTGGTATGAGACAATGGGCTGCCGTGAGGATATGCGTTGTCAATTTCCTATCAGCACTTGAGAGGCCATGGAAGGGCAGTCCTAGCAAGTAGTGTATAGGGTGACTGGAGAGTGACTGTCCCACTACCCGTTCTAAAATGTGTTTGACCTCCCTCCAGTAGGGTTGAATTCCTGTGCAGGTCCAGAATATGTGGACCTCCCGACCTGTTAACTCAACTTGGCCTCTGCCTTCTGCTTTGCACCTCGCTGCCCGGGTGGTTTGACACCTTGGCTTCCATTGACCACGCTCCTGTCTTCTGCTCCAGTATCCTGCTGCCCACTCGGCTTGACCTCGGCTTCGTTTGACCTGCTCCTATTCCTGGTTCTGGACTTCTATTCCATCACAACGTCTGCATCATCCTTGGCACTCGTGATACTCGCTGTCACTTATCTTCTGTCCCCATCTTAAGGGGTGAGGGGCACAAGCCACAAGGGATTCCTCCTCAACTACCGGTCTCCAACTCAGGGTTATTGACTGCTTGGTCAAGGTAAAGAGTACCATGTCTGAACCAGATGTCATAATCAGGAACTAAAGCCAGCTCATATAGCTGTATATTATCCAAAAGAGAGGTACTCTTATTCCACAAGGATAGCGTTAATCTATTGGAAAATAAATCCCATAATTTTAGGGCATAGGATAGTATCTAATGAAGCCTATGTTTATTAGAGCAATCATTGTATTCACTTGATAATACCTAAAGAGGGTTAGAAAGCCTGGGACCTAAAGGTTTGGTTAAAATATTAGACATCTGATACCCTCATCCCACAACCAAAAATGATTGTGTAAGAGATTGGCAGTTAGAGTGCATAGGTTACAATAAAGGAGAGGTCTAAAAAATTCTGAAGTGGAATCAGTGTTTGCTTGGTCTTACTACTAACTAGCCTATCATAAAAGAGAGCTGTAAGTAGATTGGAAAGTACCATAGAGTATGCAGAACTTTAAGAAGAATAATCATTTTGATTAGATTTATATGACTCGCAACATTTAGAGGTAGGTTGAACAGTGTATAAAGTTCACTAGGCCGCTCAAGATTGAAATTTCTATGTACATAAATGAACTCAAATCAGCTGCTGTACAGTGAAATTGGTCTAATGCATGGGCGGGCCAGCCCTTCAGCTGTGGCAAAACTGCAAATCTTACCATGCCTCTGCCTCTGGGAGCCATGTATGTGGCCGTCAGAGTCTTGCAATGCTTAATGGGATTTGTTGTTGCACCACAGCTGGAGAGACGGAGTTTGCCTGCCCCTGGTCTAAAGGAAAAATATTCAGTTTAGACCAATTTAGTAATCAGTAATTGCCAAACTGATCTATAGTTGTCGAGGGTCCATTTAGCAAGAAGCTAGGATCAGCCAAGTACAAAAGTACTTTTTTTCAGAGCAGGGTGGTGCAAATCAATCCTCCACATCACACCCTGCTGAGGCAGAAAGAATGAATACAATTTCCTAACCAAAAAAAGGTACAGTGTGATGTGCAGTTTGCAGCCTTGACAGCATTGACAGAGCACACCAGTGGCTGCATTCTAGTGCAAGCTCTCAAGCTCCAATGAACTGGTAGTCTATCCTGCCTTTTGGCATACTCCAAATATTATACACTGGCCAACTGGCCCAATGAAAGACAAGTTCAGATGCTACTAATCAATTGAAGGCTTAAAAACACCACAGACTCTGATAAAATATATCACACATTTCAAATATTATATCAAAGTCTGTATAGCTCTTTCACACACATATACAATACATGCACCTAAGCAGGGCAGCCATCAGGGGGGTACGGCCGATACTCATGTAAGGGGCCCGGGCATCCGGGGGGGCTGCCCGGGTCCCTTACATGACTATCGGCCGACGGTAAAGGGCGAGGAGGCAGATGCCTGGCCCTAGCAGCGCAGGGGCCCCAGCATTGCCGCCCCAGCAGCTTTGAGACAAGCTAGGGCTCCATCAGCTACGCTGCTCGTCTGATGTCGGACTGGCCGGAAGTGATGTCGGCAGACGAGGCCATGTGTGCAGGTAAGAGGAGCTAGGAAGGAAGGAAAGGAGGGAGGGGATGCAGCCCTGACCAGCCCACCTGAGACCATAGGCAGTCTCAGATGGGCTGTGCAGCATCTATGGTGGGCTCTGCAGGGTCACTCTCAGGTGGTTCCTGTGTCCAGCGCGTCACTAAGCCCTACGTCCAGCACGTCACCCAGCCCTGCGTCCAGCGGGTCACTAAGCCCTGCGTCCAGCAGCCCCTGCACCTAAGAGATTACTTTCTTAATAGAGACCAATTCTTTATGCTCAGTCAGAAGGCTTCAGACATCATTCATGTTACTGATAAAGAGTGATTCACTAACTGTGAATTAAAAACCTAAAATTAGCAAAAGCACCCTTTGCTTACATGAAGCTGCAGGCAAGGAATTCCCTGGATGCTTCTAATTAGGTGGCAGCAGGGGGAGCTTCCTTCTGTGTTTGGAGGAACCCAAACCTGAGCTCATCCCTACTCCTAATGTTTGATTATTTAAATATATAACTCCTCGGATACTTTTGTATACACACACATTTAGATCAGTTATTGAACTTTGTGCATGCAATGTCGATGTTTTCTCTGTTTGTTCGATAATACTTTAATCTCTGTGCATGTGTACACTTGTTACTGGACCATCGCCTTAAGTTTTTATACACATGCTGTTTATACTTCTTGTGAATTTCAATAAACCTGATTCAACTCTAAATATATAACTCCATGATTTTTAGATGCAGGTGAAGGTCTCAGGATAGGCAGCATTAGCCCAATAATGATTTGATTATTGGTAATTAAATAATAATTCAAATAATTGATTTCAGTAAATGCCTTTTTCAATTTGGGTTTGTGGGATTCAGGTGTTAATTCTGGTTTTAGGACCCAATCAGACTGCGCGCTGCGGTAATGATTGCGCATTATAGCATGTTTTTGGTACATTAAACGCACCTGCTTCAATATGAAATGCAGAGTAATGCACCACACTGCATTACACACATTGCTGTGCATTTGCAGGGCCTTAAAAGTAAAAGTTTGCTGTGCTGTGCTTTTGTTTTTCTAGATTATTGTGATAGCAATCCATTCAACTACATTCTGACGTCATTCTGACGTAATATGAGCTTTGGATAGGTCTTATTAAGGGGTTCATTTATAAAAGCTATATTCCAGGCAGATGTCTTCTTACAGGGCACTAGAACCCCTAGGTGTCGATTTCCTATACTCATCATTGTCATCTAGGGGTAATAGTGCTCAGTATAGGAACCCCTAAGTGTCATTTCATTCACTGCCGTTATCACTTCCCTTATTAACACGTGATGTGTTAAAACATTTAAAAAGTGATGTTGTTTTTCTCTCTAGCCCCCTGCGTGGGGTTAACTTGCTCTTTAGTATTACTTTGTTCTTCTATTTCAAACTCAATAAAATACTTGAAACGAAATCCTTGTTTATAGCGAGCAGCTTAGAAGCAACCAAAAGAAAGCAGTTATTGAAATTGCTTACATATGCCAATTACAGATAAAATTATTAAAGAAAAACTGTGTCTATTTTTCCGTTTGGATGGGAGCTACAGCTGTGATATTCTCATATAGGAGTTCAATTAAAAGTTTCATCATTATAACTTTTAATTAGAGCATCATTTAGCAGAGTACTCTCATCAGAATTCCCGAAAATAGCATTCTATAACGGTTTTATTTCTCATTCCCAAGGAAAATATTCAGCTATTCATAAAAACGATGAAGGTTGCCTATTGTGAAGTAGAACTGTGGCCAATACCCAAAACATATGTGTGTGTATACACAGTATGTGTTAATTCAAGTGAGAGCAGTGTTTGTCTTTCTCTGTATTAAAGTTTTGTTACCTGGTCCATTATTTTTCCACTTCCCATAAGGTTAGGTTCAGATATTGGCGATCTCGGGATATGTGTTTGGGACCGCCAGATATTGCACACAACGATTGCCGCATGGCCCCATTGATTTCAATGGGGTTATATCAGTGAAGCAATCTCTGAAAAAAGGTAAATGTACCTCTCTTTGCGACAGGCACCGTTTTTTTCAATCTGGTGGCATCTATTTGGATCACGGGGGATGGGGAGGGGGGGAGGGCAGCAGGCCATGCCACTCTGCTACACGTTTGCAGTGTGCCTGCCGCCACCTTTCCAACCAACGCGTCCCAGGTTGCTAAAGCTGGGGAGATGTGTAAGGGCCATACATATCTCCTCGCCCAGCTCTTGACAACCTGGACACTCTGGCCTCTGTACCACTCAGCTCCTGGCAACCAGAGACATCAGTGAGCTGCGGGACACCGGCCAGTGCCACCACCACTAGTCTCAACCACGCAACCTCCCCTCACGGTCTCAGGTGGAGAAATGGCTAGGGACACTCCTGACTGCAAGGGTAAGTTTTTTGTTTGGCATGAGTTCTTCTTTACGGTTGAGCATTTTTGTTTTCACTAATGGAAAGCTAGTTGCTAAGAGAAGGACAAAAAAGGCGCAAAGTCATGTGAAAAATGCAAATTGTAGTCTATGGGGCCAAAAATGCTCAGTTCTACCCCAAAAGAAGTGTACTTTATTGAGCCACGTGCAATAAGCGACACAAAATTAGGTGTGACATGTACCATTAAAAATAATAGGATTCTTAATTTTGAGCGTTGTCACGCCTTAGGAAACACACAATACAGTGGCAAACAATACAGTGGCACAAGCTGTGATCGGTATGACTATGTGACAGCCTTTGTTTATATCACTCAAGCTTTCACTAGGATGGGAGAACATTAAAAGGAAACTGAAATATAAAGGCTGCAGCATCACAGAAGGAAGGGGGAGTGGGGTAAGCAGGACATTCTAAAGCTGGTCATACATGGCTCAGGTTTTGGCTGGTTTTTGCTAAACCCACTGACATTCAAGCCAAAGGTAACTCTGTCGGCACAACCAGACCTGACAAACATCAACTAAAATATATTAATGGATCCGGATTGGAAAATTCTTGGCCAAACAGTGACTGCATCCATTTAGATTAATTCACTGTTCAGGTATTCAGACAGCCACGGATGCTAGTTGTCAGAATACAATAGCCAGCAGGGAAGATTCCCCCATCCAGCCTGTTCAGTATGTTTTGTGAAATCAAGTGATTTCTCAGCCTGAATGAGCGTGTATATGGCTAGCTTTCCAGATCCATGTGAATCCAAACCAAATTACTTTAAAGCACCTGCAGCATTTGAAGCCAGAGCTTGTTGAAACGTACCTTAAAGTGTTTGTAATGTTTTTTGTTTTTTTTATCAGAGTGGTAAGAGGTCAGACTCTCTGTCAAGTCTTTATTACTGCTTGTATCTCCTCCATTGTTGGCAGGACAGAAAGTGAGGAGAAAGTCGCTGGAGCAGTAGGTGAGGGTATACCATCCAATGGTAAAAACTCCCTTAGATGTAGGGAGCAGCTCAGGTTCGGACCGAGGGCTTCAGGTTCCCCCAATCAGCTGTAGCGGAGGAGGCATTTCCCATAGCCATATAAGGTCAATGATGTCACTGCATCCTTTGCTTATGTCAAGCTGATTGGGTAGCACAGAAGGAGCTTCCTTCAGGGTTCAGGAGGAGCTCCTTACAGGTTTGGAGGACCTCAGATTTGGACCGGGTTCAGTCCAAACCTGAGCTCATCCTTATTAAGATGGGAATCTTCCCAGAGGGACACAGATAGCAAAAAAATAGTAGTGTACAATATCCATTATAATGTAACATCCTCTTAGAACTAGCAGAATAGCCCAAACCAACCAGGCAATTCTAGTATGGAACAAGCCCATAAATGTACCGTCATTTGTTTTGTTTCCCAAGTGCAATATAAAATGCATCTGGAAGGTCGGGTGAAGCTGTTTTTCTAGCCTTTCTGTGTTAACTTGAAATCACCAACCATCACCTACATATACTGTACAGAACATGCCTGCCAAATCCTCAGACGAGAACAATGACATTGCAACATTACTATGATCTCCATGTCTGGCGCCGGTGGATTAGATCTTTTAATTGAACAGAAGTAAAGTGATCTGAGGAGTTTTTCATTTCTGCCTCTTCAGGCTTTTATATATATTACAACACAATAAGGCATCCACAAATGTGCAAGGTTATGGACTATTAAAGGATTATTGTAATAATAACTGAATGAAATAGTCTAATGTATAGAATAAGGCCTCATTCCCATGGAGGTGCACAGCCATACCGCGTGCACAAACCTTTGCCCAGGAGGCAAAGCTGGTGCGTGTAGCCATGTGCAGCCACCTGTACAACTAAATGACTAAACACGACGACATGCTGAACTGAACTTGCACATCCATACAGGTACATAGAGCTGTCCCTATATTGAAGTAGCCTGAGGATGCTGCCTCAGACATCATCTCTTTGGGTCACATGGTGGGATGGCAGGCAAAATGGCCTGGTCGCTCTGCTGCACAATGTTTGCAGTGTGCCTGCTGCCCCTTTCTGGCCAGAGCATCCAAGATTGCTAAGAGCTTGGTGGGGAGATGTGTAAGGGCCATACACATTTCCAAGCCCAGCTCTTAGCAACCTGGGATGCTCTGGCCGGCCCCCCTCCTAGCTCCTGGCAACCAGTGATGTTAAATGAGCTGGCCGGGCTACAAGGGAAAGTAAACATCCC
>NW_017306340.1:1906900-1908410 GCF_000935625.1 Nanorana parkeri
CCGGGCAAAAGGGGAAAGAAACCCCCCCCCCCCCCCCCAAGTGTGCAACACAAGCTCCCCATCCTCCAACACCCCGCAACCCCAGAGCCTCCCAACCTGAATCTGCAATACCAGCCCCCAGCTTCAGGTGGTGAATATACTAGGGACAAGATGGTGCGAGCAGGAAGCATGCTAGATGTACAATGATCTACAGTTCAAAAATTGTAGGAAGCGACAAAGGGCCCTAAGAGGACAATGGTCATGAAGTTTTCACAGACTGGGAGGAATATCAAGCTTCACTGAAAGAAACAAAAGGTAATCTAATATTTGTCTTAGGTCCCATGTTTTGTTAGACATGGAATTGATCCCTAAGGCGACGTTCACACCAGGGTGTGTTCCTGTACATTTGCAGGACTTTGTTTCCCTTGTTTGACACACATCCCGTGTGATCCTCATTGGGTTCCTGGACATGGTTGGAGTAACCGTGAAAAAATAAGTACATGTTGCAAATTTGACAACATACTGTCTGCGTTTTTTTCCTGTGTGTCTGTGTATTTTCTGCGCATTTGCTTCCCGTTCTACCTGAGGGGATAGACACAGCTGAAAACATAAAGTCAACAGACCAATTATTTCACATTCTATCCAATACCTAAAATCCATTAAGGAAGTTCAGAAAACTAGAAAGACTTAGGCGTGAATTAGCCAACCCAAAAAATAAGTGGAAATTCTTAATTGCTCCATGCATAAGGCTATATTCACACCTGTTAAAAAGGTGCATTTAGAGATTCCTGCAGCAGGAACCTAGAAATTCCTGTGGCAGGAATCACAAATATGCAGTTCAGTTAATAATGATTACTTGCGGTTAGGAGGAGATCACTATCCCTGGACTCACGACAGAGCCTCCAGTCCAAATGCAAGCAGACTGATGGTTCTTGGGAGATGGCATGTAAATATCAAAATACCTTGATGGGTGGGTGTCAGTTTCGAGGAGTGGGCATTCCTAGGCTGGCTATATTTGCATGCAGACTGCCGTAGGTAGTAGCCACATGTGATGCTGAGCCTGTATGTTTGAAAGAACTTAAATTCAATGAAAGGAGAGGGCCAGGAAAAGTAAGGAAGGGGAGGAAAAAAGCAAGATGATGCTAGATGTCCTCCAGCCAGGAAATTAGGTTGGCTCTATCTGACTTAAATAAGAAGAGAGGAGCTGAGATTTTCGGGGGCTATTCACAAAGGGTGAAGAGTTTGGAGAAGGCAGGAGAAGTGAACAATCTAGGACAACATAGCTGAACCAGAAAGCAAGTTGGAGAATTTTTCAAAATCAGCTGTTTTGGCCTAGATTGTTCACTTCTCCTGCCTTCTCCAAACTCTTCATCCTTTTGCGAATAATCCCCTTAGTGTTTGAAGATGAATTTCTCCATGATGCTACCATCAGGGGCAGACCTACCCCCTGTGCGGCCGCACCGGGGCCTCAGCCTACAGGGGGGCCCAGTATCCATTCCAACACAGCCCCGGGGCAGAGATGGGGGGCCCG
>NW_017306340.1:1908537-1941524 GCF_000935625.1 Nanorana parkeri
ATTATTTTTTGTAGCCCAACTGATGGACATGCTGTATAAAGTACTGCTGGTATTTGTAGTGCTATATAGCAGGTCCCATTCTGCATTGCAGCAATGCAGAATGGCACCCTCTATAGAGGACTACAAATCTCAGCAGTACTTTATACAGCATTGCCATTTTCCAACTCTTTTGTTTGGTGGTTGCTACAGGGGATGTGGGTTGGGGGGGTTTGTGTTTTTTTTGGGGGGGCGGGGGGAAATCTTACACCAGGGCCCTTTGTTCCCTAGGTCCGCCACTGGCTACCATATGCCATACAGCTACAAATAAGAATGAGGGTTTATTGTAAAGTGATTTAAAATGCTTGGATGTGGAAAGCCTGAGCACAGTATCACTGTAAAGGTGGCCATACACTTTACAACCATCGCAAGACCTTAGTCTTGCGATGGTTGTAAAGTACTTTAAAAAACGTACGATGCGCACACCGGCCCGTTCGGCATTTGTCTCCCGAGCACCGTTCTAACCAGTCGAAAATCGTACGATTTTCGGCTGGTTTTCTAGCGTGCTCCTTAGACAAAAGACATGCGACCGTATAGTAGAAACAGTCGCACGTCTTCGTTCACACTGCTCGATTTCCCGCGATTCTCGTACGAGAATCGAGCAGTGTATGGGCACCTTAAGGATGCACAAGCATGCTATGGGGATTGCTGCTAGCAGAGTACACTAACTTTTAGAAACTTGTACTTTTAGTGTCCGTCCGGCACAGAGCTTTTAGAGCTTATAGAAAGATAGTAAAACCAGTTATTCCCTCACATTCCTTGATCCTTAAATTACCTAACCCTTAAACTGACTAATTCCTTAACCTTGGCCACGTAACCCCTCTTAACCCTTAAAGCAAAAGCTCCCCAGCAGTTAGAATTTTTTTGGAAGAGTATACTTTGCATGTCTCTTCTGCCCAAAAACTCCTTTAGCTACATGGAGTATACATAGAGTTGCCACCTGTCCAGGATTCACCCGGACAGTCTGGATTTTGAATGATGTGTCCGGGTTTCATGGCAGCAGAAACTCGGTCACAAGATATCAGTAAGATAGGGGCTACTGGCCCCCCAATGAAGATAGTCTCAACTGGGATATTTACACATGAATAAACCACAACTTATTCTCCCAAATAAATGTCAGTGTGTCGCTAGAGTGTGTTCGGGTTTCACTAGAAGAAAAAGTGGCAACCCTTAGTGTACACTACATGCAGTGTACACTGTTGGTGCTGTAGGATGTCAAAAGTTCCACTGAGTGCCTGTACAATGTAACTCCTGTGCACTTATGCAGTAGTTACATCATCAGTAGCCTCTCAATGGCAGAAAAAAAGTAGTCTGGCAAAAGCTGCGGAGAACGTGCCATCAAATCGGCAATGGTGCTCTGTCCTGTAGGAGGGAAAAATAAGACATACCAGAATTTCCAGAATGTACAAGTGTGCCTTGGCAACTTCACCTATTGCACAGAAGCTTGGTATTATACAGTGATGAGTCTTAGCACAGGATAAATGTGATAAAATGTGTATAAAGAACCATAAAATACCATGGTATAAATAACCAAATAAATAATATACTGTAAATGGGACAGCTTGCAGCGTGATCACGAGGACTATCACACATTAGCACCAGGAAAGGAAACTGTATAAAAAGTCCCACTGAGTCTGGCTGATAAGATAATCTGCTTGGCCCCAAATATTTTGCTGCTTTGAGGCCCAGACATCCTTCCTTTGTGCTGAAGGGAAATGAATTCAGAAGTCATTTCTCTGGTAGTTTGAACTGATCCTATGTTCTATATGTTCTAAGCGTGATGAAATAGCTGAGGGTGATAGTAAAAAAAAAAGAGTGCTAATTATTACACACCAGGAAGCTGCTACCTTCTGTGCACAGAATAATAGGATGTGACCTGCTAAACCAAGTTACTTAATGAGCTTACAAGCTGTGCTTGACCTTTCCATTTTTCCACAGAGAGAGCAAATAAACCATCACAACAGTATATTGTAGCAAAAATACCTCCTGGTACTCAAAAAGTTCTGAAAGCAGAGCACCTGTGTTGTCCAGTGTTTCTTTCTTAATTTATTATGGCCATGTGTATAAAAGTACAATTTGTAATAATTCTTGGTTAGGTAAAATATAAATAAAGTAAATCTATGTATTATTTATGTATATGTAAATTTAAATAATGCATATTCATATTTTACTGTCCATCAGCAGGTGGCAGGTGGAGCTCTCCGCTCCTTTTCACATGTTTTCCATTGGTCTCTTTACCAGTGTAATCTAACAGACGTGGTCAGCCACACCAGCTCTCTTCAATTGCAGCTACAAGTCTGTAAAAGGACACTTGTAACTGGAGGTATGGCTATTTCTCAGCTATGTAAGTATAGAGCCTTGGAGCAGGACGCTTTATTAAGAGAAAAGGGTATTTTAAGTTGTTTACAGACAAAAATAAGGGTAAAAATCTTAACATAAAGTGGTACTGGACAACAACAAGATAAAAAGGTGTAAGGTGGCCCCCGGTGCATAGAGCAAGCACATCTGGGTACTTACTCACATCCTCAGTTTATCTTCAGTGCTATCTGTTATCCCTAAATCCAGGTACTTTGTTTTTCAAATATATAAAGTACAGGTGAAACTCGACCACCCAAACAACAGGACGGGCCCCGAAAGGTACCCGCACCCTCCACCTCTGTTGAGTCAAAACGTGCAGTCGTGCATAAAAATTGTGCTTACATAAATAAGTGCCAGTGCACAAACCTGGCAGGCCATCCGGCCATGGTAAAAAATTGCCCCGGGCTAGCCAGAAGGCCTGCCCAAGAGGCATGGTGCAGAAAAAGCATTAGGTGCCGTGACCAAGTGACGGTGAATCAAGTTGGTTCCCAAACCAAAGTGATTTTCTGGCACCCCTGGGACGACACCCCCAGGGGGCACAGCACCGCGGGCCTCTGCGCTTCCCGAACCCTCCGGCCAGACCAGAGCAGCGCCCATCCCCATCAGGAGGCATTAGTGCTGAGGAGTTCCCGTCGCAGGTAAAGACCCCCTCAGCACCCACCCTCACTTCGGAGAGTACCAAGCAACCATCCCCCCGACAGGACGGTGCTGTTCCTCTCCGAAAACTGATATAAACAGATACCACACTTGATCTTAGCCAAAAGGCCGAGAAGGCTAGCAACACAAATACAGAAGGTGAATAATTTTAGTGGGGATATAGACAGCAATACAAAACTGACAAAAGTTCTAACCCTAACCACTCTATCAAAAAGATAACCCCATTGGGGAGATTTTCTTGGGATTCCTGTCCCTGCTATACAGAAGCAAGAAATGGGTAGAGTGTCTATCACAGGTAATAAAAGGCATAGACACTGATAAAAGCATTGTCAGTCCTTCTCCACTCCTGACATCTGCCTGGCATCACATTAAGAGGTTATCCCACGCCTCCTCTCTATTAAGTGAACATCATACCAATAAAGTGAACAGCCCTCCCAGAGAGAGTGTTCCTTTTTTTCCTCCTCCAAAGGATCATGACTAACACATTTCCTTACCTGGCTGTAGTAAAGCTACGGCTGACCACACAACAGAACGAAGAGTCTTGCAATAACCCACAATATGGTCTCAAGTAAAGTCTATGTGGATGTGCCCCTTTTGCCAATTGGTATGGATCCCCTGCTAAATGCATGGTGAGGTATGGTGTGTCCACTTGCCTCTTCTTGTACCACGTTAGACTCAGTCACAGTGAGATGGGCCTTGTGGCATACCCCTTGGATTGCTGTCTTGGGCTCTAAGCAGCTTTGGTATAAGATCCGATAGGTACACGATAGCTTGATTAAGCAATTTCTGAGGCCACAAGCGGTTAATCTGGTCTTATACCACAGGATTGATGCCTGTTGAGGCAAAGGAGGTTACATTCCTGCCACCCTCCCCCTGAACGCTCTAGAAAATTTTAAAACTATCCCTCTGGGAGAAAGTTAAGTGAAGATGGAGAGGTAGACATTCCTCATTCTCAAAGTCAAGAAAATGAATCTGTCCATGTGTGGACATGAATAGCAGAAATCATTCTGAGGACACATCCACCCAGTCTTGTCCTGTGGGGTCCAGGTTGTCCCAGTTTGGATGGGTCTGGGCGGAGGCATTCTTGGACCCATGAGTGCACAAGACGATCACCCTGGACTATGCATGGCAGTTTCATCATTCACTGAAAGACAATTTCATTGCCACAAAGATTCTAGAGAATACAGTCAAGAGGGATATCCTGCTGCATCAATACCTACTGTATTTCAGAACTGCTGGAGAAATGGCCATGTTCTGCAGGACCAAAAATTTGGAGATAAATACTCCCCAAAATTTCAGGGCCCTCAACAAACATAGAGTGGTCCAACACTTCAAGATGGAATCAGCCAGAATGATTGCAGGGGACCGGATGTTATTTATCTGTTTACAAAAATGCATACTTGCAAGTTCCCATTCAAGAGACTAGACATGTAAGCCGGCAAAAAAATCCCGCCGAAAGTCAATTTGTTTTGGGATTTGGATTTGGACAAATCTGAAATGTGAAATTTTCATTGGCCCTAAAAGTATTGCTCCAATTCCAATATGTAACATGTATGGCACAATTGTTGTTTTTGGATGTAGGCGCACCCATATGTGTTTATGTACATGCATGCACTTGGGGGCTGGGGGGGGGGCTTTAAAAAATGTTGGGGGGGTTTTATTTTATATGTTATTATTTATGTTATTTGTATTATTTACTTAACGTTATTGCTCTCACGTGTGATAGCACCTTACAGGCTCCCTTTAAGGTGACATTAGGGGTTGGGGATTGACAGCTCAGAACCTAGAAGTGACAAATTCATAGTTTACTGCCTGCTGTCAATCACAAGGGAGGCAGACATGATAGGAAACTTATCTTAGAGTTTTGGGGGTCTTTTCTTTTATATGTTATTATTTGTTACATTATGTTATTTTTGTAATTAACTTTATTGCTCTCATATGTGATAGCATCTTATAGCTTACAGGTTCTCTTTAAGGTGACATTAGGGGTCGGGGAATGACAGATCAGAACCCAGAAGTGACACATTTATCAGCGCTTCTGAGTTCAATAACAGGAGAGGAGATCAGAGAATGCTGAAAAAAGCAATACCGGCGCCCCCGGTTTGCAGAGAAATCCGGCTGTAAAGTTCATTGGTACACCATAGAGGCAGCTCCCACCGGTCAACAACGACCATCGATCTGGGAAACAACAGCAACACAGAGCGCCTCCATAGTATAAAACATGCCCCTGAAACGCGTAGACCTTTTTAAAAAACATACGGGAGCAGAGGACGCTGATTTGGAGATCCCCTCAGACTTCCCCTGCTGTAGATTTTATATTTTATCGTTTCCTTTTACGCTTATGATCATTGGCTTTCGTGTAAGTACATTTTCACTTGCGTGTTGTACTCATCAAATAAAAGTTTTACACTATGGAGGCGCTCTGTGTTGCTTTTGTTTCCCAGATCAGAGAATGGATAGAAGGCTCTTGGCTATTAAATCCACCTACTGCCTGCTGTCAATCACGAGGGAGGCAGACATGATGGGGCACTATTCTCTTAGAGTTCCCCATCAAGCTCTGCCCACCCCCAGCAAAAGTCTTCACCCACTGGCCCGCTTGAGTGACAAGTGAAGTGGCCAGGCAAATAGCTCAGTAGCAGTGATTTTGTCGGGCTCAGTGTTAAGGTGCCCATACACTGTACGATTCTTGTACGAGAATCGCGGGAAATCCCGGGATCGTACGAGAATCGTACAGTGTATGGAACTTCAATGAGCTTACGACCATCGCAAGACAAAGGTGCGATGGTCGTAAGGTGTATGGGCACCTTTAGGGTAATGCACTGAGGGTGGTGTGTCTGGTATGAACACTTTAGCCTCAGCATGCCAAATGGTGGTGCCTGCAGCAAACCCATGTACTTGTTTCCAACAGGTTCATTAATATAGGTAATCACTGCTATCTGTTGTGCGGACGCACAATGGGATGCTAAAGAATGTCGTACATTATTCCTGTTCTGGTAACAGAAAAAAATGGACATACTTAAAAATTAGTCAGAATACTTCAGGTGTAGAGTGTGCTCGTGCTTACCCCTTTACAATGTCATTACGTAAAGGAAGCTGCAATGCTGATGGATACTGAAAGTCTTTAAAATAAAAGGGTAAAGTCAGTACACTCTTTAACTGCTTGAAGACCAGGTGTTTAGATCCCCTACCTGACTCATTGTTTACTGCTTACTGTAGTTCTGTATTCACGCCATGTCTCAGTGAGAGCTTACAGCAAAAGATACATACATGTACCATAAGCGTATAAATGGCCAAACCCTCTGAATTAGAAAGAATCAACAAAATCACTGTATAGCAAATTGTAAATATAGGGCATACCCCAAATAAAACTGAAGGTACTTATCTACAACACAACACAAATGACGCCCCCTCTTGGTCATGCTGGTATATATTTAAACTATATTGATCACTAGTGACGGGCTCGGGCGTGTTCACAGCTCCACGTGCCGAGCCCGCCAGGCAGCTGACAGCGCCGCAGCGCCAATCACAGGTACTGAGACATTTCCCGATAATGTCAGCTGTCAGCTTCCTGGCGGGCTCGGCACGTGGAGCTGCGAACACGCCCGAGCCCATCATTATTGATCACAGGAGGAAATCCAGCTGGAGAAAAACATGCTAGGACAACACTAATTAAACAACATTCCTTCTACACACAGATCACTCAATAATGATATCCTTTATGACGCTACATGTCCTTGTATGTCTGGAATGTATTGCATGTCAATGGTATGGCCCAAATTAAAGAGTAATTTGATTGTTTTTAAAGGCTTGTTTCTGTAATCTTGTGGTTTTGCCAAAGCCATTTAAAGTGCGACTGAAGCCAAAACTTTTTTTCTTTTCAGTTCTGGATAGAGTAGAGAGGGATTAGAAGACCTGCCAGGTTTTTATCGCTGTCTTTATATCCGTTAGGTTGATTCACCCTGTTTGCCCTGGTGACCGTTGCCACTGAAAATGAAAGAAAATCCCAAATTTTGAGTTGTCATCGGAACAGGAACAAACTCTTCCAATGAGGAGACTAGTTCTGGTGATCCTTCTGACCACAAGAGATGAGCATGGGCTTGCTGTGAACCCTGTTTGCCTAAATTCGCCCAAGCAGCTCCAAACTGTGACCACCTCCTCCCAACCTAGTGGTGGCAGTTATGGCGCAGGCATTCCTAGTCTCTTTGTGATGTATAGCTGCAGGACAGGGAATGCTCCTCTTTTCGACTGATTGTGTCAGGAGGAAGGGGTGGCAGTCACAGTTTTGAGCAGGCTTTGGCTAAATCAGGCGAACTGCACCATGCCCAGCCTCATCACTACTGACCACCAGGGATTTCCCTGTCTTTGGATGGATTTCCTCTCACTTCCTGTTGAGGCTATAACAAAGTCAAAAGCACAAGACTTATGTTCTGTAAAAAAGGGCAGACAGGTTCCATCAGCTCCCCTGAATGACTCATCGATAACTAAATGCATGTCTCCCCCTCCCCGCTTGTCTTCTAACGCATGGATGGTAAGGATAACAATGATTGACAGCAGCAGTGGGTGGGTGCAATAGCTAGTTTGCTATTGGCTATTGAAAAGTGAAATAGCCAATAAGAATCTAGCTATGCATTCCTATGCTGTTTTTTTTTCTGACTGACAGCATAGAACATAGAGATGACCTAGTCAGTTTAATTTTGCGTCCTTACTGTCCAATGTGAGGCTGATGGCAGATAATGGACCAGACTTTGTTGCTTAACTGCAGCATATAAAAGTCAGGTCACTTGGCTAGCTGTGCAGCAAGGCTGTGTAAATCTGGATACACATACATTTCCATTATTTGACACATAGGAGAGTTCCTATATATGTATTTAGTTGTTTTTCCTGCTGATCAGCCTTAAACCGTGTGAATAAGAAGTAATGAATGACCGCCCTCCTGCAGGTGGAAGCAGATTGCCTTTCTTTAGGTCAGACTGACAGCGGCTCATTGTAATCCACGCCTCTCCTTGACAGTCATCCAATCAGCGGCCGCTCCGCCATGCGTCCCAGGCCTCTGTTTAACCACACGGTTCCCGCTGGGTTGTGTGGAATGAGGTTTGGAACGCACGGCTCCAGCAGTCCTTCCGCATTGGGCTCCTTCCCCTCCCCGCACTGGTCTGACGTTATTGCTGGTCAGTTCCGTGTTTACACACCCCGGGGACGAAGAGAGGCCAGACAGCCGGGAAAGGCAGGCTGGGGGCAGGGGGACACTGCACAGCACCAGAGAGAGCCAAGAAAGGCAGCGACTGTTATCCCTATCCTCCCCAGTGGCCGTCATTGTGTGTGTGTGTGTGTGTGTGTGTGTGTGTGTGTGGTGGGGGACATGCTGCGCTACCAGTGAGGGAGCCTGGGATTATCAGGTAGCCCATCACCCTTGTCACAGCGTCCGTCTACACTGCTGAGCTTCTGCCCTGAGCGGTATGTTTTCCCGACGAAGTCATGGAGACCTCAAGAAATCTACACAGAAAGTTCTGGACCCAAAGAAGGACGTACCCACCCGGCTGAAACACCTGCGAGCTCTGCTGGGTATGTACTGCTCTACAATGGGTATGGAGGGAGCTGTGCTGGGTATGCACTGTTCCACAATGGGTATGGAGGGAGCTGTGCTGGGTATGCACTGTTCTACAATGGGTATGGAGGGAGCTGTGCTGGGTATGCACTGTTCCACAATGGTTATGGAGGGAGCTGTGCTGGGTATGCACTGTTCCACAATGTGTATGGAGGGAGCTGTGCTGGGTCTGTACTGTTCTACAATGGGTATGGAGGGAGCTGTGCTGGGTCTGTACTGTTCTACAAGTGGTATGGAGGGAGCTGTGCTGGGTCTGCACTGTTCCACAATGGTTATGGAGGGAGCTGTGTGTGGAGGGAGCTGTGCTGGGTCTGTACTGTTCTACAAGTGGTATGGAGGGAGCTGTGCTGGGTCTGTACTGTTCTACAAAGGGTATGTAGGGAGCTGTGCTGGGTCTGTACTGTCTGTACGGATATGCACTGCTCTACAATGTGTATGGAGGGAGCTGTGCTGCGTGTGGAGTGCTCTGGGTATGTACTGTTCTACAAAGGGTATGGAGGGAGCTGTGCTGGGTATGTACTGTTCTACAATGGGCAAGGAGGGAGTTGTGCTGGGGATGGAGTGCTCTGGGTATGGAGCGAGCTGTGCTGGGTATGGGGGGAGCTGTGCTGGCTATGTACTGTTCTACAATGGGCATGGAGGCAGCAGCGCTTGGTATGAAGGGAAGCTGTGCTGCGTATGGAGTGCTCTGGCTATGGAGCGAGCTGTGCTGGCTATATACTGTTCTACAATGGGCATGGAGGCAGCAGCGCTTGGTATGAAGGGAAGCTGTGCTGCGTATGGAGTGCTCTGGCTATGGAGCGAGCTGTGCTGGCTATATACTGTTCTACAATGGGCATGGAGGCAGCAGCGCTTGGTATGAAGGGAAGCTGTGCTGCGTATGGAGTGCTCTGGCTATGGAGCGAGCTGTGCTGGCTATATACTGTTCTACAATGGGCATGGAGGCAGCAGCGCTTGGTATGAAGGGAAGCTGTGCTGCGTATGGAGTGCTCTGGCTATGGAGCGAGCTGTGCTGGCTATATACTGTTCTACAATGGGCATGGAGGCAGCAGCGCTTGGTATGAAGGGAAGCTGTGCTGCGTATGGAGTGCTCTGGCTATGGAGCGAGCTGTGCTGGCTATATACTGTTCTACAATGGGCATGGAGGCAGCAGCGCTTGGTATGAAGGGAAGCTGTGCTGCGTATGGAGTGCTCTGGCTATGGAGCGAGCTGTGCTGGCTATATACTGTTCTACAATGGGCATGGAGGCAGCAGCGCTTGGTATGAAGGGAAGCTGTGCTGCGTATGGAGTGCTCTGGCTATGGAGCGAGCTGTGCTGGCTATATACTGTTCTACAATGGGCATGGAGGCAGCAGCGCTTGGTATGAAGGGAAGCTGTGCTGCGTATGGAGTGCTCTGGCTATGGAGCGAGCTGTGCTGGCTATATACTGTTCTACAATGGGCATGGAGGCAGCAGCGCTTGGTATGAAGGGAAGCTGTGCTGCGTATGGAGTGCTCTGGCTATGGAGCGAGCTGTGCTGGCTATATACTGTTCTACAATGGGCATGGAGGCAGCAGCGCTTGGTATGAAGGGAAGCTGTGCTGCGTATGGAGTGCTCTGGCTATGGAGCGAGCTGTGCTGGCTATATACTGTTCTACAATGGGCATGGAGGCAGCAGCGCTTGGTATGAAGGGAAGCTGTGCTGCGTATGGAGTGCTCTGGCTATGGAGCGAGCTGTGCTGGCTATATACTGTTCTACAATGGGCATGGAGGCAGCAGCGCTTGGTATGAAGGGAAGCTGTGCTGCGTATGGAGTGCTCTGGCTATGGAGCGAGCTGTGCTGGCTATATACTGTTCTACAATGGGCATGGAGGCAGCAGCGCTTGGTATGAAGGGAAGCTGTGCTGCGTATGGAGTGCTCTGGCTATGGAGCGAGCTGTGCTGGCTATATACTGTTCTACAATGGGCATGGAGGCAGCAGCGCTTGGTATGAAGGGAAGCTGTGCTGCGTATGGAGTGCTCTGGCTATGGAGCGAGCTGTGCTGGCTATATACTGTTCTACAATGGGCATGGAGGCAGCAGCGCTTGGTATGAAGGGAAGCTGTGCTGCGTATGGAGTGCTCTGGCTATGGAGCGAGCTGTGCTGGCTATATACTGTTCTACAATGGGCATGGAGGCAGCAGCGCTTGGTATGAAGGGAAGCTGTGCTGCGTATGGAGTGCTCTGGCTATGGAGCGAGCTGTGCTGGCTATATACTGTTCTACAATGGGCATGGAGGCAGCAGCGCTTGGTATGAAGGGAAGCTGTGCTGCGTATGGAGTGCTCTGGCTATGGAGCGAGCTGTGCTGGCTATATACTGTTCTACAATGGGCATGGAGGCAGCAGCGCTTGGTATGAAGGGAAGCTGTGCTGCGTATGGAGTGCTCTGGCTATGGAGCGAGCTGTGCTGGCTATATACTGTTCTACAATGGGCATGGAGGCAGCAGCGCTTGGTATGAAGGGAAGCTGTGCTGCGTATGGAGTGCTCTGGCTATGGAGCGAGCTGTGCTGGCTATATACTGTTCTACAATGGGCATGGAGGCAGCAGCGCTTGGTATGAAGGGAAGCTGTGCTGCGTATGGAGTGCTCTGGCTATGGAGCGAGCTGTGCTGGCTATATACTGTTCTACAATGGGCATGGAGGCAGCAGCGCTTGGTATGAAGGGAAGCTGTGCTGCGTATGGAGTGCTCTGGCTATGGAGCGAGCTGTGCTGGCTATATACTGTTCTACAATGGGCATGGAGGCAGCAGCGCTTGGTATGAAGGGAAGCTGTGCTGCGTATGGAGTGCTCTGGCTATGGAGCGAGCTGTGCTGGCTATATACTGTTCTACAATGGGCATGGAGGCAGCAGCGCTTGGTATGAAGGGAAGCTGTGCTGCGTATGGAGTGCTCTGGCTATGGAGCGAGCTGTGCTGGCTATATACTGTTCTACAATGGGCATGGAGGCAGCAGCGCTTGGTATGAAGGGAAGCTGTGCTGCGTATGGAGTGCTCTGGCTATGGAGCGAGCTGTGCTGGCTATATACTGTTCTACAATGGGCATGGAGGCAGCAGCGCTTGGTATGAAGGGAAGCTGTGCTGCGTATGGAGTGCTCTGGCTATGGAGCGAGCTGTGCTGGCTATATACTGTTCTACAATGGGCATGGAGGCAGCAGCGCTTGGTATGAAGGGAAGCTGTGCTGCGTATGGAGTGCTCTGGCTATGGAGCGAGCTGTGCTGGCTATATACTGTTCTACAATGGGCATGGAGGCAGCAGCGCTTGGTATGAAGGGAAGCTGTGCTGCGTATGGAGTGCTCTGGCTATGGAGCGAGCTGTGCTGGCTATATACTGTTCTACAATGGGCATGGAGGCAGCAGCGCTTGGTATGAAGGGAAGCTGTGCTGCGTATGGAGTGCTCTGGCTATGGAGCGAGCTGTGCTGGCTATATACTGTTCTACAATGGGCATGGAGGCAGCAGCGCTTGGTATGAAGGGAAGCTGTGCTGCGTATGGAGTGCTCTGGCTATGGAGCGAGCTGTGCTGGCTATATACTGTTCTACAATGGGCATGGAGGCAGCAGCGCTTGGTATGAAGGGAAGCTGTGCTGCGTATGGAGTGCTCTGGCTATGGAGCGAGCTGTGCTGGCTATATACTGTTCTACAATGGGCATGGAGGCAGCAGCGCTTGGTATGAAGGGAAGCTGTGCTGCGTATGGAGTGCTCTGGCTATGGAGCGAGCTGTGCTGGCTATATACTGTTCTACAATGGGCATGGAGGCAGCAGCGCTTGGTATGAAGGGAAGCTGTGCTGCGTATGGAGTGCTCTGGCTATGGAGCGAGCTGTGCTGGCTATATACTGTTCTACAATGGGCATGGAGGCAGCAGCGCTTGGTATGAAGGGAAGCTGTGCTGCGTATGGAGTGCTCTGGCTATGGAGCGAGCTGTGCTGGCTATATACTGTTCTACAATGGGCATGGAGGCAGCAGCGCTTGGTATGAAGGGAAGCTGTGCTGCGTATGGAGTGCTCTGGCTATGGAGCGAGCTGTGCTGGCTATATACTGTTCTACAATGGGCATGGAGGCAGCAGCGCTTGGTATGAAGGGAAGCTGTGCTGCGTATGGAGTGCTCTGGCTATGGAGCGAGCTGTGCTGGCTATATACTGTTCTACAATGGGCATGGAGGCAGCAGCGCTTGGTATGAAGGGAAGCTGTGCTGCGTATGGAGTGCTCTGGCTATGGAGCGAGCTGTGCTGGCTATATACTGTTCTACAATGGGCATGGAGGCAGCAGCGCTTGGTATGAAGGGAAGCTGTGCTGCGTATGGAGTGCTCTGGCTATGGAGCGAGCTGTGCTGGCTATATACTGTTCTACAATGGGCATGGAGGCAGCAGCGCTTGGTATGAAGGGAAGCTGTGCTGCGTATGGAGTGCTCTGGCTATGGAGCGAGCTGTGCTGGCTATATACTGTTCTACAATGGGCATGGAGGCAGCAGCGCTTGGTATGAAGGGAAGCTGTGCTGCGTATGGAGTGCTCTGGCTATGGAGCGAGCTGTGCTGGCTATATACTGTTCTACAATGGGCATGGAGGCAGCAGCGCTTGGTATGAAGGGAAGCTGTGCTGCGTATGGAGTGCTCTGGCTATGGAGCGAGCTGTGCTGGCTATATACTGTTCTACAATGGGCATGGAGGCAGCAGCGCTTGGTATGAAGGGAAGCTGTGCTGCGTATGGAGTGCTCTGGCTATGGAGCGAGCTGTGCTGGCTATATACTGTTCTACAATGGGCATGGAGGCAGCAGCGCTTGGTATGAAGGGAAGCTGTGCTGCGTATGGAGTGCTCTGGCTATGGAGCGAGCTGTGCTGGCTATATACTGTTCTACAATGGGCATGGAGGCAGCAGCGCTTGGTATGAAGGGAAGCTGTGCTGCGTATGGAGTGCTCTGGCTATGGAGCGAGCTGTGCTGGCTATATACTGTTCTACAATGGGCATGGAGGCAGCAGCGCTTGGTATGAAGGGAAGCTGTGCTGCGTATGGAGTGCTCTGGCTATGGAGCGAGCTGTGCTGGCTATATACTGTTCTACAATGGGCATGGAGGCAGCAGCGCTTGGTATGAAGGGAAGCTGTGCTGCGTATGGAGTGCTCTGGCTATGGAGCGAGCTGTGCTGGCTATATACTGTTCTACAATGGGCATGGAGGCAGCAGCGCTTGGTATGAAGGGAAGCTGTGCTGCGTATGGAGTGCTCTGGCTATGGAGCGAGCTGTGCTGGGTATGGAGTGCTCTGGGTATGGAGCGAGCTGTGCTGGGTATGGGGGGAGCTGTGCTGGCTATGTACTGTTCTACAATGGGCATGGAGGCAGCAGCGCTTGGTATGAAGGGAAGCTGTGCTGCGTATGGAGTGCTCTGGCTATGGAGCGAGCTGTGCTGGCTATATACTGTTCTACAATGGGCATGGAGGGAACAGCGCTGGGTATGGAGTGCTCTGGGTATGGAGCGAGCTGTGCTGGGTATGGGGGGAGCAGCGCTGGCTATGTACTGTTCTACAATGGGTATAGTAGGAGCTGTGTGTGCAGTGATGGGAGCCCACACTTGGCTCTGCAGTACCCCTGTGTGGGGTGTATGATCTATGAGGTCGTTACTCATAGATGTGAGATGGCAGCTGGGATGACCGGCTTGTACAACAGTCATGACATAAACATGCTTGCTGCTTCAGGGCCCATGTGATTCACGCATGCACATTGCAGTAATGCGAGGTTATATGTGTGCTGCCTTTTAGAATGAACGGCACCCCAGCACAAGTATACCGGACAGTACAATGCATCTGAGCTATAGCACGCCACATAAATGTGAATCGTCTTTGTGTTGTGGTGTGCTGCAATGAAAAAAAAAGGTGTGGATATATTTTTTGTGTGTTCAGGTGTGTTGCCAGCCCTTTATAAAATGAATGGACTGCCTTAACAAAGCGCACCTCAAGGCATGAAGACACGCGGGGTAAACCTGAAGACTGGGAAGTAAAGAAAAAGTTACCCTTGCAGTGACCCACATATAGGGCAGTCGAGGTGCATTGTCACCGATGCAGTATTATGTCCACAGTAGAACTTGGTTCCACTCTTGTGCCTCAGTGGACATAGCTGTGCAGGTAATGGCAGCAGCAACGGGCCCTGCTGCGTATATATGACAGCCTGTGTTTAAGTACATGTAAAGCTATCCATTTTGGATGAATTAGGGTAATGGTTAAGTTCTGGGATTTTTTTTCTTGCCCTCTGTATCCCCTTCAGGAGATTTCCTTCACCTTCTGTCCTGTAGACACAGCAGGAAGTGAGGGGAAATCTAATCAAAGTGAAGGAAATCCTCTCTAAGGCCTTGTTTACATGGGTGGCCTTGTGTAAAATCAGATGGTTGATCTGTGTTTTTACTGCCCCGAGACCGCCAACCTGAAATTTAAAATAGTGGACGTTCAGGTTTCTTTACATGCCAAGGGTGTAGAAAATGTTAAACAGTATGTCCTGTTTGCCAAAGTATTGCAATCAATGGCACTGTGCTGCAACCACGTTATTGCAATTGAAAATGACTATTGGGGTAAAAAAACAAAAACTGCATTCAGGAGGCGGCACTATGTGGGGGCGCCTCCTGAACGCCAGGCAACTGTTACTACACTGTGGACCACTTCCGGTGGAGCCTGCCACCCATCTGAATGAGGTCTTAGACAGTTTTCAGCAGGACATGTTCTCACTGGAAGATTCCCCTCTATTCCTGTTCCAGGCACAACTCAGTTTTGGATTTTCCCTCACTTCCATTCCCAGTGACAGCAATCAGGACAAATAAAGAGGCTGGATGTCTCCAGCAGTGACACAGATCAAAGATGTGATGACTTTTATACCTTTCCTACTCCTGCAGTTTCAGATGCACTTGAACCATGGAGATGAATGGGGTCCTCTGTGTATGCAAACAAACATTGGTGCTATGTCTGTGAAGGTGGCTCAGTTACCTGCCACCACTGTGTCATTGTACTCGGCCACAGACTATGGGCTCATTCAGACAGGTGTACATGTCTGTGTGGCGTACACGCCTGTAAGAAGACCCGCTGCACTATGCTGACACCCGGACCCACACGGATGTGCAGGTTCGGGTGTGCATATGACAGCATGTAATTGCGTGCAGTCACGTCCTCCCATAGGGAAGAATAGGCTGCTGCACACAATTACTTGAAGCACCTGTCCCTTCTGTAAACAGGTCTTTTTACAGGCGTACACGCTGTATAGATGTGTATGCCTGCCTGAATGAGCCCTTTGAGGCACATGTGTCCCTAAGGTCCCTTCTGTTGCTTGGGACGTCCTTTTTAGTAGGGTTTTAGTGATTGGTATGCTTGCATATGTGTGTCATTTTGCATGAACCATGATTATGAAGCCAAGCATGTGCTTCCCCTAATTTAGTTTGGTAAGGAGTAGAGAGAGATATTCCGGTACTGGTTTGTCGTCGTTTCTGCTATAACTGATCATGGCTCTGAAGCTGATACAGATTGGGGTGCTAGTGATCCAACAAAAGTATCCGTTTGTGCATTTCTTTTTCTGAATTGTTAGGTTTGGGTTTAGTTGTGCTTTGTATACCTCTGCTGAATCCATGAAAGGCATCTAATATACGCTAAACTTCCGAGAGCCAATCCCACCCTTTTTATGTCAAGCTGATTATATCCGGGAATATTAGTTATGTGCAGACCTTCCACCCTTCTGGGATTCTTTATTTCTGGAGCATCATCAGCGTCACTGACTTGTATCTGAACTGAAAGTTCCATAGTGTATAGTGTTAGGTTTTGTATAGAGTAGAGAAGGGTAAGAACCGCTGACAGGTCTTTAGTGCAGCCTTTATCCCTGCTGGTAGGACTTAAAGGAGAATATGAGGTGAGTGAAAATCACTCATCCTCGTAGTTTGAGCCAAAGTGGGACAATGAAACTCCCATCTCAGCTCAATAGATCAGGAAGTGAGCTGTCGCCCGCTTCTCGATCATCTCCCTGCAGAGAGCAGTGACTGTCAGTCACCGCTCCCCGCAGGGATTCCTCCCCGTAGGGATTCCTCCCCGTTCTGATCCTCCAGCACTGACTGGAGGAACGGACGGGGGAGAGGGCGGGCACAGCTGGCTCTGCCTCTCGATAGGAAGAGCCAGCTGTCACTCACAGGTGTTCTAATACTTCTCCACTCCATCCAAAACGAAAAAAAGTTTTGGCTTTATGTTTTAAGCTAGACACACACGGGTTGAATTTTGACAGTTTCCTGCTGAATCTGCTAAAGTTGATTCTGTGTTGGCCCTGCCGACACCACCAGGCTCAACAAGTCTGCAGGAAGTCGGTAAAAAATGTCGGCTGATCAGTGTTCAGGTATTCTGACAGATATCTGAATGCATTAGCCAGCAGGGAGGATTCCTCCATCCAGGCTGTTTAGATTGGAAGGGGTCAACCAAAATATTTCCCTCCTTCAGCCCGCAGGTCTGAATGAGAAATACCCTAATGTGTATGGGCAGCTTTACTCTTCCTCTTTCTCTGTCGTGCTGACCTTCTTTTTTTACAGGAGGTAAAAAAAGGTCTGTACAGGAGGTAATGGAAATTTTCCAATGTGGACACCTGTTCCAGTGACAACTGTCTAAGGAGACATTCCTGTACGTTTTGGGAGATTTCCACTCGCTTCCTGTTGTGTGTCTGGAACAGAAAGTGAAGGAAAATCTCTACAATTGGACATGGACTGCACACAAAAAACACAGAAGTGGTATTGAACCATTGCTTCTTCCAGGTCTGTACAAATCCCAGGAGACGGGTAGCCAATGCTACTTAAAAATGACATCTGGAGCCAAACGTTTGAGCATTTTCCTAGTTGTCAATGGGCCTGGCTCCTAGAATAAAGTCTGCAGGCTCCTGGATTGCAAATACTGGTTCCTGAATTCCATATTCATTTGTCCACCCCTGTCATACTCTAACCAAAATGTAAAAAAAAAAAAAGTTTGACGAGATACTTTAAAAGAGAACTATAACTAAACTTTTTTTTTTGCCATAGTTCTCTTTAGGGTCACAGGAGGACATTTACTAATGTCCTCCTGTGACCCAAAACTCAGCACGTAGCAGGCCTTTGCCCGCTATATGCTGACGGGGCAAAACCGTGCTGCAGCAGGGACAGATCCCGACAATATTGTCTGTATACATCCGCCGCCTGATTGACAGCCGGCTCTGCCTTTCTAGAGGCCCGCCCCCTCCCCTCCCCTGTTTGTCCAATGAGCACTGGAGTAACAGAGAGGGGTGAATCCCTGCGTGGAGTAATAACTGACAGTCACCGCTCTCTCCAGGGAGAAGCCACGGTTTGTGATTGCTCAGTTCTCGATCTATGAAGCCGACATGTGCTGCAGTGTCGCACGTCAGCTCTAAGTATTGCAAAGTACATTTTGAATACATTTTGAATTTTACCCAATACTTCTCCTTTAATTCCACAATGTGAAAAGGTTCATCCTAGATGGTTTCCGTTTTGTCTGACTTTGGAACACTGAGATTGTTGGTATGAATCTGCCTTTAGGAGTGCAGTATTGCTGCTAAAACTGTAGCTGGTCCCGCTGTGTTTTGGCTCAGGTGTATGTTTGACTCGTTTGATTGCAATATTTCAGATGAAAACATTTTCATTAAATAAGAAAAACAATCATTCTTTGTACTTATTTCCAATATTTATACTCTTATGTATTCTGTGCAAATATGAATACATAGTTCTACATACTCAGAATACATTGATCCATTCATATTAGTCTGTCAGAGGAGCTCTAATGTGTCCCTGCACTCCTACACACAAGGATGAACTTCCAGTAGGTTTTCACCCCTGGGAGGAATATAATACAGATATTTTATAAATGTATTTATTAATAACTTCTTATACAATAAGAAATTGTCCACCCATTGAAACTTGGTGATAACTTCTTATATAATATATTTACATTGTTTTGTTTGTTTGCATCAATAATGCGTTCTGCTTTTCTGCTGATGATGATATGGCAGTGAGCCAGGGCATCAGGATAACTGTCTATAGAGAGTTTGACATGCAACAGGAGATGTTCATGTCAGGTGAGAAAGGAATCGCTCTTAGGTTTGTGTTACAGGATGACTGATCGAAGCCCCTTTGTACTGGTTACTTTGTTCACTAGAACTTATGTTTATGGCAAGTGAGGATATTGGTTGCATTTCATCTTGTGTATGTCAGAGTCTTGCAATAGGTCTTTTCGGCTTTAAGCTGGCCATACACCTATAGATTATCTGCAGATGTTCTATGGTCAGATGGAAAAGATGCAACAGATTCCTCCATCTACCCTAAACTGTGTGGATGGAGGAATCTCCCACTGGGCCAAGCTTCAGGATCTTGCTAGTCGGCCCCGCTGGCTCTCAAAATACCTGAACAGTTCTGCGTCCAATCAGATTGTTCAGGTATTTTGAGAGCAAACCTGTCAACACCAGCCGCCTCAACAGTTTGGATATTCTAATAGCTGTGGGTTCCGGCTGTCAAAAACCAATAACTGTCAGGGGAGATTCTACACTAAACATCATGGATGGGGGATTGGAGTGATTGAGTGACATCTTTGTGTATAGACAGTGGCGGGAGGAGCCATGAGTAGGGGACACCACATTTGACACTCCCGCATGTGTCAAATGCTACCCAATTTGCAGAAACCTGTTCGGAGTCGCTGCATGCCGGTGTGGTGGGTATTCATTCTTCTATTACAGGAGCGATGCTGTCACTTTAAGTTGTAGAGAAGCCATTTCACAGGGAGTGACGTGTTTGCACTTCATGAAGTCATTGAAAAGATAAATACGTTTGTTCCTCTTATAAACAAGTAGAGGGCGGTGCGTGGTAATAATGTCAGAACTGGTATTTAAACTCCGGTGCTGTCTGTGGAAATGAAAGGAATGTTGTGAATTGTTAGTTGTGAACATCGGGTTTATTTGACAGTGTGACAGTCTTTGAGAAAACTTCTTTGTGTTGGGTGTAATGAAAGGCGGTAAAATGTAATGGCGCCTTGTTTGAATACAATTTGTACATGACTAGCACTGTAATTCTGTCAGCAGAACATGAAAAACATTCACTGAGGGGAAAGAAAAATCCATTAAACCTAGTTCACACCGGATTTGTTCTGTAAGCACTAGTCTGATGACAAT
Organism: Nanorana parkeri; assembly: GCF_000935625.1. Lineage (NCBI taxonomy): Eukaryota > Metazoa > Chordata > Amphibia > Anura > Dicroglossidae > Nanorana > Nanorana parkeri. The sequence goes on from NW_017306340.1 coordinate 1,928,357, forward strand.
GTGTACATCAAGCTTTGAGAAGACTTTTGGTACATCTTCGGCTTCATTCACACTTGCCACTCATGTTTTTCTGCAAAATCTGCCAGGCTAGATCCTTTGTTTGTGCAGCTAGATGCTTCAAATGTGCGTTTACACCCGTATGCTTTCAGATGCATCTGTCCTTTGTCCACGGAAACAGGACGCACCTGACTTCTATTTTTTTCTAAATGCAGCTGAACTGACTGCAGATAAAAGCATCTAAGCGCAAGGTGTCAATATATTCATTGGAAATCATTAGATGAGTGTGCAGTATATATATTTAGATCAATTAAACATATCATCAACATTGGGGCTTTAAGGCCTCATTCACACGAGAAACGGCCGGAACGTACAGCTCCGTGCTGCGTGCACGGCCGTACTAAGTACTTCGAACCAGACCCAAAAAGGCGGGCAGTCCTCGTCGGCAGGAGCGCGGTAGCATTACAACTACCCCTGCTGTACAGTAATAGCCCCATTTGTAAGTAGGAGTCGTATGTAACTCGGGGGACGGCCTGTACTGTAGATCTTAATATAAAATGTACAACTCCCTTTTAGAATTCTGTATTAGACACAAATGATTCACTTACATTTTTTTTTTTTCCCCCATCTTGAAGTCAAATGGCTCAGAAGATTGTCACGCTTGGCTACATTTCCAATATTTCCCTCTTTCTTTCATTAAGCTATTTGGGCATTTGGGCTTGCTTTGAACGGCTGGCAGGTTATTCAAGGTTAATCAATATATTCTTAAAATGTTTCCCTAGCTCATCACATGCTGGTTTGAAATAAGCATCTATTAGATGTCCTCACTAATGCACAGTTCCATTATTTGTACTGATGAATAAGTGATGAGAATAGTCCTACGCAGATGAATACTACTACTACTACTCCCAGTGTTGTACATGTATACTGAGGAGTGTTGTCCTTGCATGCAAGGCCTCAAACACATGATCCTGTTTTATGGCAACGGTCATTCATGGGTTTTGTCAGTGAAAAGATTGAGTGTCTTAAAGCCACACTCGGGGCAGAATGATAATTTACACACTGCACCTGATGTGTAACTTATCATTAAAAAGCTGGGTGTTATGTGTTGAGTATGGTGGCAAAGTATAAAAATCTCACCTATTAGCTCATAGCCTGTACACAACGCTGAGCTTCCGGGCACTCAGGAGAGGGAGAGATGTGACTTGAGCAGTACAGTGGTACCTCGGTTCACAAGCTTAATTTGTTCCACGATTCTGGTCGCGAACTGAATCAAACTGTGATCAGACCGCGATCTCGAACTAGAGGAGGCCACGACCTTATGTCAGAGCAGGGAAGATGGCTGCGGTTGTGTTCGTTACCCGATGCGGAGTTCGCGAATGGGAGCAAAATTTTGTCGAACTTCCTGTTCGTGAAGCGTTCGTGGACCGAGGTACCACTGTACATAGCTCCAGTCACATCGTTTGCCTCTTCTCACTATCCTCCATTCACAAAATGTTTTGTATTATTGCAATGAACACAAGGCATTCTGTGATTGGAGGAGAGGGAGGGGCTACTTTTGCAGTGGGGCTACTCACCCACGCTGCAAGGGCTAAGTGCTCTATTTCGTTCTCATCCCCACGTCCAATATGTATAGGATGTGATGACTCGCAGGACCTTGGACCGCCAGGGCAGAGGAGGATACAGACTGCAGGGACTGGTCTAGCAGCCAACCATATCAGGTGAGTATATATATATATGAGTGCAGAGGTAACCCACACTGCAAGGGTTAGGATTATTTCTGCCCCGAGTTGTTCTTTAATGTGCGCCCTCTGGTGTGAATGATAATATAATGTCACCAGCACACCAGACTCCTTCAAGGATAATCAATCGTAGATTTATACAGAACTTATGCCAAATACACAAGCGCTTTCGGGACCACACAGGGTCCCTTCATCAGGCATAGCACCCTTCCCCATATTCGGGGCTGTCCGGTAAGGAGTACAACAAACCTCTCTGTTCAGTCTCTGGTGTGAATGGACCCATAGTTTGTCCCATCCCCTGTCACTTTTGCTGGACAGCTTGTTCTCCATGTAAATTTGGAGAAAAATATAAAAGGAGGTAAAATAAGGCAAAGAAAAAATGAATGTATATTCTGGATAATCTCCTGACAATTTAGTGTTTCTTTAGGTATTCTTCTTCTATACTTTGCATGTAGTGGAAGAGCGGAAAGATGAAACGTGCTGATTTGTGTAATAAATCTAGGCCAATGAGCAGGCTGGTGACACAACAAAGCTGAATTAGGAAATTGCAGCATCATGCGATGAATTGTACATGACAGGTACAACAGTTCCCTTGTATGTGTTTTCTAGGGTTTGAAGTGACACCAAATTCAGGAGTTAAATCTTAATAATGCATTCAAGTACCTGAACTAATAACAACAATGTATCTTATTTGTGTATCACTGGGCTGTAGATCCTCAAATCATCTCTGAATTGGTGCTGACACTGTCCTTCCTTCTGGAGGGCGGCTACTTTTGTTACCCATAGTCCCTGTGCGTGTTGTAAAGTAGTCACCACTCCAAGCTCGCTCCTGTGATGGATTACAATCTTAAAGGAGAACTATGAGATGAGTGATTTCCACTCACCTCATAGTTCTAGCCGACCTGTGACAATGACACTGTCACAGGTCGGCTCAGTAGATCGGGAGGTGAGCGAACACATACCGGGTTCGCTCACCTCTCGATCCCGTCACGGCTCTCTGCCGTGACAGGGGGAGAGGCTGCATTCCCCTCTCCCCGCTACAATCCTCCAGCGCTGACTGGCGGAACGAACGGGGGAGGGGCCGGGTACAGCTGGGTCTGCCTCTAGATAGGCAGAGCCAGCTGTGACTCACGCAGCTGGGCGGATCTCGACGTCCATGTCGGGATCCGCTCCGGCGTCTCAGTATACCGCGAGCTGTAGCTCGCGATATACTAAGCTTTGGGTAACGGGAGGACGCTAGTTTGTGTCCTCCCGTTACCCTAAGGAGAACTAAGGGGAAAAGCACTGACCCCATAGTTCTCCTTTTAATACAAATTAGTAAACTAAACCTGAGATTGTAGTCCATCACGAGAGCGAGCTTGGAGCGGTGGCTTCTTTACACCACTCACAGGGACCATGGGGAACAAAAGTAGCCACCCTCCAGAAGGAATGACAGTATCAGCATGAATTCAGAGATGATTTCAGGATCTCCAGCCGAGTGATGCACAAATAAGATGCATTTTGTTAATAGTTCAGGTACTTGAATGTATTTTCAAGGTTTAGTGTCACTTTGGGGTACATAACCGTATCAGATGTTGATTTCAAGTTGCAGGCAATGTAATATGGCCAAGTGGTGCCTATGAATATTTTTTTCTGACTCTCTGTAGCCGTATTTTTCTTCTAGATCATAGACTTATTGTGGCCAAAGACAGCCAGGCAATTAGCATTTTCAGAAAGATGTGCAATGTAAGCCACCATATTGGTCTTAGTACATGATCCCTTAATGGCCACTGACCTCAAAACTTTTTTTTTTTGTGGTGGGCAGGAGATCTTGGCACTGGTGCTTGCCCTCAGGAGATATAATTAGCCATCAATTGATTCCACGGCCAGTCAAGGTTTAAAGAACAATTCCAGACTAAGGTCATTCACTCACTAATACTACCCAGCACACTGCAGCTGTGCTAAAATCTAAAGGTTCAGTTTACCAGGATCAGGGATTTCTGGAATCCACTTCATACCCAGCGCACAGAGACCACCTTACAGGGTCAGTAGGGGGGCAGTGGGAGTATATATCATGAAGCCTGTGCAGTGTAACATCTTCTATCTCTGCTCCCTGTGTCACCAGTCTCATTCACACCTCCATGGAAGGTTTCAATCTGATTGGTGCCTGTGTGAAACCTATTAGTACTGCCATTTTGTTTTCTGTGTCTATCTGCGTCAGCAAGGAGGTTGTCCCAGCTTCATAAGGAGGCGCGTGCCACGATCACCTGATTACTGCAAAAGAGAGAGTGGGGTGGACTGGCACGCTAAAGTATTTCCTGGGTGGCAGAACTTAGCAGGTAGCTTATGCATCCTAAGGATTAAAGGGGAACTCCAGGAATTTGAAAAGTGAACACGCACTGCGAGGGTCAGCTGCTACTTTTTTGTTTTAAAGTAAAGAAACTATAATCACCCGATCCTTAGTCCCACTTGGCTTCTAGACCGGTCCCTGTAGCCTCTTCTCCCCCCTGGGCTCTGGTGGTCTCACGATCCGTGTCGTCATCACGTCTAATACAGTGTAGAGGGACATTCCACAGATGGAGCAGAGGAGAGAGGTGGGCTGTCAGTGCCACACGACTGAAGAATCAGGTGATCCAGTGGTTTCAATGTTTTCTAAGTGACAGGTCTGGGAATAAGAAATTCTATATTTCTCCTACTTTCACTTGCTGCATGCTTGTGCCTGATCTATGACTCAGTAGTGCTAAACCTGTCAACTAGAATTTTCAGTAGGAAGCCAGAAATGGCAGCCATATTTCTCTCATGCAAGTTAAAGCTCTCTCATCAGGGTCTTTTATTGTGCTGGTATGTAGGTCAGAGTCTATGTTAATAGTGTGTGACGGTCACACATTGTAAACACAATTCTCTCTGGGTGTATAAAATCGGATCTACGGTCTTCATACCATTGTGACTGTAATTAGTCATCTCAGTTCTATTAAAGGAGAAGTATTGAGAGAGAAAAATGTACCTTTCCCAATACTTAGAGCCGGCACGGAACACTGCAACTGTCACACTTCAGCTCTATAGATCGGCTCTATAGATTTGGCTCTATAGATTTGGCTCTATAGATTTGGCTCTATATAGATCAAGGATTGAGCGATCACAAACCACTGATCACTCAGCTCCGATCTTCTCCCTGCAGAGAGCAGTGACTGTCAGTCATGACTCCCTGCAGGGAATCTCCTCTCTATTCCTCTAGCTCTCATTGGAGGGACAGACCAGGAGGGGGCAGGTACAGCTGGCTTTGGCTCTAGAGAGGCAGTGCCAGCTGTCAATCAGGCAGCGGGGGTGAATCCTGACAACATTGTCGGTTCAGTATCTTTCCCGGCTGCACTGTCCTCATGTAGCGGTCTTTATGACTGCTATATGCTGCGTTTTGGGTCGCAGTACTATATTAGTAAATGTCCTCCTTAGACCCGAAAGAGCACTAGAGCCAAAAAAAAGGTTTGGCTTTAGTTCTCTCTTAACCTCTTGCCGTCCGCCCGTAGTAGAAAAACGGACGGACGGCACTGCTGCATCTGCGGTTTGCCGTCTCCAATTTTTTTCTGCTCGCGCGCGCCCCCTAGCGCGCGCCCGGGCAGACAGCGCTGAATACTGAAAAATGACCTGGATGGGAAGGGGGTTTAACACCCCGGATGTCAACTGGTTAAAGGAGAACTATGGGGTCAGGGCTTTTCCCCATAGTTCTCCTAAGGGTAACGGGAGTACACAAGCTAGCGTCCTCCCGTCACCCAAAACTCAGTATACCGCGAACCACAGCTCGCGATATACTGAGACGCCGCAGCCGGGACAGATCCCAACATTACTGTCTGGATCCACCCAGCTGTGTGAGTGACAGCTGACTCTACCTATCTAGATGCAGCGCCAGCTGTACCCGCCCCGTCCGTTCCGCCAGTCAGCACTGGAGGATCGGAGGGGGGGAATCCCTGCAGGGAGCCGTTCTCTGCAGGGACAGGATCGAGAAGTGAGCGAGCGACAGTATGTGTTCCCTCACTTCCCGATCTATTGAACCGACCTGTGACAGTTTCATTGTCACACGTCGGCTCGAACTATGAGGCTGAGTGATTTTCACTCGCCTAATTGTTCTCCTTTAACATTCCTTCTTGTTGTCTGACTGTTCATAGTATAGTCGTCTTCATTATTGCAGCAAGATGTCCGGGTGTGAGAAGAGATTGTTGATTGGTTGTGAAGAAATCGAGGTGTAAACATTGTGATAAGCAGAATCAGTCAAGAACATTCCTGGGCCTGACGATATCAAGAGGAAGATTTCAGCTGTCACCAGGATGATATAGCCGACTGCACGTGAGAGGCTCATCATTGCTTGACTTGATAAACGACTAGACCCAGCTTTGTCTGTAAACACTCTCTCTGATGCACATATGTCCAAATTCAAGTTGGGTGTACTTTTTCCTTCAGCTTTTGGGCTGTTTAGCATGGATGGGGGAGTAACAACAATGTATCTTATTTGTGTATCACTCGGCTGTTTATCCTCAAATCATCTCTGAATTAGTGCTGACACTGTCCTTCCTTCTGGAGGGGGGCTACTATAGTTCCCCATGGTCTCTGTGTGTGTTGTAAAGTAGTCACTGTTCCAAGCTCGCTCCTGTGATGGACTACAATCTCAAGTTTTGTTATCTAATTTCGATTGAGATTGTAGTCCATCACGGGACCGAGCTTGGAGTGGTGACTACTTTACAACACACACAGGGACCATGGGGAACAAAAGTAGCCACCCTCCAGAAGGAAGGACAGTGTCAGCACCAGTTGAGATACGATTTAAGGATCTACAGCTGAGTGATACACAAATAAGATACATTGTTGTTACTAGTTAACGCACATGAATGCATTTTTAACATTTAGCTTCTGAGTCTAGTGTAACTTTACCTCCTGTGTAGTCTGCAGGAAGATTCAGGACCTAGCTGGGGTGTATACGTCACAAGGCTGGCTGAACTGAATAACGTATCCCTTGCTGGGTAAAGTAGTTTACATGCATGTTTTTCAGGTGCTTATATAACTGAAGTTCAGCTTTAATATTCTAATTTGTGTACCAATATCTAGTACATTCTGCTTTTGTTTAGTTTGGATTTCTAAATGTATGATTACTCAGAATGTGAATATTCCATAAACTGCCCCAACTATCATTATAATTAGCGCTGATGCTACACTGACATTTTCAGTTTCCCCTTTCTTTCCTTTTTTTGCATACAGCTCCCACTAAATCTCTGACCTGACAGGTGTTGTAGCCTCTGTGTTTTCTCCATACCTGGCCTTTACTCTGGATGAATATAAAGAGGGTATACATTATTCAGCATTATTCTCAGGCAGATCTGCTGCTGTTTGACCATTCTATTCATAGGAAACGAGGCAGAGAATGAAGCTGACACCGCCTGCTCTAGAAATGTGAAATCTCTTGATAATTAACCTGAACATGTCCTAAAATGTAAAGGATAAATTAGATCTATACCGCAGCACATACGACTTGTTATATGTCTTTATCAAGTTCAATACAACTATCCATAAACTTCACACAGGGCTTCTTTTAACTTTTTATTCCTAGGCTGGCCTTAAAGCTGACCTTTCATGAAAATAAACCTAATTGTGTCAGCCACACTTCATACTGTAGATTTCAGACTTGTGACGTGATGTAAAGGACTTGGCCTTTCCCATTGTATTCTGTTATAATAAGCCAAAATGTTGGAATAGTCCATACTTCCTTTTTATGTGATAAGTGATATTGACAATCTCTCTCTCTCTCCTCTCAAGCCCAGGTGACCCATAGATTTGTGTGTCTCAAGCATTCAAGACTTGAGGCAGATGGGGCTACATAAAAGCAGTGAGCAAGCTCCTTTTAGGCAGCCAGATGGCAACCAGCAATAGCAGCTCCAGAATGCAGATCATGTGTGGCCTGCAGCTCTGGTGTACAATTTAAAGTGGAACGATGCAGCATTTGAATGATTTTACTTAGTCTGTCTGTAGCAATAACAAAGCGATCTGTAACTGTCATTAACACAGGCGTTTTTGTTTTTCTATTTCCCCTTTTGACACAGTTTTATTACCACTGGATCATGCCTACGAATTAATTATGTGTTCGTTTCCTTTTAGAGGCCCGTTCACACCATGTGCAGCGACTGGAGGTTTTCTGCACCGGATCAAAAACCATTTACCGCAAGGGCACATAGAAAACAATTGTATATACAGTTACTCTGTGATGCTAATCTCAAGCGTCAGACTGCTCCCTTTTTCATCTAGTGTTATGCTATTGATTCCCTTGAGTGATCGGCAACCTCCTTTAGCACCTTTTAGGTGCCTGTTTTGAAAGCCGTCTGTTGATTTAATAGCCTTACTGGCATGACAGCTTTGGGCTGGGCACACACCTTACAACCATCGCAAGACTTTAATCTTGCGATGGTTGTAAGGTAATTAAAAAAAACGTACGATCTGACAATGCGACCCCCTTCACACCTGGCCAATCCTCAGTATGTTAAGGCAGCCCATTCATTTAAATGGTATTCCAACGCAATACAAGGGTTCTCAAATAAGTCCTGCACCATTTTGTAACACGGGACACAGGTGTGTTGAAGGCGCCTTGGTTCAGTGCATTTGTGTGCCATTCAGAAATAATGTTTGCCCTTAAACTCTCAATGTGGAACTGTAGCATGGCTGTGGGTTGTCAGCTCTTGTGATGGTGTTCAAGTATACTTCACATAATTGCACATTATAGCAGGCTTACGTGTGGTTTACCCTCCTCCAGCGCTGGAGGCTCTGTGATCCCTATCACTACTTGGTCCACCACCAGCTTTTCCAGCACTTTTTCCACGCCTGGTGTCTTTCCCCTTTTCCCATAGGATGACCACTGATGATGTAAACCCTGTACATGTTTGCCTGACGGTACATTGTCGCTGCACCCTACTCCATTCTTTCCATCTTGCAGATGCCAAAAAATGGTCCAGGAGTGTACACTGTATTGCACACTCTCCACGGGCAGCAAAGACTTGCAAAGTCTTTGGTGTGAGTCACAAGACTGGGTGAAGGGAATAACAAACCCTTTGTTGGGTTAAACTGTTTACGGTACATTTCAAGTGCTCATTTAGCTGTTAAGGCCTGTGACTCACCAGTATTATGCCAGCCACAGCCAGGTAATTAGCATTTTCAGAAGAAGGCTAGCAAAAGCAACCCCCTTTAATTCTCACGTGACAGGTGTACTTTAAGGCGTAAGTTCTTCTCTACTTTGAGTTCTTGATCCAGAACATGCGTACAGACACTGAAATGTCATGTCACCTGACTACTTTTCACAGGTCAGCGATTTACAAGTGAAGCAAGCATAAAGATAACAGGCATGCAGGTTTGAAAACAAGTTAGCAGTGGTATGTTATTTTAAGAGCAGAGCCCGTTGAACATTACTTTCAAGGGTTCTAACCCAGTCATAGGTAAAAAGACGTGGGCAAATTTGCTGGTACTCTTCCCCTGAAAAAACTGACAATTGACATCCATCTTTGTATATTCCATATACAATTAGACTTTGCTTTTTACTTTTGATTTTACAGAATGTTTTAAATAAAGAAAACAAAAAAAAATGGCATGGACAAAAATGATGGGACTCTAATCCAATATTTTGTTACACAACCTTTATAGGTAATTACTGCAAACATGTGATTTCTGTAGCTTTCAATGAGACTTCTGCACCTGCCAATTGGGAGTTTGTCCCACTCTTCTTGAACAAACTGCCCTAGCTGTCCCGGTTGAATTGTACCTTTCCAGTCTGCATGCTTCAGCTCTTTCCACAGACATCAGAGAGGATTCAGATCAGGGCTCATAGAACGTCACTTCAGAATAGTCCAGTGTTTTGTTCCATTATTGGGGGCTTTTAGCTGTGTATTTTGGGCCATTATGCTGCTGGAGGACACATGACCGGAGACAGAGCTTTCTGACACTGGGCAGTATGTTTTCCCCCAGAATTCCTTGGTAGTCTTGAAGTTTCATTCTGCCCTGCACAGATTCCAGGCACCCTGTGGAGAATGCATCAAAGCAACCCAAATTATAACCAAGTGTCCTCCATGTTTCACAGTTTGTATAGTGTTATTTTCTTTTGAAAGCTTAATATTTCTTCTGATTGTAGAGTTGATGTGAGTTGCAAAAAACTCGAGTTTTGTTTTATCCATCCATAGGACATTCTCCCAGAAGCATTGTGGCTTCAACATGTATGAATAATGTGTTGTGTGAGTTTTGTTTTTTTTTTAGCAGTGGCAGCATAGTCAGTTGGCCATACACGTGACACAATATATGTATAATATAAATACTACATAGTTGTCACTTATGGGCTCTTCATTTCTGCTGATAAAGTGTAGATAAAAAAAAGCAGTAGAAGCAGTATGCATTCTAGCAAATTCCAGTCTGGCTTTCTTTATGTTTTTCTTTCATCATTGGAGTCTTCTTCCTTTGAGCTAACTGTCATTGAAAAAGCAAGATATGGTGGAATCAGATACTGATGCACCTTGACCTTAGGGTTTAGCTTGCATCTCTTTGGAAGTTTACAACTGTAGTCACAGGAACACTTTGGATGCACAGTCAGGGCCGGTGCACACCTATACGACCCCCATCGCACAGTAACCGTGCATGATTCCGCGCGGTCAGGAATCATATAGGTGTGCACCGATCGCACTGTGGGTGCCATTATTTTTCAATGTCACCCCAGTTGCATCGCGCTGTTTCCTGTAGCGATTCCGCCCATGCTTCTGAACACGCGTTAAGGCAGCTGCGCGTCTTGTATCGCAAACAAAAGGTACAAGTACCTTTTTGCTGCGATACACAATGCGCAGTTGTTTTAGCTCCGATCGTGTTCAGGAGCACGGGCGGAATCGCGGCAGGAAACCGATTGCCGCGCGGTGGGGGGTCGCATAGGTGTGCATCGGACCCTTAGGAGCAGAGCTGCTTGGTGTGCTGCTCCCAGAATGAGTCTGGAGGAGGAGGGGACACTCAGCCCATGAGACGCACCACAACCGTCTGGCCAAGCACAGCACACAAAACCCCCATCCGTGTGGTCCTATTAGAAGCTTTGAAACAATCGCACATGCATCCCCTGCCAGGTCCAGACCCCCCTGAATTGTTCAGCCCTGCTTTACTCTGACATACCAAAGGCATACAGGTATACATGAGACAGCTGCTTTTTAAATGTATCACTTTTCAGGAGGAGTGAAGCATTGTTTCAAAGAGATGCAAGGCTTCCAACAAATGTGTCCATGTCTGTACATATTCTTGCTTCGGAGCCCCAATTACCCTGAAGAGTGTTTTATTAAAATGCAATTTACAAAGTGAAAACCCCCATAGGAAATGCTCATTTGTGCTCTAATCATGCCTGCTTCCTTCCTAATATTACTGAAGCAATGTACTTGCTACTTGGCCTGTTATATAACTGAATGTTTTTACTGGAGTTTTAAGTGTTTGATTTCCCTTTATCACTCTTGAGAGAGCCTGAGGGTGAAAACCTTGCAAGGAAGAGATAACGTCCTCGTTTCTGCCTTCAACATGTATGAATAATGTGTTTGTGTTTTTTTTTTTTGTAAGCAGTGGCAGCATAGTCAGTTGGCCATACACGTGACACGATATATGTATAATATAAATACTGCCTAGTTTTTCACTTATGGGCTCTTCATTTCTGCTGATAAAGCATAGATAAAAATAAATAAATACTGGGTTACACGTGTTGTAATAGGGAGATTGCTAACATACACTGAATAGTAGATAAAACGCAAACGGAGGATTGTACAGAGGCCTGATCCTTCGCATTCCTTCATGAATGACCACCTTTAGTAAAACGTGGTCAACGTGGTCAGATGACTGCGCATTCCTTCATGAATGACCACCTTTAGTAAAACAGAAGAAAATACTGCAGAAAGATTACGTTTACCTTAATCAACATACATATGCATGCTCTTACAATTCGTTCACACTTTGTGTTTTAGGATCCCAGAGCAGAAACCTACAGATTACTGAGGCAGGAGTCCCAAATGTCCCAGTTAGCTGCGGCCACTGTTATCCGTTCAAGTTAATGAGTGGGTGACAGTGGCCGCATCCGTAAGCATGTGATTACATGTGTTTTGGAATAAGTCCATGTCCCTGGATGCAGGATTTTCCAGGATAGATGCCGCAACAATCCCACAACACAAAAGGGTGAATTAAGCCTTCCAGTAAGGATCTGTTTGTGCTATGATCTGCTGCACAGTAGGCTGTCAACATCGCCAGGCCAATAGACTTTAATTTAGCAGAACTATCCCAGAGTTCTCTGTTGTGGTCCCTAGTACACAGCTCAGCTTTAATCCAATCCATAAACAGTTGTCAATTGTCTGTCGATAGCTGGAAAGAACTTGGTAGTGAGGTAATCATTGTTGACAATGAAGGAGCTGTGACTCGCTGATTAGGGCATCTCCTTTTCTTTTAAGCTAGTTCATTGTAAAGCTGGGCTAAACGGAATAAATTGACGCGGTTCCTCCATGAACACAAACAGCGTGCCAATTTAGGAATTTCTGCTGTTTGCATTGTATTCTGACAGGTGCGCGCCGGCACCTGTCAGAATGCCCAATCAAAGCGGGCAGCTCAATGGCTGCCGGCTCTGATCGTACAAAAAATTTCCAGCCGGCTCCTTTGATCGGCCGCACTGGCCGAATTTTGGCCAGTACATTAAAAAAGGGTTGAAATGCGGCCTTTGTATAGGCACCTTTGGGCTAACGGAACCATTCTATGCAGTAGAGCCTGATAGTGTTGCTGTGCAGTGGGTTTATAAGAAGCTAAAATAAGGACAGAATTTGGTACTTTGGCAGTCTGTATTTGCATATGTTGGTGTAGGCATCCTCGGCACTCTAGCTGTGAAGAAAGGGAAGCAAATACTTTTACTGGTAAAGAACTGGCTTTGCAGTTATTCCCAGGTTTCCTGGATTTGGCTTGGGTTCCTGGAACTGGGAGATTTCAAAGAGCATTGGTAGGGATGAAATCTCCATTCCTGGGTCTGGGCGTTAGTAACCAGCACCTAGTGATTGTGCACCTTCGCAAAACCCTTATGAAAAGGCTGCTGTCTAGTGTTCAGGGTTCCACCTGGGAGACAGGAGGTGTCTGTCCTGCAGTCAGGAGGACTCCATCCTAGAACCAGCCTGTGAGGCGAGTCTGTTGGATACAGCCCGTGTGGGAGAGGTTTAAAGCGGCAACCTGAGGTTGGTGAGCCTTTGCAAATGTAATTTTGCTGAAATACAAAGTTGAACTTTGTGTTAATATGTTGGAGAAACCCCTGTGAGGGAAAAATGCCTGTGCACTCTGAAATAAAAGTGGCCAGGAAGCCATCAAATAAAAAAATGTTTGCGAGTGGACTACGTCCTTAATGCACTACCATTTGAAGCGAATTCTCAAATTAAAATAAATAAATTATA
>NW_017306340.1:1941632-1989682 GCF_000935625.1 Nanorana parkeri
ATATAAATTTTATTTTTTACACATTCTGGAGTTTAGCATTAATGCTGTATATAGGATATATTTAAATGTTAGCACTTTGCTGCCCCATTCTCACCTCTCCAAGCAGTGCTGAGAAGGAACTTTTGCATTGAATAATAAGTAATTGCATTTTTCCCAAACACAACCAAAAAGATGTGATAGGAGTGTCAAAAATGTCCCCCTCAGCTTTAATCTTCATGATGTGCCTGAGAAAAATTAACTTGTAAAATGCACAGTTGAGAAATGACATTAAAGCAGCTCTACTTAATACCTTACCTGCTATTGAAAACAATACTCTGTATCCAGGAAATGGTTTTTATTTTTTCTTTCTTTCTTTCCTTTTCTTTCCTTCTTTCCTTCTTTCCTTCTTTCCTCTGTGAAACTGTACTCCTGGTGACAATGTAAAGTACCATCCACATATTAGTGAAGGCCGTGAGCTGATACTTGTGGCGCTTCAGGTGCCCTTAAACCCAGGGTGCTATATTTACAAATGTCGCCTTTCATCAAGAAGTTGGCACTTGGCATGCTTTCTGAACTTCTCTTTGAGTGCCAAGGCCAGATTTCTATCAATGAAGCCGGTAGACACACAGCCTTTGGTGTGTAAAGAGAATTACCTCTTTTACACACTACATCATTAGTTTTCCTGGTTCCAACCTGTTTAGTGTAAATAGGCTGTTATGCTGTATTTGTACTGACAATAGGAACTAATGTGTGTCCTCCAGCCCTACAGGAGAAACTTGCTTCTTTACCTCTGCTATTTACTGTGCCCAGTGCTATATCCAGCTCTATTTGGTGCATTATTTTTAGGGCTAGTTCACACCAGTGTGTTCTGGTCCGATTGGTGCAGGAACGCATTCCGGCCGGCTCACTTGGTTTTGGGAGGGGACGTGGAGGTGCATTGAAGTCAATGGCACTGCAGCCACGACCTCTGGCCGCAGTGCGATTACCCGCACCGGTGCACTCAGAAAAATGCTGAATGCACTATTTTTTCTGACCGCATCGGACCGGGACGCAGGCATTGATGTGCCACGTGTTCTGGTGCGTGTGATCGCACTGTGGCTGGAGGGCGTGGCTGCGGTGCCATTGACTTAAATGCACCGCCACGTCCCCTTGCACCCCAAAACAAAGTGAGGCGGCCGGAATGCGATGAAGTGCGTTACGGCACCAATCGGGCCGGAGCACACTGGGGCTGGTGTGAATTAGCCCCTATGGGTGGCCTCATAAATTCCTATTGCCAGTATTAGAATATTGCAACTCTCTCTGGGTTTAGGGGCTACCTGGATGCCTTAAGACAACTTAGGAGATATGCAGACAAGTAGAGCTGTAGGGTTCTAACTGGGACTAGGGTAATATTTACATGATTCTTACCTTTCTGCAAAACGGGAACAGAATTAACAAGAGAGGGTGTACATACACATTGCAGAAAGCCATATTCTAATTAACTAATAAAGAATGAATTGTGTTATGTATGGACTTCACATTTCTGTTGCAGATTAGTGAAGGCAGAATAAGAACGTATGAGGATGGTAGTGTGTGTGTGAAGGTGCCCACACACCTTACGATAATCGCGGGAAATCCCGCGATCATACGATTATCGTAAGGTGTGTGGGAGCCGTGCGACCTCTGCTACTGTAAGGTCGCACGACTTTTATCTTAGGTACAATGTCCACACAAATGAGCCCAGAATGTGTGTGCGTTGCAGGCATTAGAATGAAAGCTCCTCTAGGGCAGGGGCGGTTTACATGGTTGCATGTAATATATAAAATACCATTACTTTAACATTACAGAGTATTAAAACACCCTTGAAACCAAATTGCAAACTCATTTGCAAAGCCGCATAGGGTATGAGCAACATTAGAAACAGCTGGTATAGCAAGTAAGGAATTAATGATCGGTTCACATGACTTTACCTGTGTTAGCAGCTGTTCCCTATGCAAAACAGCACCCAGTCTTCATTAGGCTTTCTGCACACGTCATTGCTCAGCTACAAAGGAATGATGACATGTACCTCAAACACAATTTATGATCCTGTAATATGATGAATTTATTTATACTGAGAAATGTGTAGCGAGATCTGATTATAAATAACAGTGATTTACCGAAAGCGATAGGCCACAGGCACACAGATGTCTGAAAACGACAAACAGTAAGGCATCTGAATGTGCACAGAGGCATTGCCATGCCATGATCTTTACTCCCCATCTGAACTTGGCTGCAGGAATCACAAACAATCATGGAGGTCTACGTGACACCAATTAAACTATTCATTGCCAGGATATCATTTGATTTCACCCTATTTATATAATATTTACCTATATCAGTGGTTTACCAAAGGTAAACTCCAGTGGTGCTTCACACTGGTTCCTCCTGCCATCCGCTATGTCACTACAGGACACAGTAGTCATATAGAAGCCAGCTGAGGGAACCACAGTGTGCAACGTGTGTTGGAAGATTAGAATTCTTTGGCAGCAATAGTTCTTTGAGAGGGAATGTTTGGGTCCCTTTTAATCTTTGAAATGCATATAAGGAGTATAGGCAACTTGTGGGGGGCTTCAGTTTTTTTCTTTACCAATGCATGGCTGTAGTGTGTTAGCCCAGCCCATTCCCTTTTAGTAGTCTGTTAACTTGGGGGCCTCTTTTGCTTAGATGTTTGACAGGCAGGGGGGTATTCCCAAACGCAGCAAATGCTCCCTCTTGTCTCCAAACATACAGAAATAAATGACGTACCAAAGAGCCAGCAGTAATAAGATTAAAATGTCTAAGGCAGGTTTGAATCTGATTGGTGGCTGTAAGAATCTGATTGGCGATACAGTGAACAAAGAAGTAGTTACACAGCAGAAGGTTTTGGAAGTAGACAGTCTCCATAAGTGAGAAGCTGCCTGGAATCTGATTGTAGTGGATTGCACAAACCCAGATGGCTCAACTGTAAACTAACGTCCTCCTTGTGCCAAGAGAACATTCATTTAAATATTTTTTTTGGTGCAATCTATGCTTCTGAGATTGCTCTAATTTCCAGGAGTGGGCTGAACATTACCGCCGGGGGAACAGAAGAGTTGATTGGTAACCTATCTGATTGGATACTAAAGAAGTGATGGCAATAATCCACTCGTTCACTGCCATTACCTCTGATCAGTCTTTACCCAGGTGTGTAACAGTTGTCGCCAGTGAGAAATCCCCTGGGAATGATTTTATGCTAAAGTCAAACCTTGCCAGTCTCTGGTGAAGACCAGACTTTGCACCCCTAGAAGCTCCCATCACTTGCCACGTCCACTGCATGATACATCACCTCACTATGCTTTGCATTGGTGGGCCACTTGTCAGGCAGTAGTTGGCATGATGTATGTAAAATATTGTTGACTAAGCAGGCGGCTCATCTATCATATTCTATATGGACTTAGTTTCCTATGATGAGGGGTGATGTTCCTTCCTGTTTTGAAGTACTTGATGATTGTTGCTTACTATTTTTAGATGCAATAAAGAGTTTTTTTTCCTCTTTTCTTTAAAGGATAATGCTAGGTGAGTAGTTGTTGATGGGATTAAAGCTTTTTAACCAAGGTATTGCTGAATTGAACTAATACGAGTATTGCAAAAAGGATGCTCTACTTCTGAACATCATTCAGTTAATAAATTTGATTTATACTTTGCTATTTAACACAGTGCTGGCTGTACTCATCCACTCAATAAACATTATTTATTCAGATATCTTTAACAAGATCTTACTGTATTGACCCGTATCAACCAGTTGCTCCTAAATATTCATTATCCATTAGTTTTTATTTCTTTTTGGTTGTAGGCCGGATTTCTGGCAGCAGCAAATAGTATTCTTTTGCGCTTATCGAACAGATATATAACAAAACACTTTTGGTATATGTAACAGTCCAAAAGGGACCTTTATAAGAGATGAGCCGCAGAAAAACAAAAGGTGTGCACCCCAATCTGATTTATTTCAATTTGAAAAAGAGGCTTTTCCCATGGTCATCTTCCAGGACAGCTAATTGAGAGATGATCTGGGGGTATTTTTTTAAATATTTTTATTTCATGTTCTCTGGATCTTTCCCCATTGTTAAGTGGGGACTTCCTGTCACCTTGGGTGTTGCTTCTGCCACTCCTTTGTCTTGTGGGCCATAATGTGGCTATGGTGGTGCCCCCTCCTTCCTGGTAAGCTGCATGTGAGGCATAGTGAAAGAAAATGGTGGCAAGCATGTGTCAGGGATACCGGCACAGGTGACCGCACACCTGCGCAGGTACCTACACAGGCAGACCAAACACTTATGACCACACCGGACAGGGCAGAATGTTTTATATACAGTTTAATCAACAGCAAACTAAACAACACCCAAAAGCAAACATAAATAAGTAACATCAACCAGACTACTAGCAGGTAATGGAAACAGGAGGACAAGCAGGTAATGGCAACAAGAGGACAAGCAGGTAATGGCAACAAGAGGACAAGCAGGTAATGGCAACAAGAGGACAAGCAGGTAATGGCAACAAGAGGACAAGCAGGTAATGGCAACAAGAGGACAAGCAAGTAATGGCAACAAGAGGACAAGCAAGTAATGGCAACAAGAGGAAAGGCAGGTAATGGCAACAAGAGGTATCTAGGCCTGCAAATGGGTAACCGGGCTCGGGACACAAACAGGGTACAGGACTGGTAACAGGACTCTGGACGGAAAGCAGGGTTCACCGGAACTGGGGACTCGGGTTCAAGTTTCAGGAAACGATACTGAGCCATCATCCTGACTGCAGGGAGGGTTTAAATATCCTCCCAGGAAGCACCAGGTGATGGCTAAGTACTGGCAGCTGGGAAACACCCGCAGGTGAGCACTGGAGCTGCAGGTCTCGGCTCCTGCGCCACCTAGAGGTGCTCTGGATCCTAACAGCATGACTTCTGATGGTAGCTAGTGATGCACTTCTGGGCCGCCGGTGACATACCTCTGGTGTAGGCGCATGTAACTGTTATGAGGCGGACTTTCTTCTCCTCACCAGTCTGCAGACAATCTCCTGGCGGGAGGAGTGGGTAAAGGGCTGCGGCACCCGTGAGTTCTCTGCACGCTAATGCTACAGTGCAGCTCTGGTTCCTCAGCACAGATTTTTATAGCCAGAGGTGAGGCTTTTTTGCAGTGCTGCCATTTACCTTTCCTAGAGTTGGCTGAAAGTGTGACAAATGGTATTTGTTTCCTTTTTTCTTGTATACTAAATTTGTGAGTTAAACCTAGTAAAAAGTGCGACAATTGTATTTCTAAACTTTCAGGTTCTTCTGACAAGGTTTTTTGTGGGAAGTGGATTTGTCAGGATCCGAAACTGCTTCAATTGTGAAAGAATCTATGAATTCTGTGAGAGGTGAAATGTT
This sequence comes from Nanorana parkeri, assembly GCF_000935625.1. NCBI lineage: Eukaryota > Metazoa > Chordata > Amphibia > Anura > Dicroglossidae > Nanorana > Nanorana parkeri. Next base: position 1,947,004 of record NW_017306340.1, read on the forward strand.
CTTTCAGACCTAGGGCCTTTGACATCAAAATCTGGCCCTCAGTCTGCTAATGTTGTACCGAATCCTTTGGTGCCTCCTGCATCAGACCTGCAAACTGTATGTCCTAAAACAGTATGAGAATTTTCGGAAAGTTAAGATTTGGGTGCTTCATCGGATGGTGAGAAATGAGAATTATTCAGGTGAGGATAAGGAAGATGAAGGTGAAGCCAGGTTCCTCTTTCCGGCAGAGGAGACATTTGAGCCATTAAAAGCAATTTAATACTTTTGAACAGATTGATGTGCAGCCTGTTCTTTCGGCTCGGGATTTAATGTACAGGGGATTGTAGGAAAGAAAGTCTAGTGTCTTGCTGGTTCATTAATCTCTTAAGGAAATGATTTTAAGAGAACATATTATAGAGAGTATATTGTATAAGAGAGGTCCTATAAGAAACAGGATGCGTCCACCTTTCCTGTAGGCCCAGCCTTGGTTTCCACTTTTTTTGGCTAGATATTTGGATGTCTGGGTAGAAATGCTCAATCGCCTCCTTGTTTCTGAGACACCAGCAGACCAGATTTAGTCACAAAATCTGTAGCTTTTTTAGCTGATGCAGCAGTAGAATTAGTTAAAGCTACAGGAACCCCTTGTGAGGCTTCCTTCCCTGTCACTAGAGGCTGTGGATTTTGGATGCAGCATGTTTGTGTGTGGGATGTAGAAAGTGAGGAATGAGGAATGATGTTGACGACTAGTCCCATTGAGGTGCTGGTACATTTTCCATGACTGATATGCTGCAGACCAAAATGGTGCTGTTGGACACAGATACGCTAAATGAGGCCCACACTCCAGATCTCTTTGGACCAGCCCTGGGTTAGCAGTGGCCTGTACCTTTGGGGCAGTGCTACCAAATATATTAGGAGAGTTGTTTTCTCCAGTCCTCTGCAAACTGCCCTTGGACAAAATCCTTCCTCACTGCTATTCTGCCTCTCCACTTATCTTTACTCCACTTCAGTTGGTGGTATCAATGAGTGCCCTGCCACCTCATCATCATCCACCTCCTCCTCATTGCTGGAGCCTATTTTGCAGTTAGCTCTACTAGAATTGGTATATAAAGATTAACATAAAAAATCCACTGCAAGTGGAAGACATCAATCTCAAATAAAATAAAGAAAAGCAGTAAATTTACTTTCTAGACTTCTGTACAGTAATAGCTTCAATAATAGGTTATAAAATTCACAGATCTTAAATGAGCCCAACAATTGTTATCTATAGTCGAGTAGATATGTATGTCTGTTTGTCAGGTTGTGCCCCTTATTTTGTTCTAGGGCAATACAGTTGTTTGGCAGATTAGGTGGTGAGATCAAAGCATATGCTCCCACATCAGGTGGCGGCATGTGAGGTACAATCGACCAATGGTATCTGCACGTAATGGTTAGTTAAGTAACATAACTTAAACGGTATATCCAGTGTAGCGTGCAGTTGTTATCACTTGTGTTCGATTATTGATGCTCACCACCCGGTAAATGCCCCTGCCAGCCTAGCGGGTCACACTGGCGTTAGCCTAGATTTTAGGGTGGCCCAGTAGTAAAGTTCAGAGAAAGATGTGGAGACACTTAGTGACTGTCATACCGCCTCAACGTAGGCAGACAGGCACACAGAGAAAGAAGGGGAGAAGAGGGAGGAGATGCACTTTCGAGTAGTCGTTTCTCAGATCACGTGTCCAACAGGGATCTATCGAAGTTTGGCGGGAAGAAATTGTCGACCCATGGTTCCCACACTTTATTAAATTTGGAGAGGTTGTCGAGTAGTTTTGCAGTCAATTTCTCGTTATACAAGGTCCAGTGGATTCTGTTTTTCACAGCTGAGATACTCAGGTTGCTTGAGAGCCAAGCGTGGGCTATAACTTGCTTAACTGCTGTAAGCACATGGGTGAGAAGTCGGAATTCGTATTTGGAGATGTCGGGTGGTCTGATATTCAGCAGAGCTTCACTCGGGGTCAGATGTATGTTCCTCGTAGTGAGGATGCTAAGCATCGCGTTCACCTGAGACCATAGTCTTTGGGCAATTGGGCAGGTCCACCCTATCTGAAGGTAGTCCCCCCTTGTTGAGCAGCCGCGGAAACAGTTCATGGCGCTATATTTTTAATCCTCAGTCTCTGAAAAGAGGAATGCTTGTGCATCTTCCTGCAGAAAGTCTATAATCATGTGATTGGGGGGGGGATTGTGGGGGTGTTTTTACACAAGAATACGTTGCACTGCATTACCACGCTGTGCATGTTAAGTCTTCTTGGGCTTGTTGCAGGTTTTGGCATTTTACACAGATTGTGAATATTTTTTGTCCTAATGTCACAGGGGACGGGTATTTTGGGGGGAAATCTCCCTGGGAGGGGCACAGACTGAAGTCCTGACGGATGTTCTAACACTTCAACTTCTTCACTGCCATTTCAGAAATATTGTATTTGCATGTTTGATTACAGGGCACGATATAACAATGTTCTGTATTGTATTATTGTCTTTCTATTAATGCATATACAGAATAATACTTAAAGGTGAACTCCAGCTTTAAAAATGTATATATACTATAGAAGGGTGTGGCGATGCCACAATGTAATTTGGCAACATTATCCACAAGAACACTTAGTTAGAGGGGCTAAGAGGTTCCACAATGTGAATACCTTTGTAGAGGAGGAACTGGCTGTTCAGTTCCTTCCAGGTTTTCCAGATTATAGTGGGATGGGATCTTCAGTCCTGGGGCCAGGTGTTACCAAGGTGGCTGAGAGCAGCCTAATTAGGAAGCCAGCCCAGTGCTCTGGGGAGAGTTGTGGGTGTGCAGGAGGCACACGACAACAGGCAGACTCTGCTGCGTGCAAAGTGACACAGCCAGGAAGGTCTGCAGAGTTCAAGAGGGTTGGGGACCCTGAGATACCTGCTAGAGAGACAGAGAGAGACAGTGACCCACGAGGGGTGAATATTGAACCGCTTGGAGCTGAGGAAAGCTGCTGAGCAGTGCTGAGGACTGTATTTACAGAGAAATCCGATAAAGTCCTGAGACTATCACACTGGGAGTGTATGGGACAGACAGATGTCGGTGAGACCAAAACACGATGTTTTGATGAAAGTCCAATGAACTGTTATGCTTCATTTATGCTGAAGAAAGGCGAGTTACTTTGTGAAGTTCTTGGATTGTTGACCTTTTTGAGTGAATAAAGACTGTCCTTTTTTATGTTAGTCTGCTTCAGGAGTGGTCCCTTAGCGTGCACCATTGGGCTATATTCCACAAACTATCACAATACTTGCATTGGTCCGGCTTGATACAATGTAAATATCTCATCTATCTCATCTATCTCATCTATCTCATCCCTGACAGGGCCATGGGGATTCTGTAATACACTGAGCAGCAATTCAGGAGATGCTTAGTATTTTTTCAATGAATACTAGTTCTCTGATGTAACGTGACATCACTCCCTCTCATCCAATCCAGACACCGAGCACAATCACCTATAATAACAGTGTGTATCTGGTGCCCCAGATCAGCAAGAGAAGGGAGGGATTTTTTTTGTACCACACTAGTCAAAAGGATATAATATTATTTGTTGTCTGCTTATTGTCACAGTAGCCGTGTGTTATCTACATATTGCCATGGTTTGCCACTTTGTTGCCTGTATATTGTCACAATTGCCTGCTTGTTTTCCACATATTGTCATGATTGTGACAATATTGATTGGTGTTTCACCCATTTTAAGGATGTAACATGATATATGGTCACATTTCCTTCCCCTTTCTTGAATTTATGGGGTGCTTTTGCTCCTGGTTGTTGTTTGAATTCAAAGCAGCTGCGCTTTGGCGTGCAGAAGCGTCATCTATTCACTGGGATTTTTAATTGAGAATATTACTAGTCCCATCTGCCATTGAACAGCAGATTCCACTGTCAGCAGGGCGATGACCTCCCTGTACTTGTAGTCCATTGTTTAGTTCCTCATTCCTCGTAACAGAACCTCTGTATGGACTTGTGGCTCGGGGTAACCAATGCACTGAATGGAAATATGTAATAAATGCACTTTTAAATTCATTGTTATTATTTCTTTGTGTTTTACTAGTTGCTATTTTGCATGATTAAAGGAGAACTATGAGGTGAGTGCTTTTCACTCACCTCATAGTTCTAGCCGACCTGTGACAATGAGACTGTCACAGGTCGGCTCAGTAGATCGGGAGGTGAGCGAGCATATACCGGCGTTATGGGAAGGACAGGGGAAGGACTGGATTCCCCCATCCCTGCTCCGATCCGCTAGCGCTGACTGGCGGAACGGACGGGCCGGGTACAGCTGGCTCTTCCTCTAGATAGGCAGAGCCAGCTGTCACTCACACAGCTGGGCGGATCTCGACATCGATGTCGGGATCCGCTCCGGCTGCGGCGTCTCAGTATACCGCGAGCTGTAGCTCACGATATACTAAGCTTTGGGTAACGGGAGGACGCTAGTTTGTGTCCTCCCGTTACCCTAAGGAGAACTAAGGGGAAAAGCCCTGACCCCATAGTTCTCCTTTTAACTTTAGCTTACTTCGATATCAATCATTTAGCTCTTGTTTTAATATTTTAAGTAATGGAGATATTCTTTTTTTTCTCTCTCTGCAGTTCGCAGGTTAACTTCTTGTCTTTCAGCTGTAAAACAAATTGTTCCTTATGACATAATCCGCTAAATATTGTAGTCAGCCTATATTTTGTACGTACCCCTTTGTAAGATTTCACACGTTGATCTGATTTGGACTATTTCCAGCTGTATATTTAAAGATTCAGGAATAAAGACCAGCTTTGAGGAAAGACGCAGAACTATGATGTATGATGGAAAAGAAAGTAGATGTGCTTCAGAACATCTCTGTAAAACCCTGCAGCACCTGCTGGGCTAAATGTCCTGGTGTGGACTCTGTCTAATGGTGCCCAGTGGGATATAGAGTACTCTTTGAATTACTGTGTTTAGTAGAGCAATTACCTAGAAGACTAGGTGTGTAGAGAGTCTGTCAGGAGAAATTGCTCTGTGTCAAGAAAATTAACTTGAGTGATGCAAAGCAATGAAGTCAGTGGGAGATGACTGCCGGGAGGGAAAACCTTCATAGATGGGCAGAGACTTTTTGTGGCTCCTCTGTTTTTATTATATCCCTTTTGCTTTTATTTTCAGTATTGCTTTGCTTTATTAGACAGATTAGCTAATCTGTGATTTACAAATTGCTATCCATCTCCATGTTGATTTATAGCTTGGTATGTGCATAGTAGTTCTGAGAATGTTCTTCTGATTTCCATGCACATTCCAGAATGAATAAACAGACATTTAATGCGTAAAGACTGATAATCCAATTATTTACATGCTAAAAACACTTGAATGTGTTTTAAATGATGTATCACACTGTCTTTGTACTAGCTTCCTGGTAATCCTCTGCTCTTTGGCAGACAACGAGGCATTGTTAAGTTGGCATACAATAGAAGATTTTCGTACGAATGCTCATACACAAAATCTCGTCCGAACATTATTGCCATCAGAAACTTGGAAATTGTTGTTCAAAATATTGTTTGACTTTAAAGTGATATTAAAGGGTTTCTAAACCCTCAGCTTTTTTTGCATATATCTACTGCAGCAGAAGATATATGCAAAAAGTAAAAAAAAAAAAAAAAACGCCTTAACAGCGGTTTAAACAAACTTGTGTCTTCCCCGCGCGCTCCCGTCTGAAAATGTGAAAATTCTCGGCCGGGCGCAAAGGATCTTGGGACGCGCGAATGAGCAGTTCACATTTTCGGCGAGGTAAGTCTATGGACGCGTGCACCCGCATGCAGACAGGGGGCAGGACAGGAAGTGCCAGCAAGGACAGAGGAGTCGGAGCTGGATCGGACACCGGCCGTGTCGCTGGAGAGAAGGCTGACAACATCAGGAAAGAAGAAGAAGATCGGATTAATAGACATTATTTAAGGTAAGTGCTTTAAAGTCACAAATATTTGCCCCCCCCCCCCCAAGCTCCTTTAAGGACTTCCCTTAAATGATGCCTCTTGCCTCTTCGGACGGAAGCGAGTGGCGAGGACAGAGATAATTAGTAATCTTTTTGGTAACTTTTGAATTTTTTGTTGTTGCTAGAAGTAGAGTTTAATTATACTTTAACATTCGATTTTTGAATTAACGGAATTTCCCAGACATAAACCACATTCAATGTTAGAATTCTGTTCGTCCAAAATCCTTGGATTTGTTCATCATTATAGTTGGAAACGATTGTCATTTTGACCCCATTTATTGTTAGGAAATGAGAGTTCCAAAAACAAATTGTATAAGGTTGTCAGTAAAATAAATGGAGTTTGCTGATTGGATTAGAGAGTTAACAGATATTAGCTTTAGGAGAATGAGCTGTTGTTTTTTCATAAGCCAATCATCGCATTGACTGAGCTGTATTGTTTTGACTGGAGCTGGTCTGGACTTTGTATGGTGCATAGAAAGCCATTCAGTTATTTGTTTTCAATTATGTATTTAATAGTTTGCCAATGCTTACACTTTAAACCTACATGTCATTGTCGGTCAGTATTGATGCAGAATGATTTTTATAACATTAGAGCAGGGGTAGCAAACCTCCGGCCCTCCAGCTGTGGTGAAACTACAAATCCCATGATGCATCTCTCTTCAAGAGTCATGTCTGTGGCTGTGAGAATCTTGCAATGCCTCATGGGATTTGTAGTTCCACCACAGCTGGAGGGCCGGAGGTTTGCTACCCCTGGTTTAGAGGGTGCATTTCTTCGACTTCATAGAAGCGAAGCCAGGTCTGGACAAATCCTGGGAGCCAGGTAACCAATGCTTCTTAAAAATTCAGCTGGCTCCTAAAAATTAAACTCTGCTGGGTTCTCCATTGGACAGACTGGCTCTGGGATTTCATATTTGTCCATCCCTGGGCTAATCATTCCGATTGCCTCCATTTAAGATTTCTTGTCTTGGAGTGTATGCAGCTGCATTTTGATAATGGCAGACAGTTCAGGCTGTGTAAAAAAATGAGCCCCGGAGATGAACTACAAAAGTTGTAAAGCTCTAACATATTTTTACTTTATAAAAAGGCCCTAGAGTGTATGTCTCAGTGTCTCTCATTGGCATTTTTAGGGTTTGGCTTTACAGGTTCACTGGGCTAATTGAAAAATGACTCCTTTAGTAAATTACCCCATAGGGGTCAATGGACTTGGCTAGAAGGAAAGAAGGTAAAAAGCCAAAATGTCTATCTACATTTTAGATTGCCTCAGGGTCTAGTTACACTAATTTGATGTGCTGTGCTGCAGTTCCTCAAATTCCTCAAAATGAATGGCCTTCCTTAATGCAGTGCATGTAGCATGTAGACTGTGTGAGGAGACCCTTACAAGCAAACATTGGCATACACCATTGCAAAGCTGTTCAGGGGTCCTGATTTAAATTGGCAACGTTGGTAAAATCGCAAACTCCCCAGCTGAGGGTCTGTTTCTTACACATTTGCATCTACATTTTGTTCTACATAATTGGTTCAATCATAAACCTGAAACAGCTGCTGCCAGTAATCTTCTATTTACATTCATAGATGTACACATTGCCTGGCTCTTAGTAGATTGACTTGTTCCTCACCTTTTTAAAGGACAGTTGCAGAAACATGTGCACATGTTGGTTGCAACTGTCAGATTGTCTTATTTGAGCTCTCAAAATCTAATTTGCCTTGTAGGTCTGTGCAGCATTTCTTAATGCCGCACAAAGTCGTGTGCTTGTACATCTTTTGCAAGGGTAAAAGAAAGAAAACAAAAAGTGAAATTGACAATCCTATTAGCCATTGTATGGCGTATTTTACATTGATCGGCTCTCCTGGGTTTTTGCTTCCTTGACACTTCCTGTTCATCACTAGCTGTGTCAGGAAAGAGCTTGGCCCTGAGAGGTGCTACATAAACATTACCGTGGTAGTAATTGATCCTTCCAAGGTCATTGAGTGGCTGGGTTACACTGTTATCTCTATCCTTTAAACATTTCAGAGCTATTAAATAATTGTTACCTATGATATAGCCATAACCACCATTAGTTGGGCAGCTAGGGAAGAGAGGGACATATATTATCAGACTTTTGTATTCATCAAAAATGTGCAGAAAAAGTACAATTTGAATATTCTTCATTATATATTGCTAGCTTATTTTTCTGTGTGAACACCTCCCTCATATATCTGTAAGAAATAAGACAAGGCAACTGGACTTGCTGTATTTTTCTTGAAGATGTTTCACTAGTCATCCAACCAGCTTTCTCAATTCAGAATGACTTGTACAAAAATGCTCTGTGAATAAATATGGTGAATGTTGCTCCAATTCACACAATCTGTTAGTCACAACCAGGTGTTGATTGCATTTGCATAATTGGAGTCTAGGAGGTGTTATTAACCCCTTCATGACTGAGCTAGTTTTCAGGTTCTGTTCATAAATGACTGACACATTTTTTACATTTTTGCTGTGTGATTCTTCCACAGCAGTAATATACTTTCTTACTAAATGTGCCCACACATATTATATATAGTTTTTTAGAGGACAGATAGGGCTATATAATTATAAAACACTTTTTTCACAAGTTTTGATTATTTTTTTTAGATTTTTTTTATATTAATTATAGTATAAATAGGCACAAAGTGACAAGACGTCACTCCCGTCACGAAGGGGTTAACCTGCCCAGAGAGAGGTGTTAAAACAGCAATGTATGTGGCAGACAATAGATGACCCCCCCCACCTCTATTCAAGCTTGGCTTCTCCAATTTTCTGCGCACTGCGCTCTGGAGGAATGTGCCTTTTGCGCTTCAAACTACTGCGGGTTGCAGCTGCAAAAGGCAAGCTGTGATTGGCTAATGATGGGCAAACAAAGGTATTGAACAAGAAGAATGTAAACATTTGAAAGTCACATACATTTACTGTACGAGTAACACTACAATAATAACTCAGACTACGCGCTGTCATAAAGTACTCTATACTTCCCTTTGCTTGTAGCCCTTCAGGTCTGTTCACTGAACCTGTTGCTACTCATGAATACTGCTGCTGAAAACCTATTAACCCCTTCATGACTGAGGCCCTTTTTTAATTTTTTGCACCCATGTTATATTCCACATTTTAGGCCTGAAAATGACTTAAACAGTGATGTCTCACGCTATAGTCTATCCAAGTTTGATACGCAGCAAGCTCAGCCAATTGAAGGCAGCTAAACACACCATCTGACCTTACTTGTAGACGGGGCCATAGCGGCCTTGAGAACGGATTTGGGAATGCAGTGTTACATGTGAACGTATAAATACAGCTGTTGGAAACTGAAATGAGAACTTGATTGCTAAGAAGATTACCTATTTTCCACTGTGGTTATGCAGCGTTTGAGCACAAAGATAAAGCTCACCCCAGCTGTGTGCATCTCATGATAAGCACATGGAAAGCAGTGTAGACAGTATTGAATTGGTACTGGACAGGAAGGGAAGAGGAAGCTTGCTCTGTAACATTCTCTTGACCTTTTTTTCCCAAATTCAGCTGCTTTGATTGATTTGTTTTTCTTTGTTAAGTCAGCTGTAAATAAAGATAATGTAACGTGGAAAAGGACTTGCTTCTCTTAGGGCCCTTACGTCTGATCAGATCTTCCTGTCAGGTTTTCAGGCGAATCTGATGAGAAGCCCAATATAATTCTATTTATATCCAAAAAATAGAGCAGCGCTGATAAAAAAAAAAAACTTGTGCCTAACGTGCTTAAGCCCTTAAGACTCATCTCTTCAGGGAAGCCTATCCCACCTCAAACTAACCACTGAACCATCACATCACATTCTCAAACAATTCATCCATACACAGCTACCTCCTCATGTATCACTTGCTCCTCCCTCTTTACCATCTTGTCTTGAATTGTATTGTGATTGTAATGTCTTCCTTATATTGTAAAACGCTGCACAAACTGTTGCGCTATATAAATAATACAATAATAATAATGTAATAACAATCCTATGATTGTGTATAACAACAAATAGCAAACACATTTATTACCCTGATATACATGTGTAAAGCAAATAAATAATCATAATATGTGATATAAAGGTAAAAAAAATACTTCAAATCTTGTCCTCCAAAAACACCACCACATATTGTACTGCACCAACTTTCGGAAAGCAGCAGACCGTTATAAATTGACCTCTAATATAAGCAGGTCAAGAAGCGTCGGTTAATCTCTGCTGTAGGTGTGTGTGCTTTTAGATACATTCAGGGGGAGGATTTTTTCAAAATCGGGAGCAGTTGCCTATGGCAGCCAATCAGCTTCTCTCTTCAGTTTGTTCAGTTAAGCTATGAATATGAAAGGTGGATGCTGATTGGTTGCCGTGCACAGCTGCTCCAGATTCTGTCTGCTCCAGTTTTGATAAATTCCCCTTACAGTATATTGAAATATGCATTTAAAAAGACAAAGACATGCTGCCCAGAGTGAAATACTGTGATCATTTATTGAAGCTTAAAGGGGTTCTAACCCCTCCCATTTATTTGCCTATATCTACTGCTATCAAGCAGTAGATACAGGCAAACAGTTTAAAAAAAAGCCGATATAACAGCGCTTTAAACTTACCTTGTTTTCTGTGAGCGCTCCCACCCCAGAAAACGAAACTGTTCGGGCGGCCGCAAAGCACCTTGGGGCGGGCGCAGGCCGGGAGACGAGCAAAGATGTAAGGTAAGTCTATGGACGCGTGCACCAGCATGCAGACACCGCTGGATCGGAGGGACAGAGCAGTCAGTGCTGGATCGGAGAGCCGCCGCACCGCTGGAGGGACAGATGAAAACATCAGGAAAGAAGATTGGATTAAGAGACATCATATAAGGTGAGTGCTGGCACTAACATTGGGGGGAGGGAAAAAAATGTATCCTTTAATGTCACTTTAAAAAGTAAAAAGGAACTTAGACTTACGGAGTGCTCTATATAAATGGTATGTTTCCACATGTATAACATAGCTAAAATCATCCAGGACGGATTCTGTTATCTCATAAACGTGATGATGCCACTCTATATGGTCCTGTCCTACGTATTTTGTCATGAGGACTTCTTAGGGGCTCATGGGAGAATCACATCATCACGATTTAAAGGAATATCTATTGAAAGACGACCCCATATAGGAGTCGAATGTAAAAAAAAATAAAATAAAATACATGAGAAGCTTACAGTTCTACATGATTTCAATAGACCAAATTTATATTAGCTCTAAAGTAAAATATCATATGCATAATAAGTAAATAAGTACAGTACATTAAAAATAAATATTGTATAAAAATAACCAAATAATAATTACTAAAACAATTTAACGTCCACCTCCACATGCAAATAAGCAGGGACCAAAGTATTAGGTAAAAAAAAAAAATCCATTTACTTTCAAGTTGGGAGACCAATCCTAACCATATTTTCTCCTCTCCAGCATTTTTTATTTATTTTTTGCCATATCTTTACCCAAAAATGTAATGTAATGCCTGTCGGATTACAATAATGGTGCTTTCTAAATGGGCAATGACGAGTTATAGTTCTTGAAGCCCTTCCAAATATTTGACAGTTCATAAATTCTTATTCCCAATGGCCGAGAAGTCCATCCTACGTATTGATATCCACAGGGACATACAATTAAATATACAACTTGTGTACTCTTATGTTGTATGGTAAAGAATTAATTCATCTCAAATTCACAACCATTGGCAAAAATGTGAAGTGAAATTCCTTTGTTTTCTACCACTGCCGCACCCTCCCGGCTGCATTGGGCTCTCTCCGGTCAGGAGTGCGATGGGACATGAGGATTAAGTTTGTTTACTACCAGGTGTGCATATTCTGCAAGCTGAACATCTTTTGCAGGCAAAAAGCATTATAATCAAAAAAGGTGATTTGTCTAGGTCCTTGGTTCTCAACTGGTGGGTCGCCGCATGCCTTCCACTTTTCTAGGTGAGATTCTCCTCTGCCTTCACCTAGCGCAACATTGTCAGTTTTCGTGCCAAGCAGCCATTCAAAATATGCTGCCGATGACGATTGTCAGCTTGAGGCGGAGTTGGATGGGGTTGTGGCCGTGAGGGAGGTCCATACAGAAGTTCATTGCCTACAGCTCCCTCATGTGTCCTATAGAGGTGCCTGGACCGGAGTGACATCACATTCTGGCTCCCGACACCTCTACAGCCTGCGCAAGGAAGCTGTACATGCAATGTGCATATGGATGGAGATCCGTCACAGTTCAGCAGATTGTGTCTGTGGTTGTGTATATATGTCAGTGTTTTTGAGGGCCCGTGTTCACATTAGTACAGTGCATTAATCGCATAGTACTGTGCGATTGTCGCACTGTTCCATGCAATCGCACGTACCGTGCATTCTGTGTGCTGGGTTGCCATTTTATTTGAATGATTCTCCCTAAACGCACCTCCCACCCGCAGCTCGTACGCCTGCACTGTAACACATGGTACCCTAATTCTGTGAATTCCATTGCGTTGCAACTTGGGTCGTGACGTAATGACCAAGGACAAATGTGGGTCCTGAGGTTACACAGGTTGAGAACCACTCGTCGAGGTGGATCAACTCTATTATTAGCTTTTTTAATTTGTTAATAATGGGGCCTTTTTTTATATATTATGATGGGCTTTCTCAGAATGTTTTCTAGTTGTTTAACGTGGCGGTTGTAATTTGTAGTCCATACCTGTTAAGTTTTATTGTCAAATACTTGAGTAACTGTCTTAGACCCCATTCACACTGAGCGATTATATAGCGCGATTTCAGCTAAAAAATCGCTCAAACATCAGCTCAATTTAGCTCAATGTAGCTCGTCCAATGCATTTCAATGTCCCCTGTAGCTTGAAGTTCAAGCTTGTCGCTTCAACATGACCTATTTTTCCAGCGGATTATGTGCGATTTGGTCCAAGAGACTTCAATGGTGTAGCTCAGTGTCGCACGAATTTGCACGACATTGTCGCGCTACATTGCGCTACAGAAGTGTCACTTTTGCACAGAAATATAAGCAGCAAACAGGAAGAGGAATTATGTCACATCAAGACCGCTTTTCATTGAATACAGTCCAATGTGGCAGCTACGAAGTCCATGCCAAAAGTAGCGCTACATAGCGAGACAACATGTGCACTGTAGCTCAATGTCTCTCAAAGTCGCTCAGCTCAAATCAGCGCTGAAAAAGCTCAAAGTGAATGGGGTCTTATAGTCAATTAATTTCTCATCTAATTTGTTTCTCATCTAATTTCAAGGCCTGTAATATTTCATTATCTAAAATGGAGCTTTTTTTTTTAATCCATTCTGCTCAAAACAATCTTTTAAAACTTTTGCTTGTTCTCGCGTAATTCCGATAAGTTGCCCCTTAGGTGCATTTCGAATCCAAACAGAGTGATACCAGCTTTTAGTGTACATGTAGCTTTTGTGGACTACATATTTAAAAAAAAAATGAGTGCATAATTTATTATCATTTATCTATTTACATCCGAAAGTTCCGAAGAAAAAAAAAAAGGATAAGGTTTGTGTCCCTCCTCCATTTTTTCCCGGACTTTAACATGACTGACCATAGGAAATTGAATGTGAATGGACACATGTCCTTTCACATCTGGCTGCCCAAATAACTAACACAGGTCTAGGAAAGTTAACACCAAACTTAGGAGTTAAATCTTTAAAATACATTGAAGTACCTCAAATATCAATACTGGACCTTATTTGTGTATCACTCGGCTGTAGATGCTCAAATCATCTCTGAAATGGTGCTGACACTGTCCTTCCTTCTGGAGGGTGGCTACTTTTTTTCCCCATGGTCCCTGTGTGTGTTGTAAAGTAGCCACCGCTCTAAGCTCGCTCCCATGATGGACTACAATCTCATATCTAGTTTACTAATTTGTATTGATGTTATAGTCTATGACGGGAGTGAGCTTGGAATGATGGTGTCAGCATGAATTCAGAGATCTCAGTGCTCCCTAAGATCAGGCAGTCAGAGGATGTCTTTAGAGGTTGCAAACTTCCCATAGTCATACAAGCCTTTCGGAAACAAACGGCTTACAGTACCTTCCTGCAATCAGTTTGAATAGGCAATGATCATCCTGTGTCTCAACCATCATGGAAGAGATGATTCACCGTGGGTGATACATTGCCTATCTTCTCTGCCTGTGCTTGTGAACGCTCTGCTCTCTTTTTTTCACCTGATTTTTGAGTATGCTTTACATGTCAGTATAGTTGACATTGGCAGTCTAAAAATAATTTGACTGCTGCATGATTATCTGTCACAATATAAATTATTATTAAAGTCGGAAATGTGCTTGTGATGAGCAGTATTATGCAACATCTGCAGTAATTAGGCCAGTGTGGGCTTTAGTTTCATAGTAAACATTTGCTAATTTCCTTTTCATCTCTGTTTTGACAGGATTCTGTTCCTTTTAATAAATTAGAAGCATTTCTCTGTCTAGCGTCCAGACCAGTGTTTATAGCAGGAGATGGTATCATTTCATTCTTTCTGTCAGAAGCCTTGGAGGCTATGATTAATGTTTTTCTATCATTATTAAAATTGTTTAAATATTGAATATATTTTCTCCAAGTGCATCCTTAATATGTTATGTTAGTTTTATTTATAATTATTAATCAATTAAAATGATCCTGTCAATTACAGATCTATAGTTATTATAATATTAGATGTGTGGCCTGCACTCACAATGTTTGAATTATTTATCTATGAAGAATTCAGTTAAGTTGGTGCCCTGAGGTCCTGGTCCTGGGCCATAGTTAAGGTGAAGATCCTGTCTGGTTCCAGAGAAATGCTAAAAACTGTTTTTTTGGTTAATTGCTCCAGTTGCAATTACAACATTAGCTCATAAGCAGAAGATATGTTGTTACCGTAGTATTTTATATATGACTAGCAAAAGAGTGCCCGTTTGAGCACAGAAGAGTCAGTGATCAAACAAACTATCTGCTGTCTTGTGAGTTTGAGTTGGGACAAGTGATGGCAAGGTATATACTAAATAGCATAATAAACATAGTGTGGGGTATAGAATGTACAGCATATTGTACATAGTGGAGTGCTGAGCAGTTAGGAATGTACAGTACAGAGTTGGAGCATTGTGAGTTTCTATAGTGTACATCCCAGTTTACAAAATGCCGCAATGTGGAGTATCTAATGTACAGCACAGGGTACAGAGTGGATCAATGTGATGTGTGTAAAGTACATCATAGTGTACAGTATATAATGTACAGTACAAGGTGAAAAGTATATAACAAACAGCACAGAGTGGAGTATATAATGTACAGCATAATGCACTTTCAGGAAAACGGTACATGGATTTGAGCCACCAGCACTTCATAAAATTTGCACAATAAATGTATGATACATGGCTTCAGGAATAGTGTAATAGCATGGCATTCACAGCATAAAGAGGACCTCCAATGAGTAAGTGAAAGCAGATGCCCTTGTAGTAAGCTGTGATACAACAGTGTTGGAGTTTAGATCTTTTATTTGTATTTTTTCTTAACACTTACGCAGTGTGCACCTCATCACAACAAAGGGCTGCAATATTCATAGAGACAGAGCTAGTCCATGGAACCCCCGGCTCTAATGTTTTTTTTGTCCAATTAGGATGAAGGTTCTGGACCACGTGATAAGTAAACCACTCCCTCTGCGCATCATTACCGCGTAACGGATATATGTGGCACAGTGCTGTGTACTGTGCATGCCCATACTCTGGTATTGGTGTTCTAAGGGATATGAACCATTAATGTATCACAGGCATGTGAGGCTTTTCATGGTGCACTGTGTATTCCCTTTAGTATGTAATGCTGTATGGTGGGAGAAGATTTAAGTAACCCCTGATATTTTTCCTGGGACCCATGAGTGGTGCACCTCTGTTGAAGACTGCCTGCAGTTGTAAGATCTGAAATACTTTGGATTGTCTGGGTTACTGTAACAGTTTCATCAGTGACCATGTGTATTTTCAGAGTGAGCAGTGTATAGATTTATAAAAGAAACTCCAGCTTCTTGCTAAAAAGTGTTCACAACCCTAACATATGAAACAGGTAATACACATTTGGGAATTTTGTAATACAGTTAACGGAAGTTATGTAGCTTGGCCCCTCTATGCATACAAAATTCAACTTTAATCTTTCACCAATCAAGTGGTTGACCAATTTACTCCAGAGCATAGACCAGAGACCTGGTTTATTTCTCTACACGTATACATTTCTTTACTATGCAAAAACTATACAGTAACCGCCTTGATGCAATAAGTAACATGTAGGTAAAAGGAAAACTCATCTATCAGATTTATTGCTATCCATATAGCCATCATAATGGCAAAAAATGGAAAAACTGGTGCATCTCATGTCTGCTGTCTGTTCCACCATCACTGAACCCCAAGAAAGTGTAGGATACGTGTTTGCATCATCCATCATTGAACCCCAAGAAACAGTAGGATACGTGCTTGCGGCATCCATCATTGAACCCCAAGAAAGAGTAGGATACGTATTTGTCTCATCCATCATTGAACCCCAAGAAAGAGAAGGATACGTGTTTGCTTCATCCATCATTGAAGCTCATGAAAGAGAAGGATACGTGTTTGCATCATCCATCATTGAACCCCAAGAAAGAGTAGGATACGTGTTTGCATCATTGTACCCCAAGAAAGAGTAGGATACGTGTTTTCATCATCCATCATTGAACCCTCAAGAAAGAGAAGGATACGTGTTTTCATCATCCATCATTGAACCCACAAGAAAGAGTAGGGTACGTGTTTGCATAATACATCATTGTACCCCAAGAAAGAGAAGGATACGCGTTTGCGTCATACATCATTGAACCCCAAAAAAGAGAAGGATACGTGTTTGCGTCATCCATCATTGAACCCCAAGAAAGAGTAGGATACGTGTTTGCAACATCCATATAATAAATGAGTGATCCAATAAGTAAGATGTAGGTAAAAGGAAAACTCGTATATCAGATGATTTAGCGCTATCCATATAGCCATCATAATGGCGAAGATGGAAAATGTAATATCTGCTGTCTGTTCCACTGTCATGGAACCCCAAGAGAGAGTAGGATACGGGTTTGCAACAGCAGATGTGAATACTGTGGAATAGAATAGAAATAAGACCACTATCCTTTAATATTATGTGTCCTCTGTGTCAGAATATACAGTCCACAGAAAATACATGGTTTGGGGGTTGAGTGCCACTGCTGCCCTGATTCTTAAAATGCTGTTTTCCTCGTCACTATGCAGATTTTGTGGCTGTCACTGACCCAGAACAGACCTGAAGATCAGGAGTTGGGCTCACTCTACCTTTGCTTGCTGCATGCTTGTTCTGGATTGTTGATGTTCTATGCTTTCACGTTATTTAAAATATGCCAGTAATTTGTTTGGCTCATAAAATATTCCACTGACTTTGTGACATCTAATAATGAACAGACAATTTATTCTTTCACTGTTTTTATTTCTTACAGATATTCAGGAATGGGGTGAACTGAAGCAATTTTTTGAAGCGCACTATTCTCAGATTTATTTTATCTTCTATGAAAACTTCATTACACTGGAAAGTAGCCTAAAAGTTAAAGGTAACTCTCCATGTCTTTATGTATTGTTTGTATGTTATTATGTATAAATGGCTACATGTAACCCACAATGTATTAACCCTTTCGCTGCCAAGCCCTCCGGAACATTTTTCAAATCAGCTGGCCAAGCCATTTTTGAATTTTCTGCAATTTTTTCCTATTGATTTGATTTGCTGCGGCGAAATATCTGGGGTCTAAATAGACCCCTGACATTTCCCTTTTGAAATAGAAAAAGAAATTGAGGACATAAGTCCTCAATTTCTTTTTCTGCAGCCCCTGAGAAGCCTCAGTACAGAGGCTTCTCATTCATTCACAAACTAATGATGGTAAAAATATTTTACTATCATTAGTTTCTGAATGGGGAGGAGCCTCTGTAGTGAGTGCTAGTCCCCATTCATAAATTCTTGAATGAACAGGCTGTGATGTAGATCGCAGCCTGTTCATTCATAACTGGGGACACATAGTACTATGTGTCCCCAGTTATTTACAAACACCGAAGTGATCAGACGGTCACTCCGGTGTTTGCTCTGCACTGATATTATATCATTGATATTTAACGATCCCCCACTCGGCCACGCTTCACAGAGCCGCTGTCATCCAAAAATTGACAGGATGACAGCGGCTCGGATCGGAACACCGCTCGGCCAACCTGAATTGCGGCCAGCCGCCGCTCATTCCCGGGACCCCCCCCGTCCCCCCCGCCGGTGATTTTTTTACGGATCCCCGCTGCCACAGACCCTACAAGCAGCGGGGATTTATGAAGTCTCTCATCCCTCCCTGGGATGGCTATAAGCTAAAGCTATAAGCTAAAGCGACCATCAGCTTATAGTAGAGCTGTAAATGCCAGGTCCGTACGGCATACTGAGCTGGCCAGCTGGAAGCACTTTTGTAGCTCCGTATGCCGTACGCCCTTGGCAGCGAAAGGGTTAATATGAAGTATACAGGTTTTGTGGTATTAGTTTCCCAGCCTTTCAAAGTATTTATGGAGCCAAGGTAAAGAAATGTGATAAAATGTGATCAGGCACTTGCTAAGTGTCAACAATTTGTCCTGAGATTTGTTTTTCACTGCCAATTTTTACATGGTATACTGAGTTGTTGCATCTGGCAGTCACTAACACCCTGTTTTGGCCTTGCAGCAGGCAAACATACGTTCTAATACAATTGCAGGGTAAAGAAGAGGAATGCCACAGAAAACATTGCCCCTTGTAGTGGGAAGTGAGCAGCAATGATAAGAATACATGCAGCCTGTGCGTTTGGCCATTTAATATTCAGACCACTTCAGCTGGTGACTTGGGTTGAAAGCATATGGCCAGAGGCCTCTCACTGGGCTTGTTCCGCAATTGCTGAGTCAGTCAGCATGAGGCGCGCGTCCCCTTCCTCACCATCCCGACTACCTTTGGTTATCACTGCTGTTGCTACACTGGGAAGGCAGGTTTTGGTTACAGGATGATGTTGAAGAACGCTCTCTGGATATCCCTCATTGAAGTATAGGGTGCAGTGCAGCAGCAGGATGTGAATAGTCGTCCAGGCCGCGGTCCCCTCCACTGTGCTGGGTCTCACTGTGCCCCTCTGGAAACGGCAGTTCAGACAGTACTAGATATAGCAGACCAGGTAAACCTCTCTCCGGGTCTGTTTTTTAAAGATTACACCCCACGGGGTAGGCCCTCGCAGGGTTTATAGCTCCCCTGTATAAAAGCCAGCAGCACACACAGATCCCCACAGTTTGCTGGCTCTCCCTGGACTGATCGCACTCAGGAACTCACGTTCAGCTCACCCCTCCTGTTCAAAAGCACATCCTTGTGGGAATTGTATTGTTTATAGTTCCTCACAACACAATCTTCCTTTGACTTTGAACTGCAACTCCCAGAAGTCTCTCTGTGTCACAGGCTGCACAGTAGCGCTGAACTATTTACAAGCAGGCATGTATTTAATCCTGTAGCAACTCAGGTAGGAGCTACACATGCAAAGAAGAAGCCATATCTGAACATGATCTACAAATGCCGCCTTCTTCTCTGGGCCAAAGCTCATTTAAAATGGTCTTTTGCAAAGTGGAAAACTGTTTCCGTGGTCAGACAAATCAAAATTTGACATTCTTTTTGGCAACCATGGGCTCCTCTCTGGACTTGGGCCTGGTTCACACCTAGGCGATTTATCCAGGAAATGTCGCACAAAACACAGATTTGCATTGAAGTCTATGGAAGCTGTTCACACCTTTTGCGATTTGTCGTGCTGTAGAAAACGCCAGTCACTCAAAAGGGTGCAGGAAATATTTTCGGCCAATTGTCGCCCCGTTTTGAGTCCCATAGACTTGCATTGAAAAATCACGCGTTCCGTTCAATAGACGATTTTGGGAGCGATAATCGCGGGATTACAGCATAACACAACATATGAGAGTTTCCAGACCTTAATCCTGTAGACAGCCAAGAAACCTTAAGGATTTAGAGAAGATCTGTAAAGAAGAGTGGACCAAAATCCCTCCTGAGATGTGTGCAAACCTGGCAACCAACTACAAAAATGTCTTGCCTCTGTGCTTGCCCACAAGGGTTTCTCCACCAAGTACGAAGTCATGTTTTGCTTCATGATCAAATACTTATTTAACTCATTGAATTGCAACTCGATTTATAACATTTGTATCATGTGTTGTTCAGGATTTTTGGTGGATATTCTGTCTCTATCATTTAAAAAACACCTATGATAAAATTATAGACCTTTCATTTCTTTGTAAGTGGACAAACTCACAAAGTGTGTGTGTGTGTGTGTGTGTGTGTGTGTGTAAAGCTGATTTTCTGTTATGTTCTTTTTTCAGGGAATAAATCTCAGAGGGAGGAGCTGGACTCCATCCTATTTCTTTTTGAAGTAAGTAATATAATACTATGTGATAATAAATGTGTAATGCAGAGTAAGTAGTAATTAGTCCTTTAACTGCCCTGGTCGTTGAGTGAGAAGGAATGCTAAGGACATTGATGACTGTGCAGCAGGGAGAATGCTGGCTAAAAAACATACCTTAAAGTAGTAATAAACTCTGAATCCTTTTTTCAATAATGAACCCAGATCAAACAAATATACATTGCCCCCCAAAGTATTTTATTTGTTACCCAAACACTTACATTGATCATGTTTCTGAACAACTCTCTCTCTCAGCTCTCCTTCCCTGAACTTCCTGTTAAGTTCATGATCATCAATAGTGATGGGCTCAGGCGTGTTCGCAGCTCCACGTGCCGAGCCAGCCAGGAAGCTGATAGCACGCAGCGCCAATCACAGGCACTGAGACATTTTCCAATCTCTGCAGCTGCGGACCGGAAACATGTCTCAGTACCTGTAATTGGCGCTGCACGCTGTCAGCTTCCAGGTGGGCTCGGCACGTGAAGCTGCAAACACGCCCGATCCCATCACTAATCATAAGGGACAGAGCTGTCTCCAGCAGCTGTCCATCTACTAGCTTGGAGGAAGGAGGAGCAGGGAACAGGAGAGCAGAGGAGTGGCTTGCCTTGTGTTTGTGGAGACACACACCGCTTACTAGCACACACAAGAGTGGCTCCATAGGACCCAACAAGGGAAAGGAGCCACCCTAAAACAGGATATCAGGTCCAGTGCTCAGGGGGGCCAATAGATTCTACAGAAAACTAAAACTTTAAACATCAAGGAGCAGCATCCATTGTAAATGTTTTTAATCATAATTTGAAATGGCTTAAAAACCTTTTGACTTTAATATGACTTTAAATGGACACATCACTCTTTTCCCATACAATAATTCCATCAGGCATTGTAGGAGGATTTTGGCTAAAACTACAGAGGGAGTCTTTGTGATTATCAGATGATACGGAATGTCAATGTTCCCCCATACTTTGGTTAGTTATTGACCACGAACTTGACCTTTACAATGCCTTGTTATCATTTGTACCAATAAACAATATTTGACTTAAAATGATGTGAGGAGATCTGCCATAGACTCTCACCTGGTTCAATGTACCACAATGCTTTTCATTTCTCTCAGTAGATGCTGACCTGTGTCCCTATGTGTCCTGTTGGCGTCTTGTTCAGTTCACTTACACATTTAGGTTAATGTCCCCGCTGTTTAGAAATTTACCACTATATCATGGCTCTGTCCTGCTGAGGATATTTAAGCATGTAAAGATGGATAGCATATTTGTGGTACTTCTAGGGAGAGCAGTACTTCATGGAGAGGGACATTTAGCTCAGACCAGTGAGTCATGTTGGCAGATACTTCTCGTGCTGTGTATCTATTTATGTTGACTGTTTTGCATGTTATGGGATTTAAAAGTCTGTTCAGCTGTTCTTATGATCCAGTCACCCCACCAGACAGCAGAAACAGATGCGGGCCTGTCTCCAGACTACTTGACGTTTGGATAATACAGCCTAGACCAGGTTTTGCCCCATCTGGAGAAATGTTCTTTGTAATGTTGGAGGGGGATTCCCAAACACACCTACTTAATATTCCTTGCTGCCTCATGCATACAAAAAGTTCAAACATCATCAGTATTAAGTTTTCCCCGAGCACCTACTAGATTTGGACCGGCCTTGGAATTCTGAATGTAATTGGTGATGCAGGAAGCAGAAAGTTGTTTTAGGAAATAACTCCCAAAGACTCTGTTAGGTGCTCATCAAATTCTGCCTCTAGTGCAGAAGGCCCTATTCACACCTAGGCGTCCCCTTTTTTAGGTGTTTTTCAGACTTTTGTTAATCATATTTGAGAATTTTTTACATGAATATATGCATGCTTTATAAGAGTTTTTGAGCGTTTTGCAGGCTTTCAGCTTCAGGTGTTTTTTTTCTATTATGCCCAATGGTAAGTAGTAGCATCTGTGATATCATGCAAAAACGCCCCAACAATTGCATTTGTGGGGTGGAGACAGCCAGCGCTGTCACAGGAGGCTGAGCTTCGCTCGCTCCTGTGACAGCTGTCAGGAAGGAGAGTGGGTACAAACACTCAGCAAACATT
This sequence comes from Nanorana parkeri, assembly GCF_000935625.1. Lineage (NCBI taxonomy): Eukaryota > Metazoa > Chordata > Amphibia > Anura > Dicroglossidae > Nanorana > Nanorana parkeri. Next base: position 1,969,490 of record NW_017306340.1, read on the forward strand.
GATCTCTGAGTGTTGGTAAATTTATTGAGGACATAGTATGGTTACTATATCCTCAATTATGAAATAATGGTCTACATCACCTCCTGTTCATTCATAGTTGTGGTTATAGTAAACATACTATGTCCTCATGTTATGAATGAACAGGAACACTCAGTATAGAGGATTCCTGTTCATTTATAAAAAGGGCTGCAGAAAAAGAGTTCTCTTTTTGAGTTCTCTGTATTCTCAATCTCTTTTTCTATTTTAAAACTGAAATATCAGGAGTCTGTTTAGACGCCTAATATTTCCCCGAAGCCCCTAAAGGAAAAGTGAAAAATAAAAACATTTAATAAAAAATGAATAAATATAAAAAAATAAAATATTTAAAAAAATAGAAAAAGTTCAAATAAAACATTTTTTTTGGTTTCGGCCTGACATTTTTTTAAAATTACGGTTTTGACATTTTCATTTCAGTGCCCCTCTACTGTAAATGATATATGTATGGAAACTGCTGCTGCTCACCTTCTCTAAAAAAAAAGCTAGTTGCCTTTACTGTCTATGACTTTAATACTTTCTATCAAGTAAACACCAAGTGGAGAGCTGACATGTACTTTAATGCTGGCTGTGGCTTCAATACTTCCTGACAAATATGTAACAAGTGAGGAGTTGGAGTGTACACCAAGGCGTGTTTTCATACGTTTGCTCATCATCTGTACTTTATTTTATTTTTGTATTGAGACACTCTGCATTTTTTTAAGCCTATATCTCATCTTGTTGATATTTACTTAGTTTAAAATGTATATACAGTATTAGACATTTTGCTAATTAACCTTCTTTTGCTATTTAGAAAATTCTACAACTTCTACCTGAAAGGATTTTCTACCGCTGGCAGTACCATAGTATAGGTGGGTATTCTGAATTAGTAATCCAATTTCAGAACTATTTTCCTTTTCTTTTTTTTTTTTCTTTTTTTTTTTTTAGCTTGTTTTGACATGACTATACAATCATATGACCTTTGCAGCTGCTAAAAAACATTAACCTGCTCTAAAATACATTGGGAGGTTTTTTTTAAACTAGAGCAGCTGATTGGTTACTATACCAACTATACTCTCTTCAGCTTGTTCAGTTAAATGTTGAAAATGAAGGCTGGAAGCTGATTGGTTGTCATACACAGCTGCTCCAGATTCTGTCTGCTCCAGTCTTAAGGTGCCCATACACTGCTTGATTCTCGTACGAGAATCAAGCGGTGTGAACGAAGACGTGCGACTGTTTCTACTGTACGGTCGCACATCTTTTGTCTAAGGAGCACGCTAGAAAACAAGCCGAAAATCGTACGATTTTCGGCTGGTTTGAACGGTGCTCGGGAGACAAATGCCGAACGGGCCGGTGTGCGCATGGTTGTAAAGTGTATGGCCACCTTTTAGTAAATTCCCTTCATTTGTTTTCTCCAACGTAAAACCTCTAATTACAAGCTCAGATTTAGGACTAACCTACCACGTAAAATAAAACTGACTAAAATCTTTGTAGTTTCCCTTTAAGCCACTCAAATATTTTAGTGGAGAGGGATTAGAAAACCTGTCGGGTTTTATTGTTGTCCATTCCTGTTAGGGGAATTCATCCTTTCTATTTGCCCTCCTGACCGTTATCACTGATGGCGAAGGTGAAAAGAAATTCCAAATTTTGGGTCGTCATCAGAACAGGAAGATATGAAAAATCTTCCAATGGGGACACTAGTTCTGATCTCTGTCTCTGACCATCAGAGATTTCCCTTACTTTTGAGGGATTTTCTCTCATTCCTGTTTTGACTATTGAGCAGTAAATGAAGGGAAATCTTCCCAATGGGACACAGATAGTTAAAAAAAAAAAAGCTGACAGTGGTTATAACGCTGCCTTAAGTTACTAGAAACAAAAGTTTTGGCTTCAGATCTACTTTAAGTGCATGTAAACCTTAAACCTATTGTATCATGTTTTGCATCATGTCTCAGTGTATACAGGTTCCTAAGCAACTTGGAGTTTGTTGCAAAGTCTCTGACCTGAAGATCCTGCCAGTAAGAGCATTTCCTGTTACTACCTCTCAGAAGCAGCAGCATTGTCAGTCTGCTATGTGCGCTCCTTTAGCTGGCTGTTGGGCTGCCTTTCAGGTATTTCAGATAAGGAGCCCAACAAACAACCAAAGGAGAGCAGACAACAGACTGACAATGCTGCTACTTATTAAGAAGGGGCTTAGCATTGTTATTCTGGAACAGGAGATGCTGTTACTGACTGTTTTCTTAAAAAAAAAGCAAGACCTGATGCCAGACATACTGTAAAAATAGATTTGGGGTCACTAAAGCTTACACACTAATTTTCAGATTGTGTATTTAATGTTAGTTATTAGCTTGAGAAGCTTATTCAGACTGGTCTGTGACGTGGTGGATGCCGGTGCCCACCAATCACAGGCTGCGCCCTCCAAGGTCGGAGATCTTAATTCGAAAACATGGAAATCTAAGCCCTGAAGTGCTCCATGGTTTGTCTTTTCAGGAATCAAGTAAAGTTGGATACATTTCTAAGTGAAGTAGAAATTATATTTAAATCATGGAAATGCCTTTTTCACAGTCCATTTTAAAATGTGTTTTTGTTAGAAAGGAGAGTGTGTCAGTGTGACCTGCATTTTTTTCAGCCGTTTGCTGAGCTTGCAGGAATATACGTGTGTGGACATAATGGCTGGAAATGGAAGGTCAGGGGAAATTAAGTTGTGTCGTTGGGAAGACTAAAGCATCTGTACTAGCTTCTTGAAAGCTTCTTCCTTCCTGTGCATGTTTTTTCATTATCTTTTTAGAAAAAGCACTGAAGCCCTAGCCCAGTGTTTTCATCTAAAGGAACATTTCATATGTTTAGGAGACTGGAATCCTATTCTGTTTTTCTGAACAGCCTTTCCCAGAGGGCCTTCAGACTCTTTGGGTTCTATGCTCACACTCTTTTGGTTATCTTTGTGTCCAAGTGATTTTGACGTTTTTAAATGGATTATTTTCCATAGTACTTACATTTACAGAATTTTATGGCTTCCTTGATTTACACATGAGAAGTGAAATGAATGATGACAGACTGATCAAACGTCACTTACCTGAGTAATATAGGAGAGCAGTGGAGAAGGATAGGCTAGAGAGATCTGGCCCATGTGTATTTAGCTTATTCCTCAGTATCCATGCCACCAGTGTTCTGTAAGCACAGTTCACCCTGACAGTATCCATGCCGCAAGTAAGATTTTCACTCCAGCATACACATTTAATTCTCTAGTAATGTATATGTACCACCAGCATGATCTTCACTGAATCATACACTTTCACCAGTATCTATACCACCAGTAAAAGCAGCACTTCAGCATACACATCTCTCCACAGTATCCATGCCACCAGCAAGATCTGCACTGCATCCTACTCCCCAGTATCCATGCCACTCAAACATATACATTTCCATGCCAACAGTAAGATCTGCACTGCATCCTACTCCCCAGTATCCATGCCACTCAAACATATACATTTCCATGCCAACAGTAAGATCTGCACTGAATCCTACTCCCCAGTATCCATGCCACTCAAGCATATACATTTCAATGCCAACAGTAAGATCTGCACTGCATCCTACTCCCCAGTATCCATGCCACTCAGGCATATACATTTCCATGCCAACAGTAAGATCTGCACTGAATCCTACTCCCAGTATCCATGCCACTCAAGCATATACATTTCAATGCCAACAGTAAGATCTGCACTGCATCCTACTCCCCAGTATCCATGCCACTCAAGCATATACATTTCAATGCCAACAGTAAGATCTGCACTGCATCCTACTCCCCAGTATCCATGCCACTCAAGCATATACATTTCAATGCCAACAGTAAGATCTGCACTGCATCCTACTCCCCAGTATCCATGCCACTCAAGCATATACATTTCAATGCCAATAGTAAGATCTGCACTGCATCCTACTCCCCAGTATCCATGCCACTCAAGCATATACATTTCCATGCCAACAGTAAGATCTGCACTTCAGTTGTACTCATCTCATTCACCAGTAAGATCTGCCACCTTGATTCCAGTAAGGTGCACACTATGACATACTCCCCAGATGCCGCCAGTAAGATCTGCACTGCACCAAACACATTTTACATCCCAGTATCCTTGCCACCTGCATTCAAGTGTACCCAGCTTTGTAAATCTCAGAACTGGATGGACAGAAATACTATTCCTTTCGCAGCTCTTGTGTAGGTATTTGATCTGTGTATTTAGGAGTTCAGCTTTAGCATCAAACTTAGTTGATTATACTTTTTAGGTTTAGTTTATAAACCTATGAGTAAAACAAGGAGGTGAAGATAATAGTTAAACCATAGCCACCAATTGATTTTGGCTTACAGGGGGTCTGCTAACTTGTTCAGGTTGCTATGAGTTACTACACATTGCACGTTGTCATTGCTCTTTACAGCCTCATGGCATCTCTACTTCTTCTACTACAACTACTACTACACATGGGGGCGCAGGAGTTCAGCAATGTTTGTATTGCAGCACACCATTTCTAAATGTCGGTTCAAGGAAGAGTTCATGTTTGCCAGTCTGTTTCAGGAATTCCCGTTAGATTAATTGTCTAACCTGCTTTAGGAAAGAACTACCTGAAATGTTGCTGTTTTGTCAACTTGCTTTTATTTTTTTAATGATTGTTGAAAATTTTGGTCTTTCAGGTTCAGTTTTAAAGAAGCTTTTACACACTGGAAATTCCATAAAGGTATGAAGACCGGGGAGAGGGGGGGGGCTCCTTTTGTGTATAGAATTATTGGCCGACAAGCGTTCCCATCTTGTTTAATGCTTGCACCAGTGAACAAATTCATTTTACTCTCGATTAGTTTTTGCAATGATTAGACTTGTACTAAATGCATGCTTTATATTTTGGCCGAATGCAGGATTGTTTTTCACAAAATTCTAAATTGAAGTTTGCTTATTTAAATTGGAACAAGGATAAAAAATATATGTTTTTACTTTTTAGTTATTAGCTGTTTCTCACTTTTGATCTGTTCATAAGCATTGCTATTATATGTGCGTTGTGCATTGTAATAAACTTTGGATAACTTTGTACCACCATCACTGCCCTTGCAGTTTTCAAGTCTCACCTTTATTATTAAATGTTACCATGTTTGCCACTGACCTGCATAGTCAGCAAAATTCAGGATGTTATTCAGTCCGGAACACCTAATAATACAGTGTGCGGAAGTATCTGCTTCTATATGTATCAGCATGTTTTGTTCTTTTTTGGTATGTGCACAGAGGATGAGTTTTATCGGTGGTACATGTACCAGACTTTCCATACTCCTGTCCGGCCTCTAATATATAGCCATTTAGGTATAGCGGCCCCAGACCGCATTCACTGGAGCAGGGTGAGGCTTGTGTGAGATGTATATAAAATTCACCTTATGTGTTACTGTTTTAGAGCAACAGCAGAAGCCATTTTTTTTTAAACTTTGGATAGAGTGGCGAGTGATTAGAGCACCTGTCAGGTTTTTATTGCTGTCTGAGAGATTCACCCTCTCTATTGGTCCTAGTGACCATTATCACTGAAAGTGAATTGAGACCCCCGTTCACACCGGGGCGCTTCGGCCGCACTGATCCGCTGACATGAACGATCCCATACATTGCTATGGGGACCCTTCATGCGACTGCGCGATCGAACGACTCCCTGCACTATTTTTACTGCGCTGATCAGTGGGGTTTCCATACAGGTTTCAATGGTACCGCACGGTTTTGGGCGTTTTTAATTGCGTTTCAGCGCTGAAATGCAATTTAATAACTCTCTGGTGTAAATGGGTCACCAGAATAGGAATAGATGGTAAATCTTCCACTGGAGACACTAGTTCTGGTGACCCTGCTGGCCACCAGGGATTTCCCTATTTTTGGAGGGGCTTCCAAAGTTAGCTACAAAGTTATCAGGTTAAAAAAAACACAAGTCCATCGAGTACAACTTAGAAAAAAAAATGAGAAAAACCTCCATAAACAGAACCCTAGGCCCACAGTTACCCCCAGCTGATCCAGAGGATGAAAAAAACACCTCCTGAATCGTGGTTCAATGTGCTCCAATGGAGAAACATTTCTTCCTGATCCCCCTAAGGCAATCGGTTATTCCGTCGATTGACAACCTCTGGCATTTTAATGTAATGTAAACAGGTAGTGGCAACAATACTGGCTACAGGTAATGGCAGCAAAACTGGATTGGATGTAATTTATTATGAATTACCAAATTGATGTTGGTTATAGTATCCATGTACTTTTCAGAAAGTTACTGAACCTTTGACAAGTCATATGAGGACATTTCCCCCTGGAGCATACAGTCTAATTTTGTAGCTAGTGTTCCATTCTGTAACCAATAGAAGTACCCCCATTTGGTGCTGGCCATTTTCCTGTGTATAAAGGTGCCCATACACCGTACGTAAAGGTTGGTTAAAGGAAATAGAGCTATTTTTATTCTCGATTATTTAGCCATACATAGTATAATAAACAATATGTCAGTCTGCTTTCGGAAGACTGAAGAAGTGAATAAAATGTAAACTGTATCATAGGTATTAGATGCGACTCTGATACTTGGCAAATAAGGAAGTTCTGTGCACAATGGCCTTAATTGTGTCAGTCAAATTCATCTGTGTTACAACACACAGACAGGATCAACAGGGTGTGTAATGAGGTTAGGTAATGTTAGGGGTAACTTGTATCTTTATAATGGGGCTACAAAGCTAAATGAACAGAATGTTTGTTTATTTTGAACTGCCTCAAACATCATTGTGCCTGTGTGCAGAGATCAGACTTTTAGTGGTTGCTGTACTTGTGCTTTATTACATGACTCTCAGCTTCTTTATTACTGACCATCTGTCATCCTGCACCTTGCTGTCATCACCGCCCTTCTCCTTTGAGCTGTGATGTCACCTCAAGAAAATGTCACTGTTGTTCCACAGCCTGCACTCCTCCCTTCCCTTATGCAAACTATAGGATCTTCTAAAACACGATACCTAGTGTAACTTAAAGGGGAAGCGTGACATTTGTCGATAAGGAAATGTGTTCATCTTAAATGTTTGGTTTTGGATTGAAATAAGGGGTTATGATACTTTTTGTCTGAAGTCATTTAAAATTGAAAAATAGAAATATGTTAATTGTAGTCTTCAAAGTTAAATAAACTAAAGAAATAACATATTTATACGATTTTAAATGTTAAAGTGTCTGTCCAGGTAAAAAACTAATGTTCTGGATAATGAATGGGGAAGATTTAGAAGTTTTTTTTTATTGTTACCTGGGGCTCTGTTAGAGAGATTTCCCCTCCTTTTCTGTCCTGCTGATAACGTGTTAGCAGACATGAAATTAGGGTAGGTCTGCAACAGCAACACAGACACAAATTAAAATGTTTTTCCTTATAAAGCATTTGTGATTATTGTTAGATTTTTTTCGTGCCTTCATCGAACCATCGTTCGATTTCTGCTCGAATACCCCACCATGCACAGACAAATGTGGAATTCAATTAGCTCTCGTTCGAAATACTAACTGACCGAATGTTGTCGATTGACAGAACGGATTTTCGTTTGCGCATGTGCAGTGTTCGGCCCGGTTCACACCTGGGCGTTTTGTAGCGCGTTCGTACGCTCTGCAAAACGCTCAAACACCGAAATCTCATTGTTTCCTATGGGTATGGTTCACACCTGGGCGTATTTCAGGCCATCTGAACGCGCTAAAAAACGCCCTACGCCCAAAGAAGTACAGGAGCTTCTTTGGGGCGTATTTGCCGCGCGTATCTATTGGGATACAGCCAGGTAGCCCTTGGAAACGCGAATCGTGGTAAAAACGCACGACAAACGCGCATATTCGATACGCCTAGGTGTGAACCCAGCCTTAATGTTGCGATATTTTTTGGACCAAAATGCCACTAATCCATCGATTTTTCGTACGATTTGAAAAAAGTTTTCCAGCCTGGCCGGTGAGTTGTACAGTAATTGAGATAGTTGGCTTCCCATCAACTGGTGTATGGGCACCTTAAGCGTAGGGGGAACCCCTATCAGATTTCTGTCTGTGTCCCTGTTGCAGATTTTCTCTCATTTCCTTTCTAGTGAAACTGGTGTAAGCAGGGCAGGAAGTGAGGAGAAATCACTCAAATGGAGCCCTGGATAGCTGTAATAACCCAACAGAAGTTCTAATCCTTCCTTTCCAAAACTAGAAAAATAAGTTTTTGGCTTGATATACACTTTAATATTCCTTTTTCTATTTTTTATTTCCGTCACGAACATTTGTAGAAAATATTTGCTAAATATAGCGGCTTGAGGCAGATCTGTCCCCTGCGAAATAGGAGCGTGGAGAAACACTCGACAGCGGTTGTATTTCAAGGGCAAATCTTATGTAGAAATAACCGTTTGGAGAACTCCTGCTGCCTTAGCACAAGAGGCAGTTATTTTATAGTTTGAGATACTCCTGAAAATATGGCTTTCGGATGGCAGTGATGTCACCCAGAGCACTTTAGTGCTCAGTTTTCATAAAAGTCTGGTTTCAAGCCAATTAACTAACAGATTTCACAGCATGATACCAAGAACAGTTAAACCATTCATATCTGTATTGAAGTTAACAATTTAATGGCGCTCTTTTTTAGTATCTAATAGTTATTATAACAGTTTCTTCTATCTCTCAATTCCGCAACCTTTCCATTCCTCCTGTTTTTTTCAGTCAAAAGATTTGTATTATTTTAGTTGTTTTCTGTTTAGAACAGGTACTGGTGGGTACAGTTCAAAGTAAAGTGTATACATGCAAGTATTAAAAGTAACAATAGCAATTGGGGGGTACCATTTCAGCATAAATTAGAACAAGGGTATTATATTTCATTTAGTAAAGCAGAAAGCCTGGGAGTATTCTGGGAGACACTGAATCCAAATTAACCACCGCCGTTCTGTAGCGAGAATGGCAACGAAGCGTAATTATATGCTGAAAATGTAAGAAGTGCTGTGTAGAAGAGGGCGGGGAGTAAGTGTGGGAGAGAAAAGAATAACTAAAGAGAAGAAAAGAAAAAAATAATGCGCGGGGAGATAGAGGTTTGAGGGAGAAAAAAGTAAGGGGGTAGAGAATGGGAAAGGGAACAGATCTGGATGGAAATGATCTGGAAAATTAGGCATGTTTTATGTTTCAGCTTCCTCTCCAGGAGTGGAGTGTGGAGGTGTATAGTTTGAACAGAGCTCCCCTACGATACATTTTTAAGAATTATGGGGTTAGGGCAGGTTCAAGGCATTAACGAGGTGTGTATTTAAAGCTGATGGTCTATTCTTGGGTTCCAGATTTCCCAAAATTTCTCCTCGACCATTTCTTAATTATGCAACTGTTTAGAGTAAAAATCTGTTGCATCCTCATTAGAACTTCACAAACATTGTGCACAGGTCTGTAAACCCATTGCAGAGACTTTGCAAAGTTAGAGGCAACCTGATTTCAACTAATGTCACCAATTTCCTTGATAAATGTCCCCATCATATGTGACTATGTTTGTATATTGCATGCATAAGAGAGTTGGGGTCTTCCACCTGTTGGATTTGACATTTTTTAAATATATATTATGGAGAATGCAACAAGAGGGATGGAAATAAAATCTGTGGTAGCATAAAAAGTGAGACTTGACAGCAGACAAAGAGCATACCAAGCAGAACTGGGAACTATATAGAGGGAAATTACAAGGCTACTGGTGACATAGACCATTTTATTCCAGGGGAACACATTGCAGTTAGAGACCCTGTTAGGTCTCTTTAGAAAATGAAAACACAGTTTCCTGTAAGCAGACCGCTGTTATATGCACCTCTACGGTGACCTGTGACTCCCCATTATGGATTTTTCAGTGGTGATAAGTAAAGCTGATAGTAAGAATTGACTTTACAGTAGCTGTATGATGAATGATGACACTGTCTTCTAGGGATTTATAGGACCAGCTTTAACTGAGCACATAAAGTGGCTTAATAAACTGTGTCAAAATATGTCACCAGGTGTCTGCATTCAGAATGCATGTTTTAAACATTGAAACCAATTAGATAACTGCCAGCACATAGGAAAATGGGAGCATCTGATGATCCTTACAAGCCTCTCCACGTGCATGTTTCATCTTCTTGCTGTGCTCTTGCATGTATAGTAACTTGCACTGTATTTTTGGCACTCTCATCTATTTCAATGAAAATGTCTTTCATCCTTTAGATACGATGTGAAGGAATGCGGCTGTTTCTTCTCTGGCTTCAAGCACTGCAAACAAATTGCGGAGAGGAACAGGCGCTAATATTTGCATGTCTTGTTCCTGGCTTTCCTGCCGTCATGTCATCTCGAGGTCCTTGCACACTGGATACCCTCATAAATCCTACTTATAATTTACCCGATGGTTAGTGACAGTGCTTTTAACTGGATTGCTGATTTGGTACAGTTTACTATAACCGTACATTAGTCAGCCTCCTTGTTTTGCTGCTGCTTAAAAAGGTGCTAATTAAATTATCGATTTTATATACGCAGCATTTTCTTTATCTTTAAAATACCTCTGACTGTTCCACTGTAGCAATTCATACCAGGATGCGTGGTGTGGGAATAATGATTTTATCATCTATTGGCATGTAATCCATGAATAAACTGCTGTTTTATATAGTCTCTAGTGCAAATATGATGCAATACAAAGGTAATTACTACAGTATGAACTAGAAGGAAACCTTTAATTAGATCGGTGTGCTTTTTTTAGTTGCATAATACTACATTTAAATTGCTGCTGGGGTTCTACATAGCCACTGGGCAAGGATTAATTACATGCACATTTTTGACATGCTGTTACATTTTGTAACATTATTTATGCTGAATAACAAGACTTAAAGAAGAACTCTAGACAGAGACTTTTGCACAGTTACTTGTAGCAGAGCTGTCAGGTTCTCATAATTTAGCAGATATCCAAGCAGACATAAATAAATCACCAGTTAATGCAGGCATGTGTCAATTTAAAAAACAAATTGGTTATTCTTAAGAAGCAATTTAGTGTTGGAACTGAATCCCTTTTTGACTGCAATACATGTAAATGTGAATTGCCCCTTGCCATGAGAAGGTTAATCAACTTTGCAGCAGAATATGTGAAACTATGTCTGTTCCTAGTTCTCGGGCGGTCAATCATAAAGTTATTTTTACGTTAACACATGCCAACACTGCTAAACCTGGTCTGGGCATCTAAGCTTAAAAAGAAAAGAAATACAAAAAGAAAACTCTGGGCACAAAAGGGTTACATTTGGCTTTTTGCAATTCCCTGTACAGCAGAGCTCAGCCTGCAAGAAAGCAGCACAATGTTTTTTTTTTAGTGCTTCTATGCTAACCTATGCTAACATGCTGACAGCAAAAAAGAACAGAACGAAGTGTTTATCAGTCGGCCTCTTCTGCCTTGTTTTCCAATCACATGCTGGAGCAGGAAGGTAACCTAACTGTGTTGCTCAACTGCAGTAGAGAAAAAGTATCTCATATAAATATATCTGCATTATCTTTCCTGACCTATAAAGGAAGGAAAGTCCCTTTGTTTGTGGGATCAGTGATCTGTTCTGTTTCTGATTCAGAATAACATGCTGGGAGGGGATCAGTCATAGAGTGCTTCATTTCACATGTGTAGGACTGTCAGACCCATGGAGAGCCAACAGAAACAGTGGCATTTTACATTTTAGATACAAATAGCACTTAACAGTTCTTCTTTAATACTTCTCACTGCTTGCGCCTACTGACACAAATGTGATTTCAAATATATTCTATTACTGATGTCTTCTTCGTTTCTGTTTTAGGTAAAGTTTACCCTGAAGAGATAACCCCTCTTTTGCCAGCTGTGTCTGGTGAGAAAATTCCTGAAGATCCAAGCTGCTATTTCTTACAGATGTTACTGAAATACATAGTAATACAGGTAAGATCCTTTTTAATAGCATTTCTCCAATCTCTAGCAAAGGTGCTGGTGTGCATTGCCCCGCACAGTGTTGATGTGCTGATCTCAGCACAGCCCCAATGCATTTAGTGTGAATGGGCCCTAGGTGTGAAAGCTAACCCATCACATGAGTTGGTTCTAAGTTTCTGGTCCCTTTTACAGGGATTCCTTCCTTGCTTCTGTGCTTCTCCAGCACCGAATGGAGCTACAGACAGGGGATGGGGCGAGTACAGCTGGCTCTGAGCCATGCACTGATGGGCAAAGCCAGCCGCCAGTTAGGCATTCGGGATAGATTCCAACAATATTGGCGGAATGCTTCTCAACTGCAGCATGGCTCTGCACTATCAGCTGGTAGCAGGCATAAGTCCGCTATCTGCTGACGTTGGGTCACAGGAGTACATTAGTAAATGTATTCCTGTGACCCAAGAGAAGGGTAGTCAAAAAAAAGGTTTGTCTTTACTTTTTATGAAGAACCTCTCTTATAAGATTCAGCCATTATTTGGTTTATAATAGGATAGCATATGCTGTGACTTTAGAACTCCCTTAAATTCCAAATAGCCTGCATCACAAGATGACAGTACAATAAAAGCCCTGAAAGGACTGTCGAAGTTCCCATGTAAATTCTGAGTTCAATAGTTACAGTATGTAGGCATGCCAGCCCCCCATTCTCAAGTGACAGAGCATTACTTAAGCATTACACATTCATAAAGTGGGACTCAGAAGCAAGTGGAGGACAATGAAAATGAATGAAGAACGCGAGGGGAAAGAGTGGGAGAGCCCAGTCATGTGATCTGTCAATCATGTTGTCAGCCACTCTTCCAAACACTTGCAAACACCTAACATACACTGAATATCAGGCAGTAGAGTTATAGCCTAGTCAGCTCCCTATCTTTGCGCTGGGATCTCCTGCTTTGACACTGTTTTTTTTTCTCACTTGAGCCGTGCTTTTATTGACATTATCAAATTATTTTCTCACAGACATTGCTGGGAGCCAGTCAGAGTGGCTTTTACTGATTGATCTTCCTGATTGGCCAGAGATACCACGTGACAGTGCAGTGCACTGACTTCACTTAAATTAACAAATCTAATGTTCAGCATTGTTCCACAGTTTCTAATCACAAACCAACTTACTTTTACCAGTTTAGTATCTCACATAATCAGGAAAAGCAGGGAAATATATAAAACAATTGTAGCAGGGCAACGAAAACGAATGTAAAATTTTGGAGTAGAACTGTAAATGTGTTTGTTTTTTTTTTACATGTTTCTCAATTTTATTTTCCTGAACATCAAACATTAATCTGTTTAGAAAATATTATCTTCATCATTTGTTTCCTTCATTTACGAAGTTAACCAACCTTTATAAACCTGTACTTGGTGAGTATCTGTACAACATATCTCTGCTGGCTCATGTATATTTGTCTATTATTTCTTTTGACGTATACTATGAATTTATGGAGCATGGAGACGGCTTCCCGGCTAATTGGGAAGCCGGGCAGCGAGTCATTATACGCTGCCCGGCTTCCTTAATGGGATTTCCGGTATCGACATTCAGGATCAGCAAGTACTGAAATAAAAATATCGGTTGTAATGTCTTCCTCATATTGTAAAGCGCTGCGCAAACTGTTGGCGCTATATAACGCCTGTATAATAATAATACTACTGATAAACTGTTTCAGTAATGACATACATGACTCCATTTACTAAGCTATGTTTGCCACAACATGCATTATTTTGCACCATGTGACTGTTATTTTCAGCCCTCACTGGCTCTTGTTATTCGAATGGTAATGACAATCATTGTTATAGATTGGTGAATGGGGACTATAATAATTTGAGTTCCAGTGCACTGGACATCACTATTACTCCTTGTACTTTATAAAAAAAATAGCCAATGCATGCATTCGCTGATATAGATGCAGCAGATACTTTATAGCCTGCTACATAAAGACGGTTCAATCTATTTGGACTTTGTTTTTCATTAATGGAGTGTAAACACAAAAACATGGCAATTTGTAGGGACTTGGAAGAAATCCAGTCACCTGCAGAGCATGATACAATAATGCCCATTGTTTTCTGATCTCGGGGGAGAGTAAATAACATGAAAGTAACAAAGTCTTTCTCTGTATTTCAGATATTCCTGATGTCAGACCAAAGCCAGTATATGTCACCTCAACCCGTAACAACGAAAACCACTATAGCACAAAAATCCCACACATGGCAGCTAGAGTTGTGTTTATTAGGTGGCTTGTCACTTTCTTTTTGGAAAAGAAATATGTAGCATCTTCACAAAGCACTAAAAATGGAGGAGATGTTCTGCCGAAACTTATCCAGGTATGTGATATTGTCCCTGGTACTATGCAAAGCATCAGGACACATGCATCAAAGTACACCTGTGCTCCGACTATGGACATTATAGTTTTTAGATATTCTTAACAAGCAGTAAAAGATTTTAAAAACAAGCCCTTACTGACCTCTCTAGCTGCTTGTACTCTGATGTAATTAATTCTCAGGCCCATTCACACATGAGCTGAGCATCTTGTTTGGGCATTTGTGCAGTTGTTTTTGTGCATGTTTCAGGCTTGAGTGTTATTTAAATAGTTTTTATTGGCTAAAAAAAAAAAAATCTACTAGACAAGAAAGCACTTGAAAAATGTGAGTTACGTGCATTTTTAGCATTATGCTGGTGCTCCTGTTAAAACAATCGACACTGCCCCAAAAAAAGTTCACATACTTTAGGGAGCTACAGGCATTTTGCTGCAAGTGACTAAATGTTCTGATATAACAGAGGCTATGGAAAACAATAGGATCCCTCCCGTTGAGCTTTGTACCGTTTAGGCATTCAAGCTAAAAAATGCTGAGTTGTCAAAGATGACAACAAACACCTTACAAACACCTGCTGTGTGTTTACCCTAAAGGGTTGGCAGGCCGTCAAGACGTCTATTCCATTAAAAATAAAGAGTAAAGGGAAAAAAAAGCCATTATTTCAGTGCCTCTGTTGTGAACTTTGAAGATGAATTTATCCACAGTGCCTTTAGTTACAGAGGGGGATGAGTGCTTGTTTTAAAGTGCTTTTAATGCTTGTTTAGTTAGTGTAAGTGCTTTGATGTGCATATTCTGGGGACAGGTTTACTGCAGATCATCTTTTAGAATAGCTCCATTAATAACATTCACAAACGTACACAAACATTTAAAGAGAATGCTTTGTATGCATTTTAATGTTCTGGGAGAAAAACCAAAAAAAAATATTTTTTTTAGTTAAATAGAAATATTGCTTATAATACGCATGTATTATTTACTGCTGGCAAGTGGAGCTCTAGGCTCATTTTTAACGATTTACCAGGCTTACCTTAAACTAAAGCTTGCCAAATTTGCTTTGAATCTAGGAGACAGATAAAAAAAAAGTTAGGAGCCCGTTTTTTTTTTTTCAGACTAGCAAAGCTTTATTTTCAATAACAGTTGTCACTTTCAATTACAATTCTAATTGGCACACGCATCGATAACTGACGTGTAGTGCAATGGTCATTTTCATACGTTGGTGCATCAGACTTGTGTTAGTATGCACGCTGGGAGGGAGACTTCTTTTTTTGGGGGGGGTATTTCACAGAGCATCAGGGATTGAAGGGGACACAGACTGTAGCATGAGCGGGCTACCAGCGCGGAGGAGAACAGGGGTGGGGGTGGGGGTTGACAGAGCTGATGCGGCGGCTGGAACTGCATATCTGGGGCATCGGGCAATAGGTATTGCTCACTCTTGGTGCAAGCGGTGAACAGGCTGACAAAAGCCCAGGTGCCAGGACACATTTTCTAGTTGCCATGGTGACCCGGCGCTTGGGATTTGTCAAGCCCTGCCTTAAACCTTGTCTGAAAATGAAATTGAATTTCAAGACTTGCCCTGCAGTAGTGTATTTGCATACCTCTACTGCTGCCTGCGCCACCAAATGCTTCTCTGTTGATGAGGAACCGTCCCCCAAAGCCTGTTGGTAAACCTGTTTTCTGGGATTGTCGATCGCCTGTGTCCTCAACAGTGCTCAGTGGTTTCTCTTCACGTCACTACAGGACACATTAGTGACATTTTTGTAAGCAAATATTTTTAATCAGATTTATTTTTGCGACAGGGTCAGTTAAAGACAATTATTTGGTTATTTTTTTGTTTTTGTGATTGATGGATTTTTTTATTTATTTCTGTATGTGTCTTCACTAGGGAGTTTCATCTTCTTTATTTATCCTGCTGAGCATTGCCTCCATGACCGCAATGCCAAAATTTTGATTAACTGGCAGAGGAAATCTTTTGCATCTCGAGCACAGGAAATGTTTGGCAGAAATACCACTAAAAAAAAACCAAAACAAAACCCCAAAGATTTATGTTTAGAATAACATTCACAGAACTAAAAGACCAAGCTCAATTTACATACACAGGTACACAATCAGATGAGCAACTTCACCTGCTCTGCTCAGACTCAATTCGGGATTCACAAAGGGAACGCTATTAGTGTGCTCACTCTTTAGAAAACCCAAAACCCACATTAAAACTGGTTAACAGATATACCCTAACAAATCCACAAATATTTGTAGGATACAAGATTTTATACAAAAAAAATGACATTAAATATTAGTGTAAACACCTGTACATCGTGGTTATTTTTGTCTTTTGGTTGAACTTGAAATACTTGTGTAACTAGTTATGTAACTATAAACAAAACTGTGTGAACATCAAAAACTATAACGATTATAGGTGGGGGACACAGGCATCTGCCACTTTCAGATGTGTCAAATGCCAAAGGCTGCAGACAGGCTGAATGTAAACAACGTCATGTTTACGCTGACTTGAGATTAGTAATAATATCAACTAAAGCTCAGGATAAGAATAACTAGAGGTGATGGATTATTTACCTTATTTAAAGGAGAACTATGACATGAGTGATTTCCACTCACCTCATAGTTCTAAGCCGACCTGTGACAATGAGACTGTCACAGGTCGGCTCAGTAGATCGGGAGGTGAGGGAACACATACCGGGTTCCCTCACCTCTCGATCCTGTCACGGCTCTCTGCCATGGCAGGGGGAGGGGCTGGATTCCCCTCTCCCCGCTCCGATCTGCCAGCGCTGACTGGCGGAACGGACAGGGGAGGGGGCGGGTACAGCTGGCTCTGCCTCTAGATAGGCAGAGCCAGCTGTCACTCACGCAGCTGGGCGGATGCCGTCATCTAAGTCGGGATCCGCTCCAGGTGCGGCGTCTCAGTATACCGCGAGCTGTAGCTCGCGGTATACTGAGCTTAGGGTAACGGGAGGTCGCTAGTTGGTGTCCTCCTGTTACCCCAAGGAGAACTAGGGGAAAAACACTGACCCCATAGTTCTCCTTTTAACAAAGAGAGCTGATTCTTAGGTGAAAAGTTATAAGTTCAGTAGCCCATAGGAAGCAGAGTTCATCTACTCCTGGTCTGACTTCACAAAATAGAGTTCTGATTGTTTTTTTCCAGAACCCTTTATTAAAGATAACATTACAATTGCCAAGGTTCATGTTGCTACTGGATACAATAAAGTGCTGAACAGGGCTAAGATGCTTCATATTTGACCTCAAGCTCAGAGAAGATGATGAGACTTCTAGGAGGTTCTGTTTAAGAGAGTACTCTTTTATTTATTATTTGTATTTATACAGCGCCTGATAATTTACACAGTGCTCTACATAGTGCACATTTTGTTGTAGCAGGCAACATGGCTGAATCCAGGAGTACCTTGAAAGTGAAAGAAAGACTTAGGGCAGAACGGTGTGGATTGTATTTCTCTCATTAACATACAATACAGAAGCCAGGGTTGTAATCCTTTAACCCTTTGTTAGGACAGGCGGTGTTCAAATCTGCTTTACAAATTGTAATGAAATCAGCCAGCACAGTACAGACAGGGTTAATACAAAACCCTCCCCACCCATCCTTACATTACAAAGAAGGAGAAGCGCCTAGAAAGGTTAACCAATAAGACGCCAAGAAACCCTAACCCAAGTAAAAGCAATTTTTACTGCAAGAATATTTTTTTTTCGAACTTATGCTGTGTGAATGCGAACGTGTAAAAAATATCAAATAGGTGTTATCCCAATTTGGTTGCAAAAGTGGAAATACATTTTAAAGTGACAAACTTAAATCATCAGAATACATTCAAGTGCCTTAACTAATAACAAAAATGTATCTTAATTGTGTATCACTCGGCTGTAGATCCTCAAATCATCTCTAAATTCATGCTGACACTGTCGTTCCTTCTGGAGGGTGGCTACTTTTGTTCCCCATGGTCCCTGTGTGTGTTGTAAAGTAGTCACCGCCCCGAGCTCACTCCCGTGATGGACTACAATCTTATGTTTAGTTTACTGATTTGTATTGAGATTGTAGTCCATCACGGGAGCTTGGAGTGGTGGCTACTTTACAACACTCACAGGGACCATAGGGAACAAAAGTAGCCACCCTCCAGAAGGAAGGACAGTGTCAGCACCAATTCAGAGATGATTTGAGGCTCTACAGCTGAGTGATTCACAAATAAGATACAGTATTGTTAATAGATAAGGTACATGAATGTATTTTTAAGCTTTTATTTCTGAGTTTAGTGTCACTTTAAGTTGCCATTTTTGTATTCTGACTAGTGTTTGGAAGAACTCCGAAATGTTGCCTTGCAGCATTGTACACCACACTCTGCTACTGTATGAAGGTGGTAAAACATTTCTACCTTCTAATAACTAAAATGGGGACGCCATCCTGCGTTTGCTTAGGAAGTTTGCATCTTCATTGTGCCTGCACCTCTTTGTGGGAGCTTTCTCTGGGCTATATTCCGTTATGAAAAAAGTCTGGATAGTTTTCCTTTTTTATTGTATTTATTATTTCTATAAAACAAGTTTTTTAATTACTCTAACACTGACTAATGGGCAGCAGCCCACAGGCACAACTGTATTGTGTTTATTGACATGACTTGAGTAGGCTTCTAGTGCAACCCTAGGGGTTTAATGTGTTTTCAGTAGGATTAACGCCTTTCACAATACAGTAATGTTGTTTTAAAGTTAGAATGTCTAAAATTGAACAAGCCATTTGAGGTCAGATGTCTGCAGGGATGCAGATAAAATTAGTGTGGGAAGCTGAAAAGTTCTATAATTGTATCGTAACCTAATTTAGGATTTTTCTGACTTGTCTCTGGCTACTCATTCTGCAGCTTTAAAGTGCATCTAAAGCCAAAACGTTTTAATTTTCTTGGGATAGAGTAAGGAAGACCCCCCCCTTTTTTGTTTTTATGATATTTGGGGAGATTTTCCTTCATTTCTTGTCTAGAGACACAACTAGAACTGAAAGAAGAAAATGATTGTCTGTCTGTAGAAGGTCATAACATATGATATAAGATATAACATGTGCCTTTGCATGCCCTGCATAGACTGTATCCATGGTTAATGTGAGTCAAGAGAAGAACCCAGAAGCGGAACCCACAGGGGCACCAGAACAGGAGAAGAACCACTCAAACAGCAGCACTTTGTCAGACCGAAGACTCAGTAACTCAAGCCTTTGCAGCATAGAAGAGGAACACAAGGCTATGTATGACATGGTGCAGAGAATCCTTCTGTCCACACGGGGATATATCAATCTCATCAATGAGGTCTTCAGGCAGGTGAGTGCGGCATTACACCTGTTGTTTTTTTTTTTTCTGAGGGCAACCGTGCACACTTCATTGTCTAAGTGTTTTTGTGTTTAACATGACCACATAATACATTAAACTAGAGAAAATGTTACAGCATTTTTGTAAAAACCAACACTTTTTTTTATTTCTCATCAATGCAGCACTGTATTTATTTCTACCTTTTTACCTCTACCCTAAATGTATTTTTAGATTCAAGCAGTGTAAGTGATTATATTTATTTGGTATCAGACTCATGCAATCACCTTTACAGCAGAGCTCAGACTCAGTACAAGGAGCCAGTCAGTTGTGCTGCAGTGCTCCATGTACTAACAAGGAACATGCTAATAGTAGGATAGAGCAGAGAAAGTTGAAATAATGCGTGGTTCTCTTTTCACTGTCAAGTCATAAATTGGATGAGGGAAAAGACTTATACATGTTACTTAACCCCTTCGTGACTGACGACGTACAGTGTACGTCGCCAGCATCGGGGCTGTTTAAACAGACTCCCGGCGACTTTTGCCGCCGGGAGTCTGTTTAAACTTGTAGAGCCGACTGTCCGCTTTACAACAGAAGCGATCCTGGCGACTTACCTGTCGCCAGATCGCTTCTGCGTCCCGAAGAAGGGGCC
>NW_017306340.1:1989764-2002334 GCF_000935625.1 Nanorana parkeri
CTCAGTATACCGCGAGCTGTAGCTCGCGGTATACTGAGCTTAGGGTAACTGGAGGACGCTAGTTTGTGTCCTCCCGTTACCCTAAGGAGAACTATGGGAAAAAACGCTGACCCCATAGTTCTCCTTTAAAGCGGAACTAAAGTGAATGTTACTCACCTCCTTTCCAGTGCATGCAAGGCTCCAGAGTACATGCAGAGGAAAAGGTGCTGGCAAGCAGGTAAGATGCTTATATTGCAGAAGATACCTACAGAGTCTCTTCTGCAATAGAATTCAATAGGGCAGCAATTTTGCTTTTGAACACTAACATTCCACTTTATGCTCAGCAGAGAAAAAAATCATGTCTCCCGCCCTGCCAAATGCAGTTGTGTGTGGTAGAGCTGTTTAAACCTATAAACTCGCTGCACAGAAATGTATTAAAGCGGACCTTTACCCATATCTTTAAAATAACAACAAACACACCTTTAGAAAATGTTTAGTAATGACAATCTACACACACATACTTCTAGAAAATTGCCGGTTTTGTATCCTTTGCATATCTTATTTCTCTTTTATTTCCCAGTCTTCTGACAGTGGCCATGTTAACTAAGGGCAGACTACTTGCTCTCCTATTACTTCCTGGATTTCTGGCACATGTGACTAGGACATGTGACTAGGACATGTGACTAGGACATCATCTCAGGGGAGGAAAAAGTCCTTTCTCTGAGATCTCATGAGATTACAGATGAGATTTCCCAGCAATGCTCTGCTGATGACAAGCCAATCCCATTGTGCATTGTGTTGGCAAACTGCAGTCTTTTGTAGTTTCAAAGCAGGAAGCGAATGCTCTGCAAGTGCCAGTATTGCAAAATCACAGCATTTTACATCTGACATGTCTCTGTTATTATTAATCATCATACTTAGAGGGATGCATTGGTAGAATTTTGTTTTTTGAGTGTAAATGTCCGCTTTAAGCTGCAAGCATTGGGATAATTATTAGTTATGTCCTATTTCTTTCTTCAAAATACAGGACAGTACATACAGGTCGTGCTGCGAAGGGATTAAAGCAATTAAAAAGCCCTCACTCTAATCAGTGCATAGCAGAGTAAAGCCTTCTTATAACAGAAGGTATTCACATGCGTCATTTCATCACATATCCCAAAAATAAAAGGATTAGTATTCATTTCTGGACAGTAGGCAGAATCATGCAAATCATTGCATTTCTCCCCTGTGGCCAGATGCACATCCAGAACCACTGGTTTATAATGCCAATATAGCATAATATTTTAGAGACATTTATTGCAAACTGCATTCAGCGGTTTCAGGCTATTTGGGCCTTATTAGTTCAATGTTTACCTTGTATGATTTTACTGTTCTGTTGGATTCAAAGCCCTATTTCATAGATGCCTTGGTTTTCATACACTGCCATTAAGAAGGCCAAAGGGCCGGAAACATCTGTATGCAGTGGTTCTGGATGCATATCTGGTCATCTGGAAAAGCAATGATTTTCATGACTCCAACCATTCTCCTGAAATGAGGAATAATGCCCTTATTTTTGGTATATGTGAAGGGATGACGTATGAATACCTTCTGTTCTAAGACAACTTTACTGTACTATACACTGATTAGAGTGAGGACTTTTAGATTGCTTAAAATACTAAGAGCAAATAATTATTATATCTTTTATCGTTACGTAAAACACAACAGTACAGCCATCACCGTGATCAGTAGTAACTTAGTATTTATAGATGGAACTAGTGTGCTGTAATGTGTTCTAGTTTGCAAGGATTTTATTATGGGCCCTAAAGAAACATTACACATTGAAATGCTGGTTTTCCAATTGCTCAGGATGATGTTTAACTATGAATTATAATTTCTAAAAACACTTTATTATATTTAATGGGAACATATGCAAAGCAGGACAGAAACACCATGTAGTCTGACAAATTTACTGTTCACCTTGCAGCTCCTTTTTGTATATTCCCCCTTTTAGTGGCCGGGGGCTACACTCTGCATGTTTTAGATGTACATTTGGGTATAAGATGTGCAACTTGTTGAAGTGACAGCATGTCAAAAAAATTATCAAATATATTTTTTTCGAATGAGTGGAGATATGGATGTTTTGATAGAAAGCAGGAGTAAAGGGATAGTAAAATCACAAACAATCAAAAATGTATTTATAAATTGCTTGCAATCATTCAGATTGTTATCTCTGTGTGTTTGTGTCTTTTGTGTAGGCGTTCCTGTTACCAGCCTGTGATGTCTCTGCCACAAAAAAGGTTGTAAAAGTTTATAGGAAATGGATCCTACAAGAGAAGCCTATTTTCATGGAGGAGCCGTCACAACAATCTGAAAATCACATGAATGTGCCAGTTTTTGAGTCTACAGTCTCAGAGCATGATGGCAAACCGGTATGAATAGAGGACTGGAAAGCACTATGGTTTTAATTGTTTCCCGGGTGTACAGGTTCTTTGATGTTTGAGTTCACTCTAGCTTTTTCTTTTCCTTTTCAATACTTTTTTTTTTTTTGGCTTCCACACTGTAATACTTTGTAAGAACATAAATCCTTCTCTCTGCTCATCTCTGCTCAGCTCAAGCTGTTGTGCAGGGAGGTGAACAAAGTGGCATTGTCAGTTAAAGAAGTTCTTTACATACTATCATGGTGATCACTTAATCAGCAACCATATTGATTTCCGATTGTTAATCTCGGAATTGCAACAGTGACAGAGCAATTTTTGGAACTCTGCACATGCTACTTACTTTACAACTGGAAGCTATATGCGCATTCTAACACTGCAGAGTACTGTACCTAAGAATGTTAATATACACACTAGAGCTGCAGCTAACGATTATTTTCAAAATCAATTAGTTAGCCGATTATTAAGTTCGATTAAACGGTTAATCGGATTAAAAAAAAATACATCTGGCAGCGGCGAACGTGAGGTGGGGAGAAGGTGCGGCGCGCAGCGTGTGTGGAGCCGTAAACAGGGCCAACCAATCAGAAGCCTGATTAATCGATGATTGAAAAAGTTGATTAGTTGTTGCAGCCCTAATACACACTGCACTCATCTAGGGGTTAATATTATTAGTTAAGGCAGGAAACGGCCTGGTTGAAATGTTCTCATTTAAGTATTGTCTTTCAAAGCAATAAATCTTACAGGATCATCTTTTCATAATTTTATAAACAATCCAAATGCCCGCAGAGAGTATGGTAATCTGAAGCTGGGGGGTCACTCATGAGATCCCCAAAATTATGGTAATTGGTTTTGCAATTATCGATCACAGGAGATTCTGGTTAATTATTGGCCCTTCTCCTGCCCTTGCTCTTTTCTATTGGCTGTCAAACTCAATGGATGGGGGACCACCTTATTTAAAGTCAACCTTTGTGGTGAGAAATATGGATAGTGCAATTGCTGTCCTCACCTTTTTGGGTGCTAGGTCCCCTGTTGTCACACTGTTTACTGACATGAATGAAGTATGCAGTGTTCTGTCATACTACATGCTTGTTCTGATTGTGAAATTGTTGGAGGCAGAGACAGAATTAGCATCTCTTTAGTAAAAGGGCCATAGTAGCAGCCTTCACATTTCTCTCTGTACAGATTTCTTCTATTCAAGTTAAAGAGAAGTCCACCTGAAAATAAATATCTGTTTATGTAGAGTTGGAATACTGACAATACTCTTTTGTAAAGGTGCATAGAATTCCTGCTGTATAAATCCACATGTTTGTAGTTCCTCCACTGGTCTTTTCCTCATAACTTCATTAGCCTCATGTTCAGGAATGCCTCATTTGCAACACTGTGGAAGCAGTATGTGGTGGTGGTGGTTGTCATTCCACATGAAAGGGATATTTGTGTTATGAGTAGATTCTGGTAAGGATACCTTCTGTTTCCTTAGAGGACTCCAGTTGTGACATTTCATGGCTCTGTTCATGGTCACCCTGGAGGTTTTTTTTAATTCTTACTGCATTCTCTATAGTATAAAATGCATTCAAATCCCAGAAAGACAACAGCACTCCCTCATAGTGGCTACAGCACGGGTAAAGACGTGAAAATTGAAATCTAATGATATGGCTGGAATACACCTGGGATACAAGAAACTGTTAGGGGGTTCAAAAGATGACTTGTGTTTAGTAGTCTTTTTTTTTACTAGTAAACTGTGTTCTAAGATTGACTGGAAGCTGAAGCTAGTATTCCTATCGGAATTTGTCCTACTGTTTTATAAGTGCGTGCAGCGGGGTGACAGAACAATTCATTTGTGTTGACATTTGTTAAAGGTCTCAGAGCCGAGTGGACACAAACGATCATCGAGCTGGGGGAGGACATATTCTTTCACCAGCGCTGTGAGTCGGGGATGTGTGTGTGAAGATGAGAACATTGATGTGAAGGCCGGAGATCAGGCTTCTTTACAGGTAATAAGCACAGAGAACTATAATTTCTTATAATGTTATATATGCAGACATTGTAGAGAGCCGTAATGCCCTGGATGGTAGAGTAACCTAAAGTGTATTTCCACTTTTGCAGGCAAATTTGAGAAATCCCCCATTATATGTTTGGGTTCCTATTCACATAGTGTACCGAAAAATAATTTTTCTAAAATATTTCTTAACTTTTACATGTCTCTGTGTAGCAGGTCTTTGGACAGACTGTAAGCTTCTCTGTACAGTTTCATAGTGACAGGAAATTCTGTCTGTCTCCAAAGAAAGACAAAGCTCCCTCTCATTAACATAGAATGATTCTAGGTCTTTAACCCTTTGTTATGACAGTAATCAAATCTAGTTTACAACTGTTAATGCGATCCGCCAGCATAGTACAGACAGGGTTAATTAGGTTAAAGATTAAAGTAACACTAAACTTAGGAGTTAAATCTTAAAATGCATTCCAGTACTATATAAAACTATAAACAAAAATGTATCTTATTTGTGTATCACTCAGCTGTAGATCCTCAAATCATCTCTGAATTGGTGCTGACACTGTCCTTCCTTCTGGAGGGTGGCTACTGAGACGCCACAAGCTGGAACGGATCCCAACATTGCTGTCGAGATCCACCCAGCTGCTGGATTGACAGCTGGCTCTGCCTATATAGAGGCAGAGCCAGCTGTACCCGCCCCCTCCCCCGTCAGTTCCGCCAGTCAGCGCTGGAGGATCGGACAGGGCAGGGAATCCCTGCAGGGCGCAGTGAGTAACAGTCAAGGCTCTCTGCAGGGAGATGATCAAGAAGTGAGCAAGCGCCGGTATGCGTTTGCTCACTTCCCGATCTACTGAGCCGACCTGTGACAGTTTCATTGTCACAGGTCGGCTCAGATTATGAGGTTGAGTGAAAATCACTTGCCTCATAATTCTCCTTTTAACCCTATTGAGAATCTTTGGAATGTGCTGGTGAAGACTACACAGTGATCCGACTCTCCCATCATCACTATAAGATCTTGGTGAAAAAATGAATGCAACTCCGGATGGAAATACATTTTGTGACATTGCATAAGCTTATGGAAACGATGCGACAGTGAATGCGTGCCGTGATCAAAGCTAAAAGTGTACAATGAAATATTAGAGCTTGTGACTTTTGTTTTGGCCAGGCAGTGTATTTTAGTTGTGTATCTGGCTGTGTATGAGCTTGCCATCAGCCTACATCTATTATCTGTATAGCATAGTTAGACTCTAGATGTGCTAGACTCTAGATGTGCTAGTTAGACTCTAGATGTGCTTGATTGATGTATGCTTGTCATTGCTGTATTGTGCGCTGTTGTGAACAATGTTAAAGTGACATTAAACCCTCAGATTTTTTTACATAAACCAATACTGTAATGTGTGCCTTACTGTAATCCATGGTTGTTTCCCTTCTCTTTGCTGCTCCTTTTAAATCCTCATGTCTTCTCATGCTGGGCAGAACTTCCCTTTGCAGCTGAGTGCCTCTTCCTGTAGTGCTGGCTCAGGTTGCAAACCTACACACAGACACCATGTATCAATTTCAGAGACAAGGCAGTCTGCTGCAAAACAGAAGTTCTGCCCAGCATGAGAACAGATACAGATTTAAAAGGAAGAGCAGCAAAGAGAAGGGAAACTACCATGGATTACAGTAAGGCACACATTACAGTATTGGTTTATGTTAAAAAATCTGAGGGTTTAATGTCACTTTAAGGCCAGGGTTGACAGGCTTTGGGTTTTTGGCGATGGTATCAGTGTGACATCAGTTTGTGATGCTTTGAAGATCATTCAGAATTCATGGACAGGTACATTCGACCTGCAGTTGACCGTCGTTC
Source organism: Nanorana parkeri (assembly GCF_000935625.1). Classification (NCBI taxonomy): domain Eukaryota; kingdom Metazoa; phylum Chordata; class Amphibia; order Anura; family Dicroglossidae; genus Nanorana; species Nanorana parkeri. The sequence continues at coordinate 1,995,997 of NW_017306340.1, forward strand.
GGAGCTCAATTTCGCCTGCTTTGCATTCATGCAGACTGGGGAATGCAAATCCTGCTTCAAGCAAAACAAGCAGGATTTGCAGTGGAAAGCAAGCACTTTTCATGTCAAGTGTGCCCAGTGCCTTTTTTATGTTTTTGATGCTAGGCTAAAACATTACATTCAATTTAGTTTGTTTTGCAGATCAGTTAGTCTTTTTTCTTTTTCTTATAAGTACAGGTAGTGGTAGAAATTACTGATGTATACATTTATTTGGACATATATGTTCGCAAAAGTATTATCTCCCTGTATATTGCTCAAAGGGCACTTGTGGATGACCTACATAAGAGGTCACCTAACCCTCCCTGTGCCTCTGTCAGGTTTTTATATGGGTAGGGCTCTCCTGTATCCATGTTTGCTTGGCTATTATGCCAAGCAAAACACCTTAGTAGGACTATGCTATTGAGATTGATTGATTGTGCTGCATTTGGCAAAACTGACAAGTGCCAGCCGATGAAACTGGAGCAGGGCAAACAACTCATCCTATTAGTACAAGTCATTGTGTGGATCTGATTGATTTATACATGATTTATGTTTTATTAACCTTCTAATAATAATTATGTTTTTGTTAGAATGATCACTTCTTAGGAAGCAGCATTACAGTTCTTGTATCCTGTTAAGTAATTTGACTTTCTTCACATCCATACATGAAGGAAACACATTTTGAGGGTCTATGAAGAAACTTCCACTTTAATAACCGCAAGGACATAAATTCTGAAGGAAGTGCACTTTGAGACAAACATGTCATAGAAAATTAATCATCCATATTTTTACAAAATGTGGCAGTGACACAAAACTCAGGAGTTCAATCTTAAAATGCATTAATGTACCTTTAGGCTCTGTTCACAACTAGACGTATCGAATATGCGCGTTTGTTTTGTAACGATTCGCAGTAAAAAAACGCGCGACATACGCGCGTTTCCACGGGCTACTTTGCTGTATCCCAATGGAAACGCGCAACAAAGAAGCTCATGTACCTTTTCAGGCATAGGCCGTTTTGTAGCGCGTTCAGACGGGCTGAAATACGGCAAGGTGTGAACCATACCCATAAAAAACAATGGGATTTTCATGTTTGAGCATTTTGTAGAGCGTTTGTAGAGCGTTGAACGCGCTACAAAACGTACAGGTATGAACCAGGCCTAACTATTATCAAAAATGTATCTTATTTGTATATTACGCGGCTGTAGATCCTCCAATCATCTCTGAATTGGTGCTGACACTGTCCTTCCTTCTGGAGGGTGGCTAATTTTGTTCCTCATGGTTCCTGTATATGCTGTAAAATATCAGCCGCTCCAAGCTCACTCCTGTGAAGGACCTCAATATCAAGTTTAGTTTACTCATTTGTATTGAGATTTTAGTCCACCACGGGAGGGAGCTTGGTGAGGTGACTTTACAACACAGGGACCATGGGGCACAAAAGTAGCCACCCTCCAGAAGGAAGTACAGTATCCTCACCAGGGCCATCTTTAAAATTAATTGGGTCCTGGGTAAGATTTTGCTGATGGGCCCCCACAACCCTGCAACCTCCATGACCTACCCCTCACTTCCTGACCCAGACCCCCGTATCTACCTACATCACCTTCCCCCTCCACACAATAAACTCAGGACTCTATAACGCAACAAATTCTGGACTCTGCAACACATTGAATGATCATCGCCTCTGAATGATTGTTTATTCACTTTCAGCATATCCACATTCCCCCTGGTCCTCCTACATTTAGTGTCTACATACATTTTACACATACACTCCTACATGCAGTTATCCCCTACCTCCTTGGCCAGTCTGCCTGCTCATTATCGGCAGCCTGCTCAACCCGTGCACTGTGAAGACGTCCTGCCTCTGACACAGCCCTCACTACACACAGCGGGAGGACAAAGCAAGGCAGCTGCTGTGAGGGGAGCGCACTGCTGTCAACATGCGGGATGCAGTCCCCCGGCCTACTCTGCCCCTGCCACCAATGGTGGTGGTGCTGCTGCTCTTCTGTTTGCCGCTCTGGGCGAGAGCGGCATCTACAGCCGAGTGTTACACACATAATAAAACATTTGTATTAATATTTAAGGTACTTGAATGCATTTTTAAGATTTAGGCCACTTCAATGAACCCCACTAATCATCACACTGCTTATTTCTTGCACTGGTAATAGCCAGTTAATAAAGGAATCTGCAAAGCTGAGCCAACTGGACTAACTGAGCAGAGTTACCAATCATATCTCTTTGACTGAAGTTATGTTTTAAGCACATAAAATAAAGTCTTACACCATTCATTTACATTGGATATGGGAACAGCTTAGAATCCATAGTTACATAGTTACATAGTATTTGAGGTTGAATAAAGACATTAGTCCATCAAGTCCAACCTATTAGGATCTCATTCTAGGAGTACCCGTACCCCTGTATATTACGGTCCCTATGTCAGGTATGTTTTATCTTTTGCTATCTGTGTCACCATTGAGGAGATTTCCCTTCACTTCATGATTCACAATGGTCACCAGGATAAATTTCAAGGATAGATTTCCCCAATCGGCATACAGACAGCGGTAGAAACCCTAATAGTAAATAAAAGTAATTCACCGACACACACTTGAAGGGTTTTTAAAGTATTGATATGTTTATTCAATACCCAATGTCACATACTGTCATACGGTGCTAACGTTTCGGTCCGCACAGGGATCCTTCATCAGAGCGACAGTGACGGTTAACATGCAGGTATAAATACACATCAATCCAGGTGCAAACAGACAGCCCAGGACATCATAACGACGTAATTCCCGACAAAATTCAAAAAGATAGACACACCCACATCAACACAGAAGAATTCTATTAGCATTGTGGTTTTGAGACCGTGGCAGTGCGAATGGGATTTGGACTTTGTTATCAGTAGAAACCAGACAACAGTTTTAACCCTGTCACACTGTATCCAAAAACTAGAAAAAAAATACATTTCTTTAACTTTCATGGCAGCATAATTCACCGGCACATGCATAATAGCAGCTGCTAGAGAATAAGGATGAAGGTCAGTTTGTTGTACTTATAATAGTTCTAATAAACTCTTTCCAAATGCACCTTCCAGTTTACTTTTATTTTTTTGTATGTTGCTATTTATTTTACCAGTTGTGGTTACTGGGATATGTACTTCATGAAATTACACAGGGCATGTGTAGCGCAACCTTCCTCCTTCCACATTGCTGCCCCCCTGCAATTGTTGGCAATTCCTGGCTGCCAAAATGACAGCCGGTAATTGTGTTATGCAGCAGCTATTACATCTGCTGCTGTCAAGAAACTGACCTCTTGTCCCAGAAATCATTGTTAGTTGGTATTTACTCTGTTCAAGTACATCTGTAGGTCAAAGGCAAGGGCTTCAGTCTGCATATGATGTCAGTTAAAAGCTGAACTCCATGATATTATTACATTTTCCACAATAGTTTCCTCCCCTTGCTCAATAAAAACAAATGCTTTTCTTTCATTTATTTCCATTTGAGCATGTGCATTCAATGTATTTTATGCATTTTGTTAACCTGTAAAAGCCTCCCTTGTGTAGACATCAAAAAGCCCTAAAACGTCTGCTGGGCCCCCTGCAATCTTGGCTGTGATGTCAAAACCCCCATTCAAGTGACATTGTATAGTATTTCCCTTCCCTACTCCCCCAGCTGCTCCACGAAAAGTTATGTAGGGATTAGAGGAGTGGTGAAGGAGCTAGGCCAGCAGACACAGCAGTTACACACTACCAAAAAGAGGAGAGGGCTGTGATGTACAAGGATAGAGGGGGCTGTGCTAGGGAATTTACTCTTGCAGGAATAGTCAAGTTTTCTAGCAAGTTTAGAGGCATATTGTAAGTAAATAGAAAATAGTTTATAGGAAGGAAGAACACTGCCATAAGCATTTCAAATACTTGATATTTCTGAGTTCTTTACCTGCATTTTTAGTTTGCGACAGGGCCTCTTTAATGCAGCATCTTCCGTTTTTATAGCATTACCTTACATTTATAATTGGTTTGAATTTTCATCAATGTAACTGCGAGTAGCATGAATTAAATCCTTGTTTATTTCTAGGTCTTCTTGACAAACTCTGCAAACGTTTTCCTGCTGGAGCCATGTCCTGAAGTCCCGTTGCTTTTGGAAGAACAAGTGGAAGCCTGCAAATCCGTTTTAAGTATTTACAGGCGGATGATCATGGACCTTGCAATGGATAAAAAGACCTGGTAAATTTTTACGTCAAATAAATGGATTTAGACCGTGTACTATAGATCATTTATAAGCCAAAACATTGAAATCATTTTTTGGTAGAGTAATTCTGCAATACTGCAGCTTATTTACTCCGCTGCAATGGGATACATTTGGAGATGTCTGAAGTAGAAGACTTGGAAAGCTCTAAAAGACAGTAATGGGTTGCAGCGAGTGTATATTCAGTCTACAAGTCCTCGTTTATCATTTTTGGTTATTTAAACAGTTGTCTCCCCTCGCCTGTTTTGTGAAACACACAGTTCTGTATTATCTACAGTTCATTTAAAGCCATTAAAATAGATGCCAATATGAGTGAGGTGTACTTTGTCAGGTTTCGGACCTTTCTGATGTTTGTTTTCAGTTTGTTCAAATGTGACTGATGATAGAGCAAGGCGCACCACGTTTCTTCTTTTAAACCATTCTTTTCATCAAAGGGATGTTTTTCGAAGCCACCAAGCAACAAACATCTATTTACCACCTAGCAGTGCCAAGTTATCAGGCTTTTATATGTTTCCAAGATGTGTCTTACTGCAGATACTAGACACTAATTCCTGAGCCAACTTCACAGACCACAAATCCTACATTTCCCTATCTGGCCAGTCAGATGTTCATATCAGCTGCCAATTTCCTTAATTTTATTTTTTTTCCCTTCAGAACCTTTTACATTTCTTTTTTTCAAATCCTATTTAAGTTTTCCTTTTGTTAAAGTGCACCAGCTACTAAAGGCTTGTACTCGCAGCCATTTTGTAGGCCAACCTGTATTGGAAGGATTTGCTTATGCTGTATACATTATCTATATGGATGGATTTTTTAAACAGAGTATGGACATGAAAAAATAAATGGTTTCCTGTATGCAGAATTTTGGGTGTGGGCCATTCAGGTCAACTGAATGAAATCCTTAAAGCCCATTTCCACCTTAGCAGAGGTATTTAAAAAAAATCATGCCAGCAATGTACACCAAGTGTACATGAAGCAGACATATGCAGTTGCTGTATATGAACACAGAAACTTACATTTTTTGTTAGGTTTTCTCTTTCTATCCTCATGGAAATAAATGCCTCCTGTTTAGCAATACTGCATACCGAATGTACTATACAGTACTGCTCTTTTCTCTTAAAATCTCAGTCTGGTCAAACTGATTGAAAGGGTGAATCTCCCTAACAGGGATCCAGACAGCAATAAAAACCTGACCGGTGTTCTAATCCCTCTTCACTGTATCCACAATTGAAATAAAAGTTGCAATTCAATAGCCCATTAGCAGAAATGCTGATTACATTTTCTGTTGTACATTGGCTATAGTTATGGTGAATTCTGTGTATAAAATACAGCCTTGAAAACATGGAACAGCAAGAATGTAAAATGTAAAAGTGAATAGCTCAGACTGCCGTCCTCTTCATTTTACTAACAGATCTTTTGGTTTGGTTGCACAGGGAGCAGATGCTGCAGATACTGCTGAGGATAACAGAAGCAGTTGTTCAGAAACCAAAGGAACCCTCAAAAAAGGACTTGTTTTCTCAGGATCTCGCTGGTGTTTTATTCCGGGTAGGATACACATATTGGGTGTCTTATCTCAAACCTTTCTTCAGAATAGTTTTCAAGCAGCAGACCTGGAGGCATCATTTTTTAGTGCAAAATATTTTCCTAAATAAAGATCCATTCTGCCCCATACCGGTCACATGGATTCAGTAATCCAATGTAATAAGATAAATAAAATCTGATTATTTCTCTCCGATGGTCGGCTGCTGGCAATACAGACTGTTTTATTGAAGACTTTTCTAGTGAGACATGTTCTCTTTTTTTTTAATGAAAAATGTATGATTTTTTAAAGGAGAATTATGGGGAGAGTGAAATGCACTCATCCGCATAATTAGAGCCGACGTGTGGCACTGCAGATGTCACACGCAGGCTCTATAGATTAGAGCAATCCACTGATCACTCAGTTCACAATCTTCTCCCTGCAGAGAGCAGTGGCTGTCGGTCTCCGCTCCACACAGGGATTCACCCTCCCCTCTCTGCTCCTCCAGCACTGAATGGAGGAATGGACTGGGGAGGGGGTGGGCAGGCAGAGCCAGCTGTCTGTCA
>NW_017306340.1:2002499-2004977 GCF_000935625.1 Nanorana parkeri
ATCCCGATAATATTGTCAGTATCCATCCTGGTTGCAGCACTGCTCTGTGCTGTCAGCATATAGTGCGCAATAGTCCGCTATATGCTACGTTTTGGGTCACAGGAGGACATCGCAAATGTCCTCCTGTGACCCTAGAGGGAACTATGCTCAAAAAGGTTGGGCCATTTCTTTTAAAGGTAATGCATAGTTTTATTTTAATTTTTTTGGTTTGTTTTTTTATGTAAAATAGATCAACTTTATCTGAAAAACATAAAATGTATGTGTTAATTTTTTTTAAAACTTATTTTTTTCCCATAGATGTCCACAAGGTAAACCATATTTGTGCATTACATATGCAGGCTCTGCTTCCTGCTTTACAGTGTTTGTGTTGTACTGCTCCTTCTCACAATGCAAGCTTGTGAGTTGAGCGACTTATTGAAATCGGTCTACTGCATATATGGCTCATATGTTACCCAACAGTTCAGAAACAGAAATATTGCACAGTACCACTGAGAGTGCCCTCTAGTGACTAGCCTACCAATCACTAAATCTAATACATCAACTCAATATGAAAGAGTAATGTAACATTTACTATGTCCTCCTGTGACCCAAACTCCACATATAGTGGGCTACTGGCCGCTATATGCTGACAGTGCATAGCCACGCTGCAGCCATGGAAAATCCTGACAATATTGTCGGGATCCATCCCATTGCTTGATTGACAGCGGCTGTGTCTCTCTAGAGCCGATGCCAGCTGTACCCCTCCCTTTTCTATGTTCCTCCAGCGCCTATTAGTAGAACAGACGGGAGGGGGTGAGCACAGCTGGCATTGGTAAGGAAATCCCTGCAGTCATTGCTCTCTGCAGGGAGAAGCCGTGAGCTGAGCGATCAGTAGGTTGTGATTGCTCAGTTCTCAAGCTATAGAGCTGACATTTGACCGCTGCAGTGTCACACGCCGGCTCAAACTATTGAGAAGAGTATATTGTACTGAACATTGGAGAATTAACTCCGAATGCAGTCACTCAAAATGAAGCTACACTTAGCCTTTATTTGGCTTAGAGTTTTGTCAAAATGCCCTGAATTCTGTGTGATAAAGCTGCAGACTTTTGTAGAATTCAGACGCTTGCTTCACTGGGTAATATGTGGCAGATAATGGACCATTGAGAGTAAAATGAATGTGTGAAATAAAATGTATTTCTCCTCAACAGACACTAATTGTAGCATGGATCAGAGCCAACCTGAGCGTTTTCATATCCCGGGAGTTGTGGGATGAGCTGCTGACTGTCCTGTCTTCACTCACCGACTGGGAGGAACTTATATACGAGTGGTCTAAAATCATGGACTCTCTTACTGCTGTCCTCGCCAGAATGGTCTACGGGCTGGACATGGGCAATTTACCTCTGGATAAGCTCAGTGAGCAAAAGGAGAAGAAACAGAGGGGGAAAGGTATGTCTGTTAACATTACTCTATACTAATATGGTATAAATAAATAATCATAATGCAAATCCCATCATAGAGGCAAATGTATAGTAGAACTATGGTCCCCCAGTAAAATATATACTACAGCACCTAATTATAAGTGCGTTTGCACTCAGTTTTCTTAGTTTCTGTAGAGTTCTGCAAATACCCGTTGATCCTGCCAGTGGTATCCACCTAATGGAGCTTCCTGTTATGGTGTGGCAATGATGCTGCACTGTTCCTGAATTTAGGACAGAGTTTCCATATAGGTTGTGCCAGGCTTGCATTACAGTAAGAAGAAGATGCTAGGGGCATTGTTAGTAACATTGACGATTTAAGAGTCTGTAGCTTGTCAGCCAGTATCTTGCCACACCTAGAACACTGCTGCTTTCTGTACTGACAGCAATGCGTGTTGCTGAAACCTTCCCACTGTGAGCTGCAGTACCTGGAAGGGGCAGTGTGTGCGACAAAATTGGAGGTTTTGCCTCGGAGAAGGTAAAGTGAAAATTATGCTTTTGCATCTTATTGTAACTGGATTTGGACTGTAATTCCGGAGCCTTTAATTGTACTTTAAAGCTGAACACCAGGCAGATATAGAAGACACAAATTCATGCAGCTCTGTAATTATGTATACACCACTAAATGAGTTCATTTAAATGCAGGTACATATGGTGCAGCCCCAGTTCAGCAGAGTTCAGGCTGGGAGAGGGAGAAGCAGTACAAGGAGCCACCCTTTTGTGCTGCGGTGCTAACAAATAGCATGTTGATAGGAAGAGCGAAATAAATGTATATTTCTGCAAACTTAGGATAATGGACATTGATTAGACAGTGATCTAGCTATTAAAAGTGCATTTCAATATACACGTTTAGATCAGTAGAAGAAGTGATGGCCAAAATTACATACCTGTAGCTTTTACCAACAAATGAGGGAAATAAATATAAATACATATGTGTATGTATATGTATATATATATATATATATATATATATATATATATATACCGTATATACTCGAGTATAAGCCGTCCCGAATATAAGCCG
>NW_017306340.1:2005350-2014413 GCF_000935625.1 Nanorana parkeri
TGTCATTATTTACATAATCTGAAAATTCTTACTGCCTGGCTGTCATGGTCACTGTCTTGGAACAAATATGCGGATAAGATTTCTGACTTAGCAGATCTGCATTCTTCCAAGCCAATGACTCAGAGTATTGAAGGCATTGGGTCAGTGTGTCAGCCAGGCGTTTAGGATTTTCACAAGGACGTCAGCAGTGGCATTGCCATGTTTCCTTCATTAAATGTTTAATTTAAGTGTATGTATACACACATTTTTTTTTGTTTCTTTTTATATGTGGATACAGTAGTGAACGTTAAAAACCCCAGACATTTTATTTTTTGTTGTCTGTGTCCCATTGGGGAGATTTCGCTTCCTGTATGGAGACGAGATTGAGAGAAATTCTCTACAAAATTAAAGGGAATTTACGTTCTAGGCAATTATCCCCACAACAAGTATCCCCATTGGAAGATTTTCCCTTTATTCTTGTTCTGAGGACTTTAAAATTTTGGGTATTCTCAGTTGTCCCTGTCTGTGCTATTGACAGCATTTGATTACATTGATCTGGACACTGACATAAAACAATACTTTGTCTAATTAACACTGGAATTTTCAAAGAACTCTTTTCTTGGTGACAGAATAAAAAAATAAGTAGTTCATATAAATATAAATGTATTTAAAAGGCAGAAGTATCCAATAAGCCAGTCAGATGATCCCGTTCGTGAGAAACAGAAGTGTGCGTTCTTTTTGTTCGCAGTGAAGCAACAGCGACATCTAGTGGACAGTTTGCAAAAACACTTTTGGAACAGAATCGGTGCAATCAGTAGAGCATAGAGCAGAATATTTTATTGTGCAGTTTTGTGGATTTGGTTTGAAATTCATAAAATAGTGCTGTGGAGGTAGATAGGGCTTTGAGTAAGCTAAGCTTATACTGCCTTATGTATACTGAAGTTCCTAAACACTAAATCCAAGCAACCTTAGCAATGAATGTTTGTATATTTGTATGTTCTCCTCTATTTCATGTGTTGCCATGATGTTTTTCACATTAGCACCAAAATCAGATTCATGATGTTGTCTGTCCTTTTTTAATATTGTATTGTTTTTTATTATCAGAAGGGTACATTTTCATTATGACATTGTAAAACAGAACCTTCAGTTCTTTCTGGCCTCTGCTTACTTCTTGTCCAGTGCAGTGACGTGCTGTGCCTTCTTTGCTGGGTGAGGCGCCCCCTGCCCCGCTGAAGCTCCACCCCCTGTCCCCCTGAAGCTCTCCCCCAGCTTGGTAACCAAGCTGTGTGGGGAGGAGGAGGCAGGGAGGAGCCTCCCTGTCCCTTACTTGCACGTTGCTGGTGAGGCATCGAGATCGATGTCCTCACTGTTTTTTTTCTTCTTTTTTTTGAGTGGATAGCTTGGACCAATGAAGCTTTGCCATTGGTCCAAACCATCCACAGAGCTCACGCCTCTTAACACAGAGTAGAGGCTGTGAAAGGCTCTTGCCTCACCAAGTTAGGTTGCACAAGCAGTGGGGAAGCCTACTGCTGTGTAACCTAACTACCTGTCAAAATCCAGATGCAACGCCGCCTGTAATTAACAGGCAGCGCTCCGTCCATGACAGGTTACACAGCGGGGAGGCTTTTCCTGCTGTGTAACCTGTTAGAGGCCGATCTAAATGGAGAAAAAGCTGTCGGCTTCAGACTTGAAGACCTGGTCCAATGTATCTACTGAAGGTCAGCCTGACAGGACTGAAGAATGGTGGGAAGAGTAGCAAAATAGACTGCATTTAGCTACATAGCTAATGTTAATAACTTAAAACATGTTTAAGATTTCATTATGTAGTATATTGTATGGGTCAGCTTCACGCACATACTTTGCAGAGAGGTAGTTCAGATGCCAAACTGCATTAAAAGGTTTATTGCCCATGTTTTTGTCCCTCCTGCATCAGGGGCTGTGCCAGCACAGTCCAGTGTACAACAAAAGATTTAAGGTGCCCATACACCTTACGACCATCGCAAGACTTTTGTCTTGCGATGGTCCTACCTGCTGACTAGTTATGAGACCGTTTGGGTCTGCTTAGACCTGCTGGCTGTTTGAGCACAACCTTTATGCAGTCTCTGTAAAACACCTTTCCACACCACACATCCTGGAGAGCATTTCAATTGGGGAAAAGTATGTGGCCATTGGTTAACCCTGTGCCTACTGCCACACAAATCTACCAGTATCACCAGTCTATCCAATAAAAGTCCAGAGACTATGCGGCAGGTAAACCACATCCATGACTCTGGACTGAAAGGGGCTGTTTGTGACAATATTTATAACTCATTTCATAATGTTATAAAGGTCATCAGTTGAGATTAAAGAAAAACAAAATTAACCCTTGCAGTGGCTACCCCCACACTGCAGCAGTTATGTGCTTGTCTTTCGTCTAGGGCAGGGGTAGGCAACCACGGCCCTCCAGCTGTGCTGAAACTACAAATCCCGTAAGGCATTGCAAGCCACAGGCATGACTCCCAGAGGCAGAAGCATGATGGGATTTGTAGTTTCAGCACAGATGGAGCCAAGGTTGCCTACCCCTGGTCTAGGGTGTAAAATTACGAAGATTTACTCACCTGACCCTGACCAGTCCCGCAATCTCTCCCCCTCCACTCCAGCTGTCTAAGGATCTGTGATGTCATCATGTCTAGTATAATGAATTAGACGTGAGGATGCAGTGGAAAAATCTATCGCTGGAGCGGAGAGAGAGAGGCTGCAGGCACCAGTCAACAGCCGGGTGGTATCGAAGTTCGGGTGAATGTATCTTATTTTCGGCCCTAGATGAAAACGAGCACTTAACCCTTGCAGTGCGGGGGTAGCCCCACTGCAAGGGTTAAGTTTTAATCTGCCGGGGTTCTTCTTTTATACCCTATCAATAGATGCAGATACATTTGTTAACCTGTTTTATATAAGAACAGTTCATTAGTTTTACAGCTCTTTTCTTCTTTTCTCTAGGTGGCTATCCTGATCCTCAGAAGGGGGCTGCAGTAGGCAGATCATTCTCTCTTAGTTGGAAAAATCATTCGGATACACATGAGCCTATGAGATTTCGGAGTGCTACTACCTCTGGGGCTCCAGGTGTGGAGAAAGCAAGGAACATGGTGCGGCAAAAAGCCACAGGTGAGTTTATCCGGCCAGCTGTTCATATTCATGCAGTCCCTTAACATATACAGTATAATTGAGTGGTAATAAGAGTATGCCTATTAAAGTGGACCTTTACCCCAGTCACCAAAAATGTACATCAGCATACAGCTCAGCATGCTGATCTGAGATCATCTTGCCTTCATTAGTTGAACAAACATATTTTTATTTTACTTACAATTGCTGTTTTTCTACTTCCTGGTCCTCTTTGGCACAAATGATTTATGTGCCCAATCGTTGCATTCTCGGAAGGTTACATCAGCAGTGCTGGTAAATCTCATCTGTAATCTGACTAGATCTCAGGGAAAGGCATTTTCCTGCCCTGAGATGATGTGCATGGTCACATGTTCTAGTCACATGTGCCGGAGTTCCAGGAAGTAAAAGGACATATAGCAATCTGCCCTTAGTAAACATGGCCACTGACAGCAGAATGAGGAAGAAAAGAGAAATAAGGTATGCAAAGTCGGCAATTATCTAGAAGTATGTGTTTGTAGATTGTCATTACTAAACATTTCTAAAGGTGTGTTTGTTGTCATTTCAAAGATATGGGTAAAGGTCCGCTTTAAAGTAAGTCTGACTTGACCTAAAAAGGGACTAACAACTCTGTACCTACCAGTATCTACAAATACCTACTTTAGGCCTCTTGTAAATGTATTCAGGGCCTCAACTACTGTCCAAGTTGAGTCTAAGCCCTGGCTATCCTTGCACTAAACCCCACCTCATTTAGTTGTGAAATGCACACCCTTCAACTGTCCCCTAAGACTCTGAAATGTAACTGTTAAACAGCGGGGTGGGGGGGGGGGGGGGGCGGAACTGGCGGGAAGTTTAGGGGGGCATTGTAGGAGGAGAAAAACTGAAAAATATTCCATGTCGCAATGTAAGGTGTGCTGTGACATTATTTGTTAATGGCACCCCAAAATATTTAGACATCACATGTGTGTTGTATCACACTACATTACATGGTCACCTGGTGCAATGCGATTTAACAAAAAAGAAAAGAAAAGCACTCACCTCATAGTTCTCCTTTAATCGCTGGGTGCAAACCTCCAAACCTCTCCAGTGTGGAAGTGACTTTGTAAGCATGGAGGTGACTGTTATGTGCTGGTTTGAGCCACAATCAGATCACATCAGTTGGCTGCTTTATATTGATTACAACTAAACCATATCAGGGTTCTTGTTTTACAACCCCAATTCATATTCTTTGCTGCTTACTGTCTGATAGAAGTTTCTGTGCATGCTGAACATATGAAGTTCTCTCCTAACTTGTTCTTATTCCCTCTGCTCTGTCGTCTCCTCTTAAAGCCAAGCGAAGTCAGTCTATCAGCAACTGTGTTCATCTGTATGAGGCTTTGCCAGCAGCTAAAAGTGTTCCACATCTCCTTCACAATGTGAGCTCTCTCTTACCTGGTATCTCTTATGCTTCTTGTTCTCAGAAACTCTCAGGTACTGTATCTGATTCTTTTCTTGCTTACTGCTGCCCATCTTCCTTTCCAGCTTGTGTTTATCTTTCACATCTAAAGTGCTAGAGCCTCTGTGGCACAGTTCATATTTTCTGCTTACAATATTGCTTTTAGACACTTGCATGGTTTACAGTTAGTGGGTACTTAAAGCTGAACTCCGCATACAAAAACCTATAAAAAAAATATATTCCTTCTTAGCCACAAAGGATATATATCAACTTTAGGTGAACAAATCCCTTTGCAAAAACAGTTATTACCTTGTAAAGGTAGCAGTGACTTTGCCATTTTGCTGTACATAGCCTGTGCAGAAAGCAGAGCTCTGGGAGGGGCCAAGTAACTCTACCCACTACACAGCTGCCAGGAGAAAACTATAGGAGGAGGGGTGGAGACAAGGCCAGTCACCCTGCATAAGGAGAGAGCGCAGCAGTGACTGGTCTTTATAAGCGGAAGCTCCGGCAGAGAGGCAAGGTTTCAAGGATTACTCAACAGATCTGGAAGAAATACACAAAGCACACCAAGATTCAAATAAGAATACACATGCCCTCTTGTATTTAGTCTTTTCTCATCTCAGAGTTCAGCTTTAACTGTGCATCATTTACTGGTTTTGAGATCTGAAACCAATTCCTGACCCTATTTCTTTTGTAGTCCACAGTTGTGCATTAAAAGTCAAACTTTTTTATTTCAGTTACATAAATTGGAGAAGGATAAAAACTAGGGCTGTGCAAATTAACGATTAATTTCTCGATTAATTGTTAATCTTTTTGATCGATTAAAATTGTTTTGATCGCTAATGAAAATACTCACCTCTCCGCCGGCTTCCGGGAGTCCCGTCGGAGATCCGGTGAAGTCACGGACATTGACGTCACCGTACTCCTCCCCCCTTGCCCAAGTGGCTCCTTCGGCTAACGAAGGGAAGGGGAGAGGAGTCCGGTGACGTCGATGTCCCCAAGTGGCTCCGTCGGCTAACTAAGAGAAGGGGGAGGAGTCCAGTTTGCCCAAGAAACTTTCTGCACGAGCGCTAGCCAAGGCATTGGCCTATACACATACAGCACAGCAATGAAGTAATAAAATGAACTAGGATCACACTAATCCAGCACATTATTATTCTGAGTTGCCCCACTCAAGCGGCAGCCATATTGAGTGGGGCACGTGAGATTATTAACGTGCTGGATTAGTGTGATCCGAGTTCATTTTATTACTTAATTGCTGTGCTGTATGTGTATAGGCCAATGTAGTTGGATCTGTATGTGCGTTATAATTAATCAAAATGGAAAATTTGATTAATCGAACACGAAAATTTTAATCAGTGACAGCCCTAATAAAAACCCTTGTCAGGTTTTTATTGCGGTTTCCTCTGGCAGATTCACCCTCTCAATGTGCCCTGGTGATCATTGTCACCGATACACAAATTAAAGCAGAATCTAAAAACTCTTTAAACAGGAATAGGTAAGAAATCCATTCTGGTGACGGCTGCCTAACATTTTAACATACGCACGGGTTCCACGCGTTTGCAGCTACTACTATAGCCAGAACGCACGGATGTCGCCCAGAATATCGCACTTGTACTTTTTTGCACGATGGTGTGAATTGAGTACATTAAAATGTATGGGTTTTTGTGTTCTATGCGTTTCAGCTCGTACAAATATGCATGGAAAAACGCGCAGGTGTGAACAGAGCCTTAGAGTGCAAGTCTTCTGTAGAGATTTCCTCTCACTTTTTGTTGTGTCTCTGGGACAGGAAGTAAGAGGAAACTTCCCCAACAGAACACAGACAGCAAAAAAATTAACTGAAACGTTTTCTTTAACTTTACTCGATCCAAAACTAAAAAGAAAGGTCTGGTATATAGATAATCTTTACCCAGAAGTAAATTTAATTAGCTGAAACTTTTATTTCAGTAACTTGTCACTTCTGGCCCACTTTTCTCTTAACTTTATTTTTGTCACTTGGAGGTTTTTGCCTGTTTGGAATTCAGTATGTACTCTTCAGATAATATGGGTCGTTTATTTAATTGATGGTCATATTTCTGCACATAAGGATCGGTTTATTTATTTGATATATAGATGTTCTCTGTCCACATTTGTATACTTCTGAAGTTACATTGTTTCACATATTTGTTACTAGCGCGGCACAGTTTATTATTTTGTGTTCACAATCCTGTCTTGCATTGGAGTAGTACCTGCGGGCTATATTGATGTTTCTGGCGCAAAATATTTATGTTTATTAGTGTTGCAATACTTATATGTTTAAACTGGCAAAGGATTTGTAATCCTGTGAAGCCAGTCTTGTAATACACACCCCTCTGATACACAGTAAACCAATCTGCAACTTCCAGATTGACTGTTACTGCTCCCTGTGTCAGCTCCCTAGGCAGAGGTGATGAGGCCAATTTTCCTGTCCAATGAGGAGGCTGGAAGAAGAGAGATGCAATGGGAAACCCGAATTTCTGAAAAAGATCATGAATTGCTTAAAGCAGACCTTCAGTCCACTAAATAAGTGAACCTCCCCTTCCCCTTTATTTACATTTGTAAAGTTTGTTGTTTTTTTTAATACAATGTTTTTGTTCTTGTGTGTGTGTTTAAATTTTTTTTTAACACTGGCCCCCACCCCCCATGCCACCATTTTTGCCTAGGCAAGAATGGTATGTTTTGATTTTGCCGCCTGCTAGGATACTCCCGTCATATTTCTGACAAGTGTCCCCTGCATTCTGACAAGTGTCATCAGGGGCCCCTGCATTCTGACAAGTGTCATCAGGGGCCCAATGACTAAGTAGACGTGGGACCGGGGCTGTGGCAGTAGAGCGCAGCAGTACAACGCTTAGCTGGGCAGTTGAGTATGTAAACAAAAAAAGCAGGCAGGAGGGAGTCCACTTCCTCTTTATTCAGGAACTGTGTGTTTCACCTGTCCGGCAGTGCAGTGTGGAAATCCCAAGACTGGCTTTACAGAATTGCACATCCCTTGGCCGGCATGACAGTGAAAATGTATATGCATTTATATGCAACGCTGTAATTAGGTGTATGTCTGGAATTCAGATATAATGTCTCTTACAAGCTGATGGATAACATGATGTTCCAGGAAGTAATGACAAATGCAAGATGGAAGTAATATTTTAGCAGATTTTTGTATTAAAGCAATTTTAATACTGATATTATGGGACATTTCAGAAGTGGATGAGACGCAACAGCCACAAGATGGGTCAGCTATCTCTGAATCAAGTGGTGCAGTTTGCAGCCAAGAGCCACAGGAACTAACTCGGTGTAGCAGTACCTCTGACCTAGCAGAGCAGACACAACCCAGTTTATTGCAAGGTGAGACTTCATGAACATCACACATATTAGAAACTATACCTTTTCAGAAAAGCATTGTTTATGTACATATACACGTGTGTGTGCCTCTGCTGAACTTAGAAAGAAGGTGGAGAGCTCTAGCAGGAGACTTGCTGTAAGTCCCATTTTGTATTTCAGTTGATTCACAGTTGAAGTTCACACACCAAACCTGTGCTAGTTTCATGTTTCATGCACTGGGTTGGAGGCGTAGGCGGGTACACGCATTGTCAGTTAACTGGGCACAGAAAGTGATAACTTCAGACTAGATGAGGAACATTTTTCTGCACTCAAGATACTTCAGAATAAAGAGTTTGAGTGCTCTAAGGCTTTTTCTTTCCTAACTTGCTCAACCTGATTATTGCTTTGTTGTATGCTGTAAAAACCTGCTTTGAAATATATACTAAATGCTTCTTTATCATGTGTTTTTTTTTTTTATAGATAATAAAACAGAAAACACTAATGATTGTTCATCAGAATGTAACACTGCTCTAGAGCCGGGAGAGGGTACAAAGAGAGATAGCGATGGTCCAATGGTAAGCCTAATGTTTAACTAATATGTTCAGTCCCAACAAGCTTCGGTTAATTTTACATAGACATCATACCAGTGAAGTTAAAAAGAAAAAATAACGTAAAAATATTCAGCAATTGTAATCTTGTATAAAAGTTGAAACCCCCCCATAATCTTGGAATCTCAGTTTTAGATCCCACCATACCATTCTAAAAAAAACCTTCATCTGCACAGTTCAGCAGCTTTGGCTTCCTCCCAAAAGTCACAGAATCACAGCAGTGATATCCCTCAGGTTATTTATTGTAAAGTGCAGGTTGGTGAGGTCCCCGCCCCCTGCATTCTGAGCAGCACACCAACTTCTGTGTCATAGAGCCAGATTGGCCCATACTGCTGGCTGCTAAGAACAGTACCCCAAATTGTCTATAGGATACAATGTAAAAGCTTTTACAGGTCATCAATTTAGAGTTCACCATGAGTAATGGCCCTAGAATTATTGTTCTCACTTAGGCATGGCAACGATGATTTACTGTGTACTTGAGGGCAAGGGATTTTGTTGTTTGGGGGACGGGGGTTACATTTGTTTTATTTAACTTTATTTTTAAAACTTTTTTTTAAACTTATTTTAGTACAA
>NW_017306340.1:2014525-2055280 GCF_000935625.1 Nanorana parkeri
TGAATTTTTTCCTAGAAAATAGTTAAATGCCCCCCAATCAATTATATACTTTCTGAAAGCAGAGGCCACGTAGAATAAAAAAAAGATAGTTGCAATTTTTTATGTCGCATGATAAGTGCGCAAATGTTTATCAAACCAATATTTTTAGGATAAAATACACTAAAATTAAATTTAGTGCACACAAACAGAATATAATGCCCAATGTAAAATATAAAAAATTTGGGTGGTGTTGGGTAAATAGATACCAAATAGATGTCAAGCCTTCAAATTTTGTGTGCTTGTTAAATGGCAAAAAACTACAGTACCCAAAATTGCCCAATTACAACATTTGAAAAGCATTGACTACTCTTCAATTTAGCGTTAACTGTGAGTGATGAGCCTAGAATTATTACTCACTCCGATGTTCACGGTGATTTGTAACGTGTGGTGCAAGCATCGTTTTTGCACATAGGCGCACCTGATACATGTTGCTTTTGTACTTGGGGACTTTTTAAATGTTTTTTTTTTCTTTTTTTGTCTGTAACCTTTCTTTTTTTTTTTCATTTAACTTTATTGTTATCACATACATCTGTGATAGCACAGATACAGTCCTCTTTTTGGAGACATCAGGGGTCTATTAGACCCCTAATATCACCTAGGGACCCAAAGAAGCTAATGAAGCACCGATTGTGCTACAGCAGCTGGGGAAATGACAAGCTGAAACTGGAAGTGATGAAATACACGTTGCTTCAGGTTTCAGTAATCGGAGGACATATCGGCCACTGGAAGTGTGCTGATCTCCCTCCGATCCAGGTGTAGAGACCCACAGTGCTGGTCCCTGGCCCTCACAGTGGACAGTGAAGCCTGGGATAGCCGGCGGGGGCACAGTGCACATTCCGCGGCTGCATACAAGCAATCCTTTGTATGTGACAGCCATCGCCAGCTGTAAGAACCGGTACCAGGGTCAAAGCTGTGATTTTGGTATAACCCCTTCAAGACCGCACCGTTTACATGTGTACATTGGGAGCCCTTGTCCGCTGCTCTGACTGGAGGAAAGGACGTGGGAGGGGGCGGGCACAGCTGGCTCAGTCTTTAGATAGGCAGAGCCAGCTGTCACTCACGCAGCTGGGTGGATCCAGACAGTATTGTTGGTATCCGTCCCGGCTGCGGCACTCCCAGTATATAGCGGGCCGACCTAAACAATACCTTTTACAGTTAGGTAGGTTCTTACGCTGCATAGCTGTTGGTACATATAAGGGAGATGGGTTAAATACAGGTTATACAATGTGGCTGTTTATGGAATTAGTTCACTCTTAGTTTGCAAGTGTTTTTTAGTGACTGAATTGTGTATCCCCACTGGAATAATATATTGTAATGCAATGGACTTATATTGTAATCTAGCCAACTTCCTACTTCTATCTATTTATAGATAATGATACGAAGGAGCAGCAGCCCAGCAGAATTTGAGTGGCACACAGATACTCAGCACACCAATGGAAGAAGTGCCGATCACGAGAGAGGTAAAAATAAAGACGGATAGTATCACTGGGTAAATGTCTGAGTCATAACTACAGTTTTCACTTATATGGGCTACAGATGAAATCTTAACTCAGAGATGGCCTCAGATCTTGGCAAAAAATGGGTAGGGCATGGGGGCCAGGTTGACAATATCTGTTAGTAGCATTTAGAGTGGGATGGAAGTTGTATCTCAGAACCCCCCCCCAGTCTAATATTTCAGCTTTACATTTTTGTTGCAGTCTCTGCTCTTGTTGGGGAAATTTTCCTCTCTTTGGCCTGGTGGACATTATCCCCAAGACCTAAAACAATGGAAAGTCACCAAACAAGGGAGAGTTGTCACCAGAGCAGGTACAGAACGGAAAACGTTCAGAGGGAAAAATAATTTTTGGTGACAACTATCGAAGAGGACATTTTCTTACCCTAGAGAGATTACGCCACGTTTCCTGTTAGGTTTACGGGGCAGGAAGTGAAGGCAAATCTGCCCAGTAAGATAAATATGGCAACAACAAAAAATCTGAAATTGTAACCATTCCTACCCTATCCAAAAAAAAATGGTTTTACATAGATATTTATGATTTGGAACAGTCTGATAAAATTGTAGATTCTGGGTGAAAATAGCTCATGGAGCTTTAGGAGAGATACTGTCTACAAATGCACACTGTTGTTTGACTGCCCAGCAAAATGGACATATTATAGTGGTGTTTGCCTTTAACTAGGTGTTAATTAGGACACCCACATGTGTTTTAGTCTCCATTTCCCTACCATTACTCTTGCTGGACCACTCCATTAATTTAGGGTCTCTCTAACCATCTGTATTTTTTATCCCAGTTGATAGTGTCAGTGATGTGACAAATGGATACAGCCGTGATGCAGACATTTATCTGATGCCCTGGCAAAGCTGTGACGAGGACCCTGAGCTTGGTACACCCACGGATGTGGCCATTGATCCTGATGCAAGACAATGGCTGCAGCTCAGTCCTGCTGATGCTGCACCTTTTACAGGTATTTACTGGTTACATCTGAAATCCAGTTCTAGACCTTTTGCTTGTTCTTTTGAGCTGCTTTTGGCCAATGATGATTTCAGTTCACTGATAAATGTAAAAATTATCCAAATGTCAACAAAATGGCATAACTTTAATTTATTAATGGCAATACCACTAACTGTAATAATAATAGAAATTAAAGCTCTTGCTAGTAAACAATGCTTCTGTTTAAATGCAAAGTGCTGATGATCTCCTGCAGCCACTTCCTTTCTTCAAGCACCCACTCCAGCAATGGCTATATTCAATTTCTCAGTGCAGATTTCCTGATGGTGACATTAGTGAACCAATTCCTACCAGGGTGAAAACCATGGAGCACAGTTGGGATATGGATGTTATGGATATTTATCACTTTTTAACAGAAGGTGCATAAACAATGGTCCTTACGACAAGATTATGAGCAGGAGCCCGCTGGTGTCAGAATGTCCAAACTGTGACTGCGCTGATTGGATGCAATCACTATTCGGCCAAACAATTTTCCACCTGGTTCTTTCGACTGTAGTTAATTGTGTTCAGGAAATGAGCAAGATTCAGGCTGGCGCAAACCAATGGGACAGGTGCTCACTCTGCCAATGCTAGGACACACGGGGCTGCTCTCTCAACCAGGGAGTCACTGGACTCTTGACAACATGCAACAAAACACAGAGCAGGTGCCACCTCATTGACCAAATGATGGCATAAAAGTGTAGAAAAGTTCTACTCACTATTCCTAAAGGAAACCAGGCATACCAATAACCAAGTCCAATGGTCCAACAACGCTGTACAGTGGTAGGTGCACCCCAACGGGGGGGGGGGGGGGGTGGGAGAAGCAACGTTTTGGGGTAACCAACCCCTTCCTCAGAGCAAGACCTTCCTTCCTCAGAGCCAGACTCTTTTATTTCATCATTTTGTCAATAAACATACTGCACTAGGTGGTGGCGCCTGCTCTGTGTTTTGTTGCAAGCAGTTAATAGGACCAACCGGCCAATTGACCAATCGGGGACCAATCCATTTTGTGCCAATTTAGCAGGAAACAGTGGAAGTCAGATCTGTTTTTATGGCCAGCTTAAGACCTAATCCAATGATAATGGACTAAAGTAGCCTAGATCAGTGCCTCAGGTCCAAACAATAAAACTAGGTCAGGTTCTAGCCCCCCAAAAGTTTTGCGTTTAGCTACACTTTCTAAAAGTTTTAGTGTAGTTTTGCTTTAACTGTAATAATATGAGATTTGAGTTTCATTGTTACGGTATGTTTAACAACAATTGTCACTATTTTAGTGTCTCATAGTGAGGTGAATTGGAGATGAGCAGTACATGTGTATACTGTCAGTCACATGACCTGCTATAGACCGAGTGCTAAAAGGAGCACTGAATAGAACAAAAGGCTTTTTATGGCTGACTTGTTCACCAGCCGTCACTGTGTGCTTTTGTACTCTGATTTTGAAAGGTGTACAGTATGTATGCTTTGTCCAAAGTCGTAACTTGCCTCCTGACAGAGGCCTTCAGCTGCTGGCAGGTGTACACACACATCCCATCCATAGACTGTAGCTTAACCCATTCAACAGCATTGTTGACTCAGACACTGTTATCTCTCCTCGCTCTGCCCTTTGCCACCATGCTCCTTGTATGCCTGTAACCTGCAAAATGAATGCCGGCTTTATTTATCAGCGCCGTGGATATTTGCATGGTGTCTTGTGTGTGCACTAGATCAGAGGCGAGTCGTTTAGATACGCTCTCCCATTCACCCCCGGGCAGCTGCAGCTCATTAAAAGGAAAATGTAAGGTAGAGGGGACAGGTGCTAGGAGGCTGCAAGACATCAGCAGTCGGCCCGGGTGGACCGGCATTTATTAGTCAATAGGAATCCCATTGTCATGTTCTTGGCACTGCTGTATAGCATTTAAGATCACACTTATCAAAGCGCATTCATTCTGACAGCGGCACATGCAGAGCTGGAACTTGCCGCCACTTATGGAGCATGTACACATTCAGTTGCTGGCTTTGTTTCTCTTCATTGTCGGAGGAGACACCAAACTCTATTATAGCCTGAGAGTAATTGTTTGAATTCTCAACTCCTGTAAAGATGTTTCCAGAGAGACCAGACTGTTAAACGCTCGACCAACAAATAAGCATAGGGTCCATTAAATACAGAATGCCTAACAATTATCTTGGAATCAGCACATGCTCTGTACAGCTGAGCAATGTTTGGGCTTTGTCTGCTGAATCCAAGCAAGCACTCCAGCATTTTTTGACAGCATGCACTCTGTCAATGGTTATCTCTTTTTGGCTTATTCTAATCTGCTGTCTGTAAGAGCATCAGTACTTTTTTTGTCATGAACCCCCTGCAGATGAGCAGGACTCTCTGTCCGTGGAAATTTGGCTTAAGAGCCATTCTTTGATTAAAATTGCAGCTTCCCTGCTATTAGCCAAGAACTACAGTTTAAAGGAGAATTTTTCTACAATTTCTTATAGCACAACTGGTAAGATCTCTAAATATAATGTGATCATTGGGAGCCATGGTGTGCCTTTTACCGAACCACTATTGGCAGCTGTGGCATGTGGAGAAACATGAGGAGATTGGCTTTTAGGTAGCTTAAGTCTTCCTCATGTATGACCATTCAAGTGTCATTATTCCCATATTACCAACTTCACATGGATCATCATCAAATCCCACACTGCAATCATCAACCATATATACCTTTATGTGAAAAAATAGGTGCCCCAAATGCTGTGTTGTTGCTTCCACATATCGTGGATGCGAGATGTGTTACTTGCTCCTCACCGCACTGCGAGATCTGGGAGAAGAGCAAGCATGAATCCTCGCATTAAGCTCGCATATGTCCCTCCCGCAAGTGTAGTATGGTCCCCCCTTCCTGCACAGAGCCAATTGGAGCTGGGGCTTGCTGGAGGAGCTGCTGTCAAATACACTATGGGACCCAACTTTCATATATCTGCAATGTGTGTCTTGTGGGGCAGCTAGTAGGGAGGTAGACGCCTCTATCAATTGTCTCTACTAGAGCTGCCCTGCAAACAGACACAGCACCATGTGAAGAGGGAGCACATATCATTCAAGCTCCTGGAGCTGCCCCTCAAGCTGATGAAAATCACTTGGGGTGGCTTTTAGATGAAAAAGAGGAAATTAACAGCTTCCTTTAATTCAGGGGTGGGGAACCTCCGGCCCTCCAGCTGTGGTGAAACTACAAATCCCATGAGGCATTGCAAGATTCTCACAGGCATGACTCAGAGATACAGATGCATCATAGGATTTGTACAACCCCAATTGCAAAAAAGTTGGGACGCTGTGTAAAATCTACCTAAAAACAGAAGGCAATGATTGGCAAATCTCATAAACCCATATTCTATTGATAGTAGAAAATATAAAACATATCCAATATTTAAACTGAGAAAATGTACCATTTTAAGAAAAAAATTAAGTACCGTAATTTTGAATGGCAACAAAAAGCTGACAAAGTAACGGGTACCAACGGGTAATGCCATCAGAGACTTGAGGAATGTTATTAAAAATTTTGTTTAGAGAAGTTAAATGAAGGTAAGTTAGAGAAGAGAAAAGATGTATGCAAATTTCACCACTAGCTGCTAAGTTCTGTAAAATGCAGACTTTGTTGGGCTTTTTTTTTTTTTTAGAAAAGCATGAGAAGAGGGGACAGGAGCTCCAACTGCTGGCTGCATGTGGAAATACCTATTTATATGTTACATGTAGTATTTTCAATGGTCTTTTTCTAGTCCTGATGGTAATAAAGATAAGTAAAAACACCATAAGTTTTCAGGAGTAGTTTTTTCAGGTGCATTTATTTCAATAACACGTTTATGAGCAGGGGTATTTGTGTCCTTACTGGAGTGATCCCAAACTTTTTGAGACTGTGGCGATGGTTTTTGTTTCTAGAATGGCCGCAGAATACTTATCCTTAACATAGTAGTCAGTCTCTCTGCTTCTTGACACCATTTTATAACAAAGCCGAAGTTCTACATTGTTACTTATTCAGATGATCTCCATGAAATAATGGTAATCACCTGCTGGGAATCAGTGGGCCGGATAAACTAAGATTGGCAGGTGTTCAGATATGTGAATTGTAAACAGTAGAAAGGTATCATGGCACACTCACAAGTCAGCATGTAAAAAAACTTGTCTCACCACTAAGGTTAATAACCGAAAATGTGAAAGCCGCACCAAGGCACCTCTTATAGTGCGGTCCTAACTCTAAACTATGGAGAGTCTCCATCTTGGAGCACATGGGGGCAGAAGATTTCAAATTGGGTGCAGGTTTGTCATCTTTGTGAGACAAGTTTTTTTACATGCTGACTTGTGAGTGTGCCATGATACCTTTCTACTGTTTAAAGCCCATTTCGTGTGCACCTTACTGTATAGTTGGTGACAATTTGTTGAGTGCGTTTTGTCATTTGTTTTGCTTGACTGATTTGGTGCAGTAATGCATGGGGGTTCTCAGCTGCCGTTGGGATGTGCGGGATCCCTTGTGTGTTCCTGTGCCTTTAAGGGAGGTGGGGCTTCCTCCTGACAAACCTGCACCCAATTTGAAATCTTCTGCCCCCATGTGCTCCAAGATGGAGACTCTCATAGTTTAGAGTTAGGACCGCACTATAAGAGGTGCCTTGGCGCGGCTGTGCGGCTTTCACATTTTCTGCAGAAGACGTGTATCCAAATCTCTGTTATTAACCTTAGTGGTGAGACAAGTTTTTTTACATGCTGACTTGTGAGTGTGCCATGATACCTTTCTACTGTTTAAAGCCCATTTCGTGTGCACCTTACTGTATAGTTGGTGACAAATTGTTGAGTGCGTTTGTCATTTGTTTTGCTTGACAGATATGTGAATTGTCGCGCATGACATCTCATTTTGGTACATTGCATGTCAAATAAACTATTACATTGTGGTGCATATATACTAGTGTATTTGGTGCATAGTATAACATGTAACTGTCTTGCCCCATCATGCTCTTGGCGCACTACTGCACACCTCTATTGCACCACCAAATTTTGACAAACTCATTTTCTTAACTACTCTTTATTTGGCTGAGATTGTGAGACTTCGAGACCGAAAAGCCGCACTTGGGATTTTTTTTTCTTTACATTTTCTGCACTAGTCACTATTATTTGGCGCATCCATAAAATCGGGTTACTGTGCACCAAATATTTGGCACACTGATAATCGTTATCTGCAGTGTTTATCGCCATAGCTGCACATACACATTGCTGTAAACCTTTGAGATACTTATAGAGGGTGTCTCTATACCATTTGGTCAACAAAGGGTGACGAAAATGCTTGCAGTGGGGCCCCCACACTGCAAAGGGAAATGCTCATTTGGTTAGGGGGTACAAGACGAGAAGATCTTACTTAGCTTACCCCGTACACCAGCAGGCTGCAGTGCTCTCCATTTCTCCTTGGCCCTCAGGGTTATGTGCGGACCCTTGGCATCACGCTTAGTGCCGGATATCTTAGGAGATCTTACTTAGCTTACCCTCTGCACCAGCAGGCTGCAGTGCTCTCCACTTCTCCTTGGCCCTCAGGGTTATGGGCAGATCCTTGGCATCATGTTTAGTGCTGTGTGTTAAATCTGCATTGTACAAGAGAAAATGCAAGTGTGTGACTGTGGCAGGGAGCACCAGCAGACCACTTGCACAGATGAAGGGAGCCTGGTGGAGCGAGGAATGAGGTAAGTATCACTCCATATATCTGCACCCCTAGACCTTAAGCTTGCCTTGCAATGGTTTTTTTTTTTTCTCTTGTGTCTGGAGTTGGGCTTTAATCAGTAGAGGGGGTAGGACATAATGTCACCCTTCAAAAATACGCTAAAAGCTATTGCTCTCCGCTCCTCGCAGGAGATCTCTGGCCTTAAAATAGGGGGTATAGAGGAGCGACTAGCGCTATATGCAGACAACCTTATCCTTTTTTTGGCGGATGCTGGCCCGTCCTTACAGGCCGCACTGAAAGTTTTAGACACCTTCGCGAGATTCTCGGGGCTGAGGGTAAATTGGTCTAAATCCCATGTGCTCCCCCTAGACCAACAGACCCAATCCCAGGCAGATACCTCCCTCCCTCTACAGTGGGTGGAAAAAAAATCACTTATCTAGGAATTCAAATAACAAAATCGGTCAGGGATTATTACTCCCTTAAGCTTCTGCATCTACTTTCTAAACTTAAGCTACGTCTGGAGTCTTAAAAGCACCTCCCCCTATCGCTAGTAGGTAGGGTTAACCTGGTCAAAATGAAAATCCTGCCCATCTTTCTGTATTATGTACCTGTCTGGGTACCACAATTTTTTTGGGGGAAAATTAATACCCTCATTAGCTCCTTTCTGTGGAACTCCAAAATCCCTAGAATTAAATTGGCTATCTTGCAGGGGCCATGGTGTAGAGGGGGACTGGCAGTCCCAGATTTAAACAAAATATTATTTAGCCGGTCAAATGGTAGTTCTGCACAAGTGGTTCACGAGTGACTCTGGGGATGCAGCAGTGGTGGTGAAGGCTGCCTCTCTAGCGTCCTACGAAGCCCTGGGTGGTATACCCTTTCAGGGTCTTAAAGCCCCGTATGAGCTCACGGTGTCTATGCAAGCCACGATTATGGCCTGGTCCTCTATCGTTAAGCAGCTATGTCAGACCCAACAGGGCTGGTCCCCTCATACTCCCCTCTGGAAAAACCTGTTCTTGCCTTATTTCCTAAGCATACCCGATTTCCAAGTGTGGCCTGGCAAGGGAATCAGAACACTAGGAGATCTCACTTCAAACAACTCACTTCTGACCTTTGACCAGCTGCAAGGGAAATATCACATCCCTAATGCCTATTTGTTCCGCTACCTACAAGTGCGACATGCCTTCTGGTGCCAATTTGGGGGTTTGATTGGAGAAATTGTTGAGAAGAGACTCTCACTAAGCCACTCTCTGAGGTCTATCTGCATCTTTTTCAAGTATCATCGGTGCATTCGCTTAATTGTAAAGATCCTTGGTTAGCTGACGCCCCTACACTATCTGAGGAGGACTGGGAGGATGTCTGGGACTATGCCTTTAGTCACTTGGTATCTGCCTGAGACAAGCTTATTCAATTTAAAATTTTACACTGGATATACTACACTCCAGCAAGACTGGCCCGCATCTATGGAAGTGGCAGTTTTGGATGTTGCGATGCTCTGATTCGTCAGCAGGTCTTATCCAGTTTTGTGGGCCTGCCCACGAGTCAGACCGTTCTGGCTTGAGGTTACTCAATTTATGTCGCAATTTGTTGCTGTTCTGTTCAATCCCAGCATACGCCCATGTATTTTGGGGCTAACTGAGCCACTGGCTCCTACAAATGCGATACAGGCTTTCATGGGAATCTTATGTTTTGCGCCAGGAAGGTAGTGATATTGCGGTGGAGAAAGAGTGCGCCCCTAACCATATCTGACTGGAAGGGCCCAATCAATTCTTACCTAAGCCTCTACAACGCTACTTATCAAAGAAGAGGCTGCCCCAGTAAGTTTTCCAAAGTCTAGGGTGGATGGTTAGAGTCTGTAGAGACAGTGGTTTGAGCGGCTTAGCCTTCTCCTTCTAAAGGTCACTGGGCAGATGTGCGCAGTGGTTTTGTGATGATATGAACATGATATTTTTTACCTTGTGCAATATGTAACTCTGTATGATGTAATGACACTCCAAAGGGAGCAGTTGGAGTTGGGGGGACACACACTTTCTTGGGGACTGGGGGGAGGGGGAGGGAAACCATGTTTAGGGGTTGTTCCCCTTGTTGAGTATTGAATGTAATTGTTTTCTATTCGCTGTACTAATTGTGTGCCCTCACGGCTGTGAGTGCCTATGTTCTGTTTTGTACAAAACCAAAAACCTTTAATAAAAAGAATTTGTAAAAAAAAACAAAACACTAAAACCTTAGGTATGCAGCAGTTCTTCTCATCTACTTTCCAGCATGTCAAATGCTCCAAAATGACAAGTGCCCTTTACTCCATTAATCTTACTGTAGAGCCATTAGATTCCTGAGAACAGTACGCTTATTGTTTGCACAGGTTTAATAGAAAACTTGCTTTTTTTTGTATGAGTTTTTATAAGTTTTATAGAGATGAAGCAGACAAACTGAAAGTTTTATTGCATTCTTGATCTGTGAGTATTATGTTTACTATGCACTTGTTAAAAAAGCTTTTATTTTGCTTGCAGACAGCATTGAGTTCCTTGCTGGGGACTGTAGCATCATAGCCGGCGGTAACCTGTCTGGCTGGCACCCGGACTCTGCGGCTGTCCTGTGGAGGAGAATCTTGGGAATACTCGGAGATGTCAACAATATTCAGTCCACCAAAATTCATGCAAAGGTGTTTGGCTACCTCTGTGAGCTGTGGTACAAGCTAGGAAAGGTATGTTTCTTGTCCCTTCTGTTTTTCCTATGTTATACTAATCTAGACTCATTTTTAATGGGTATTCCATAATAGTGGATGTTTTGATCATGGTCACCAGTCAGGTGGGGACTCAGTTTTCAACTTGCTGTAGAAAAAGGCAGTTGCGTTCTGATTGGATGCTATGCTCCCACTTTCCAGTCTAACATTTTATGGATTACCTTATCCTATCATATGTTTTGTAATTACCAACACTTGTTTTATTGAAATGCATAAATACAAATATAACGGACAATGTGTGATTACACATTATCACATTATACTTTGTGAATGAACCCATCATGTCTTCTGTCACACTACAGCATTAGTATGAAAAGGTTTAAATGGTTGGTTTTTTTTAACCACTTCAAGACCAGGTGTTTAGACCCCCTTCCTGGCCAGGCCATTTTTCAGTATTCAGCGCTGCGATACTTTGACTGACGTTTATTCCGTCATGCAACGCTGTACTGAAATGAATTTTATACCATTTTTTGGGGACAGATAGAGCTTTATTTTGGTGGCGTGTCTGAGCGGACGTCTAGAGACGCCCGCTCAGATCGAGAGAGCTCCTGGCCGGCCGTTTTTTTACTACGGCCGGCCCGGAGGTAGTTAAAGGATTAGTCCACCCAAAACTAATATTCCAACTTTTGATAGATATTGTAGAGTTAAACCACCTGATGGTTTATTGTACTTCTTGAGTATTCTATTGGCACATTATCTATGCCGATCTCTTAGTGGCCATTATGAGGGGTCCCACTCTCCCTGTTTTTTTATTTACTTTATACTGTGGAGAATGCAATATATACAGTGTGTTCAGAAAGTATTCAGACCCCCCTCCACTTTTTTCAATTTTGTTATCTTTCAGCCTGATACTACAGTTGTTTCAATTCTTTTTTTTTTTTCCCTATTTAATCTACACTCGGCAATAGGGATGCACCAATACTTTTCAGATACCAGTGCCGATACTTGTCATTTTCATGAACTACCATGGTTGCAGCGGGGAGCTGGCTCTGGCGCTCCACCACTGTCCTGAAATCATTAGTCTGTATTGTTTTAGAAAAACTGTCACATGACAATAAACAAAAATGTATCAGTACTTGTACTTGCAAAACTGGTATCTGTGCATCCCTTTATTTATAAAAACAAAATCATACAATAAAACAGAGATGTAGAAATCCCAGGAGCTCCGTGCGCTCCTTACAAATGACAGCTGCCTCTAACTTTTGAATTTTTCTCTACTCTAGGCTTGGAGCTGGAAAAGTATCTGTACTTGTACTTCTACCGAGTATGGTACTTGGTATTGGTGCATCTCTACTCAGTTCCCCATAATGACAAAGTGAAACAGAATTTTAGAAATGTCTGTGAATTTATTAAAAATTAAAAACTGAAATATCACAATATTCAGACCCTTTACTCAGCACTTTGTTGAAGCTCCTTTGGCAGCAATTACAGCCTCCAGTCTTTTTGGGTATGACACAACAAGCTTTGCACACCTGGATTGAGGGATTTTCTGACATTCTTCTTTGCAAATCCTCTCACGGTCAGTCAGGAAGGATGGGGACCGTCGGTGGACAGCCATTTTCAGGTCTCTAAAGAGATGTTCAATAGGGTTCAAGTCAGAGCTCTGGCTGGGCCACTCTAGGACATTCACAGAGTTGTCCTTAAGCCACTCTTGTGTTGGCCGTGTGTGCTCAGGATGGTTGTCATGTTGGAAGGTGAACCTTCGGCCCTGTCTGAGTTCCTGAGTGCGGTGGAACAGGTTTTAATTGAGAATATCTCTGTACTTTGCTCCATTCAGCTTTCCTTCAACACTGACCAGTCTCCCAGCCCCTACTGCTGAAAAACTCCCCCACAGCATGATGCTGCCACCACCATGCTTCACAGTTGGGATGGTATTGGACAGGTGATGAACAGTGCCTGGGTTTTCTCCAGACATAACGTTTAGAATTGAGGCCAAACAGTTCAATCTTGGTTTTAATCAGACCAGAGAATCTTGTTCCTCACAGTCTGAGATTCTTTCAGGTGCTTTTTTTGTAAACTCCAAGTGGGCTTTCATGTGTTTTGCACTGAGGAGAGGCTTTTGTCTAGCCACTCTGCTATAAAGGCCAGATCGGTGGAGGGTTGCAGTGATGGTTGTCCTTCTGGAACTTTGTCCCATCTCCACACAGGATCTCTGGAGCTCAGAGTGACCATCGGGTTCTTGGTCACCTCTCTTACTAGGACCTTTCTCCCCCGATTGCTAAGTTTGGCCAGGCGACCAGCTCTTGGAAGAGTCCTGGCTGTGTAAAAGTTCTTCCATTTGCAAATGATGGGAACCTTCAGTGTAGCAGACATTTTTTTGTAGCCTTCCCCAGATCTGTGCCCTGCAATAATCCTGTCTCTGAGCTCTGCAGGCAATTCCTTTGACCTCCATGGCTTTTGCTCTGATACAGTATGCATGGTCGGCTGTGACGCCTTTCTCTATAGAGGGGTGTGCATCTTTCCAAATCATGTCCAATCAATGTAATTTACCAAGGTGGACTCCAATCAAGATGTAGAAACATCTCAGCAATGATCAAGAGAAATGGGAGGCACCTGAGCTAAATTTCAAGTTGTTGCAAAGGATCTTGAATACTTGTACCAATGTGATATTTCAGTTTTTCCCTTTTTCATACATTTGCAAACATTTCTATAATTCTGTTTTCACTTTGTCATTATGGGGTACCCGAGTGTAGATTAACCTCTTGCCGTCCGCCCGTAGTAAAAAAACGGACGGACGGCACTGCAGCATCTGCGGGTTGCCGTCTCCAGACGGCAATTTTTTTCTGCTCGCGCGCGCCCCCTAGCGGGCACGCACGGGCAGAAAAGACCCGCTAAATGCACAGAAAAAAGAATTTAAACAACGACTACAACATAACCAAATTGAAAAAGTGAAGGGGGTCTAAATACTTTCTGAATGCAATAGATACATACTGTGTGTATATAGATAGATAGGTAGATAGATACCCTGTTTCTCCGAAAATAAGACCTACCCCGATAAGACCTAGTACTATTTTGTGAATTGCTAAAATATAAGACCTACCCCGAAAATAAGACCTAGTTGTGACCATTTCCAGTGCCGGTGGTGGCATAAAGGGGAACTTGAAGAGCCGCGGGAGAGGCAGGCAAGAATCAGCTGTGCCAACGAAGCCAGCGCTAGAGAAGGCGAGGCGGCACCGGAGGGAGCAGAACTGCATAAGCCGATGCCTCCTCTATAGCGCTGGCTCCTGTCACAGGAGTGATACCAAATGCACTCCACCTGTCAGGAATAGATAGTGAAAGTGCGCTTCGCTCATTCTGGACAGCAATTGGTTAGCAAATTGCTCTTGGAAAGGTACGGCACCCCTGATTGCCCTGATCACCATATCGTTGTACATGAATACATGTAGACTGTTGTACATATAGAAGTGTGGATTGTTGTACATTAAAAAATTAAAATAAGACCTACCCCGAAAATAAGACCTAGTGTGTGTTTTGGAGCAAAAAAAAATATAAGACAGTGTCTTATTTTCGGGGAAACACCGATAATATAGATAGATACCTCTATCTCTCTCTCAGATCCAGCAAATGTTTTGTAATGGGTAACATGTGCTAGCAACTTCCCTGGACACTCACAAAAGCTCATCCCGCATACTAGTCTCGGTAGAAGCATATTCTAGCCGGTTCTCGAAGTGCGGAGACGGAGCGCAGCCGGCTCGGATATGGTCTGAGTCAAGCTGCATCGGAACCTACACCAATCCAGCAGAGATTGAGGAAAAACGAACGGACGACTGTTTGTGGTCTTCACACAGCCTGTGGATCCAAAATTGCACCTGGAACTTCTCACAGTGGAGGTTCCTGCATCCACCTTTCCTGCTGTTCACTGTGCGGCCGCACATATATATCGAAGTGCTTTCGGGATACCTCTCAAATTTGAAATTTAAGCCCGCGGGCTAGTGAGAGTCCTAGGCAGGGGGAGAGGGAAGGGCGCTTACACATTTTTTAGCCCTATCAACAAATCCCTATCTCTGGATCCCAACCACTACTACCGGACACGCTTACTGAAGCGAAAAATCATTCAGCGCTGTGGGATTCGAGCAGGACTGTCTCTCCCCGAGCTCCCTGAGCAACACGAGTTGTGAGTAACTTTGGATACATTGTATCCCCATATGAAATACATTGTATGTATCTGCTCTAACTATTTCATGCCACACTAGCTGGCCTGCAGATCATCTATGTTCCTTTAACAACAGTTTATCCAAGGGAAGTTTTTTAATTGATTTTAAATGTTTTGTTGTGGATGTATTGTTCAAGTTTGTTTTTCTACGATTAAATATTCACTTTGATTAATTATATATTTTCTACCTGTTTACTGAACCAGCTCCGAGTAAGGGATTTCTATAATTAGGGGACAATCCATTTTTTGAAATGTTTTGTAATGCCTGTTTATTGCCTTAAAATGTAACCAAAAGTATTTGCCACCTTTTTCCATATCAATATGTTATAGATAATTGTAGAAGCAGGCAGAATTTTGTGGAGAAGTAACATTTCATTTCCTCCAACATGTAGGGTTGTTTGCATGCATTGTGACTTAGTTGGGCTTATTTATGAGTGAACTGATGAGCAATAGGAAGTACAGATCTGTCACTGCTGCCGACCTGTCAGAGACATCAGAAGCTCCTTTGTATGATCAGCCGGTGGCAGGACTTCACGACCTTTGTCAGTTTGAGACTCTTTTTTTTAAAGTTCCATTTGAAGTAGCTGAAAGCCACATGAAACTCTGGTTCCATTGTTTGGGGACTGCTGATCTATGCAGTAGTACTTGAGCTCTGATAGCTTTTCAGATACACATAGCACACCTCAAATGAACTGCATTTATGCTTCTTGAGAATTCTCATCACAGTGTTCTGGAGTTTTGCCTGTAACCTGGAAAATGCATTAATGTTGTCTTTTTGTGGGTGCAAAGAAAGTCTGGAGGTTGTTTTACGATATCCTACCATCTCGTTCTGTCTTGAAAGCGTTAATAAATGTATGTGTTAAACAATAATTGAATTGTAATTATTCAAAATAAGCTTTCATGTATTACATCTAAAGTATAGTAAAACTCATTTGAACAGTGAACAGTATGTGTTATTTCACACATTGTAATTGTTCTATGTATTGCTTTACTGACTAAAGCTGGCCAGATACTATAATATTTTGTTAGTTCAACCTGCAGGCAGAACAAAGAAAATATAACAGATTCCTCCATCGACGCTCATCACTGTTGATCAGAGTCTCCTGCTGTCTTCATTGTATTCTGGCGGTGGCCAACAGCCGCTGTCGAAATACCTGAACAGAGCTAGCAACTCATTGGCTGCTGGCTCTGTTTGTTGGAAGATTTTCCAACCAGCTCCTTCAATCAGCTGATCGAGGGTTGCCGGACAATAGGGTGCCGACATCGGTATTCCAGCCGCTGTCAGAATACCTGAACAGAGCTGGCAACTCATTGACTGCTAAAGCTGTTCGGCTGCCAATTTTC
The DNA here is from genome assembly GCF_000935625.1 of Nanorana parkeri. Taxonomy (NCBI): domain Eukaryota; kingdom Metazoa; phylum Chordata; class Amphibia; order Anura; family Dicroglossidae; genus Nanorana; species Nanorana parkeri. Next base: position 2,030,939 of record NW_017306340.1, read on the forward strand.
TGACATGCTCCTTCGATCATCCGATCGAGGGATGCCATTCGGAAAAGTGGCGACAGTGGCACCCACGCATCGAATTTTCGGCCGTTTCCTGAAGAACCGGACGATATTCAAAGCGTGTATACCCAGCTTGGACCTGTATATGCCAGTATATTAATGCAATTCTTTGCTGTCAATCTTGGCTCCTATGGGTGGGAGCAACATTTTATACATTATACCAATACCTATTTGTGTTCCAAACATGTGTGCTGAAGACTGTAGCTTTATCTCAGTGTCTCAGTGTCGAGCTGCTATAGGGAGACTGCAGAGTGAAACACAGATGAATGGAGTGTTATAGAATGCTTGTGTGTCTATAGAACCCCCTTGTAATTGACACCTGAACACTTCCCTGCATGTGTTATTGTGAAACACTTCACATATCAAACACTAGGTGGCAGCATTATATAAGATTTGAGGCAATTTCTGACTTATAGAATGTAGTTAATGAAGGCATCATTTTATGTTACGCATGTATTTCTGATGTATTATTGTGTAATAGTATGTATGACTACATGAGAGTATGAGGATGTAGAGGCCGAGGCACTCACAGGTCTTGCAGCAGGAGAAATTAAAGTGATCAGCAAATGTTTTATTAAGTCTGATGTTTGGATGGGGCATAGACAAATGTATACAGCATATAAGAATGAAGCAAGGAAAGCACACATTTTTGACTTCTGCATTATTCTCTCTTTCAGATTAGAGACAATTTGTCAATCAGTCTGGACAATCAGTCTTCCCCACCGCCACCCGTTTTAATCCCCCCTCTCAGAATGTTTGCATCTTGGCTGTTTAAAGTAAGGGATACTTGTACATGGATAATAATATAAATGTAATATATTCTAAAACAAAGTTTATGAGACGAACATGCACAGCATTAATATGTATTAATTACTGACAAGTTCTTCAGTGCCTTGTAGACAACATTAAACCATTTCAGTTTGGTGTAGTTGGTATGAAAAATCTGAAGGCCAGAAAATGGAGAAATTGGCACAGATACAGAAGAGCATGTATGTAAAAGGCACTAGGATCAAGGTCAGACAGTATGTCTTCAGCACCAATTACACATCTTATTGTCCATTATTTTGACATGTCTTTTGGGGATTACTAAGTTTAGGAGGGAAATCATTCTAGTGAAAAATGTTTGTTTGCTTTTATTAGTACTGAAATGTAACATTCCTACTTTTTACATTATTAATAATATGAACTATTCACCGGACACAAGCCGTGGAGTATGTTTCTTCAGTTTGGGGCTCATACACACATGGCAGTAGGTGGTGCATTGAACTTTTGATGCTTGACAAGAGGCACCCATCGGTCAGTTCACTAGAAATGTATTGATCCATGTGGTTTCAGTATATAAACAACATGCGTTCAGTGCTGTGCCCCTTACATAACCTTGCTACTTGAAGGATGAGAAAGCATTCTTCCTCCAAAACATGTAGAGCATTCAGAGTGACAGAGAAGTGGAAACATCTCATTGCTGTTTATCAGTAGAGCCCAATTGAATGGTTTAAGTTTCTGACTATTTAGAAACCTCAAAAAAAGTCGTTTGAGATTATAAGGTCTGGGAGGCAGACGTTATGTGGAACCCAAAAAAGTCTTGCTATAACGGATGCTTTATCTAAATTAGGGTTCCAAAAATTGAATATTGCCTCCCTTTTTAGGCCATAGAGCACATATGTGGTTTTTGTAATAAAAATCTTTTTATTTTTTTGTTTTTTGGATAGAGTATGGAATAGTTAGCTGGGTTGGGTTGTTTTTTTTTTTTCTTCGTGTCCCTTTGAGGAGATTTGTCTTTACTTCCTGTTCTGGAGACACAACAGGAAATAAGTGGAAATCAAATCCCCTCTTAGTTGTCTACAGAACAGGTTCCCTCACTGAAAGATTTGCCATCACTTTCTGTCCCAGTGACAACAGGACACGTAAAGAGGATCAGTTTCCACAGTGGCAGACAGTAAGGCTGGGTTCACACCTGGGCGGTCTTAATAGGCGCGTTTTAGCCCTTGTGTTTGAAGCACGTATTTCTGTTCAGTGAAACGCACGTTCGACACGCGTTTTTTAACCTCCCTGGCGGTATGATTTTTTTTTTTCTCTATCTGTTTTTCATTTTTTTTTTTTTTTTTACTTTTAAACTTCCCTATTGTGCTACAGTTTTGGTACCCTCTTAATTTTGTGTCAATGTTATTTTTTTTTTCAGGCTACTACATTGCCAAGTGAGTACAAAGAGGGCAAACTGCATGCCTACAAGCTGATCTGTGGTATGATGACAAGACGGCAAGATGTTCTCCCAAACTCAGATGTCTTGGTTCAGTTTTACATGGTTTTACACAATGGCCTCAATCATGATGATCAAGTAAGTGCTTGAAATATATATTTATTTAGATTTGAATAGACTTGGGAATATTATATATGTTTATGATTTTTTTTTTTTATTGCTGTCTGTGACCCTACTGGGATATTATACTTCCTGTGCTTGTTATGTCAGGACAACAAATGAGAGCAGCATTTGTCAACGACAGGAAGACATAGACAGTAATAATAACTCGAGAGAAGATCTAATTTATTGTAGGCTGTGTCCCCACTGGAGAAATTTCCCTTCACTTTCTGTTCTGACCGGAAGTAAGAGGAAATATACCCAAATGGGATGTGGATCACAAATAAAAACATGACTGGTATTCCTTCAAATACCCACTCTATCCCAAAAATGTTTTGGCTGGAGTTGACTTTTAACATTCTTGATAATAGATTTAGCTTTAGTGTTTGTATTCTACTCTATTATACATTGGGTTTTTTTCCTGGACACATAGGGTTTTAATTTGGTAGCACATTTGGATTCATATATTTTTATTTCCTTGGCTTTTATTGTGAATAATTGGGAAAACATGCATTTTCCTGTATATATATATTTTTTTTTTTTTGAAACGCCATGTTCACATAATTTGCGCACACCCATATATTTACGACAACATATAGTCAAAAAAGTCTGCTGATTAAAACAATATCACATTAGTGTGAGTTTTATGTAAAATAGTGCCATGATAAAGTAAGCTTATGCATTTTACTTCAGAAGAGCTTCCTTCATTGCAACACACACAGGGATAAGAACTGTTGTGCATAAATTGTTAGCATAACATGAGGTTAGCAGATCAGATTAAATCAGGTTGGTACAATGGCGACTTTTTCACAGGTTTGCGATCCCAAAAAATGTGAATGACATTGCATTCACTTACATAAGCATTTGATGCTTGCACTGTTGAGGCAAGTGTGATCCAGATCATCCAACATCAGTGTTGCAACCTGGGAATTAATCTGGGGTGGGAATATTTTATTTACTTTTTATATATATATTATATATATTTTAGGACCCCCATAGAGCTCTGCAGCAACAGATCACTTCTGAAAGCGAACTATTGCTGGCTGCAGTCAGCAATAGATTGCTGTTAGAAGTTATCTGTTGCTGCAGATCAGACAGCAATGGATCACAATAGCATTTTGCTGCAAGGAAAGGCTGGACAAATCCTCTGTACTGACAGCAAGTGCTGTGATCTCGCTTATACTCCAGATATAAACACAATGTGGACATTTTGTGTTTACGTTCTCTTAATAGTGATCTGTAGAAAGGTCTAAAGCCCAGGGGCTTATTGTTTCAGCCCCAAAGCTTGGCGCTGGGCCTCAGCTGTCACTGACAACCAGTGGTGCCAGCATAGGCCTGCAAGAGCTACTAAGTCAATCAACTGTTTTAAAGACAAATAGCTGCTCTCCCTACAGTGTTTTTAAACAGCATCCAGGACTGAAGTGGTTAACAAAGCACATAATGGCAATTGGGGAAAAAGGCATGTGGTTACTTGCATTGCTTCCTGGTTAAACAAGCCATGCATTAAATGCAGCTGGAATTTTTTGGCTAACCAATGTCAGGTTTTTCCCTGTCTACCCTTGCTACATGTTCTTTCTACCTATGGATGTTTTTATTCTGGGTAGTAATACTGTATAGTTATTAGTAATTGTTTGTTCTGGTTACATGGGAGCATCGTTATGGTCATCTTTAAGTAACGTTCATGTTTACTCAATTTTTATATTTATGTAGAAATAAACATATATATGAAATATTGGTATGCCTGACTGCAAGGCTGAAAAAGAGAGTTTTGTGTGAAGTTAGGTTTGAATACAGTATATGTGTGTGTGATTTATTTGTCATTTATGGATAACTGAAGATGGTTGTAGGCAAGCTTTTTGGCCCCCAGCAAAATTTGAACATACTCTATAAGAAAAATAGAAGACTCAGCACGTGCCAGCATTATGGAACAAGGTACTCAAGAAACACTGCACTGTCCTATCTTACAGTTTCAGTGTGAGCTTATCCTTCAGTAAAATTCTGGAACAATGGCTTAAAACCATGAACTGTTGAAATCACAACATATACCCAGTTACCATATAACATTTTCGTACTTTTTATGCAATGTTCTGTCAGTAGTTAACATGAAAAATTGCCTAGTGGAGTTCTGTTTGAAATGGAAAAAAGTAAACTAGATGCCCACTTGATAGACATTTCCCTGGCAGCTGAAGGGTTAGGGGTAGGTGGTCTGCTCAGGACACAATAACCTGTTAGAAATGTCACTGATACTCTGTTTAGTAACACCGTGTCTGATCTCTTATGTCTTGCTTTCTCAAGTGGAGAAAAAAACAAACCTTTATTCATAAGAGGTCAATGTAACCTGTTCTTGCCATAATTTCATCTGTCATCCTGTTTGGAATGCAGAGGACAAGAGATGTCAACTCCCTTGCTTAATGTCAGCTCCTGCCAAACACCATCCCCATAGAAGGGCTTTGTTCCAGTTTTCACACTTACATCTTGAAAACTTTGCCACCTCTAATGCTAGAAACCTTTTAGTCTTTACTGAATGGTAAAGGGAGCTTACAAGAGAAAAGGTGACACTCTCAGCCTTAATGTTTACTACATAAAAGGCACAGATTGTTACAAGCTTTGCCTTCCTCTCTTCTGAACATAGTACAGACACCAGGTTTCTACTGCACTTCTGTCATTTGTGTGCTCACAGGTAAATCAGGGATCCTGTGGAGAGGGTATGGTCATAAAGGCCTATACATACTTCTTGCATTTTACTGCATGAAAATGTATCACCAGTAGAAATCTCATCCTTTGTGCTGCAGCTTAGTGAATTTTAAAGAGCAACTAGAAGGACTTATTCACACTTATGTATGTATGTTCTTATGTGCACATAGGTGTGAACAGGCTCTCATTCACATTCACATTAAAGGAAAAGCTCTTTTCAATACTTGGAGGCGGCGTGGACACTGCAGCTGTCACATGTCGGCTCTATATACCGAGAGCTGAGTGATCATGTGACTGCTGATAACTCAGATCACAGTTTCCTCCCTGCAATGAGCAGTGACTGTCATTCATTTCTCTCTGCAGAGAATACCCCCTCCCCTCTCATTTCCTCCAGTGCTCATTGGAGGGACAGACAAGGGAAGGGGCAGGCATAGTTTGGTCTGGCTCTAGAGAGGCAGAGGCAACTGTCAATCAGACAGCCAGGTGGATCACGACAATATTTTATGGATCCTTCCTGTAGTGTGACTCTGTGCTTTCAGCATATAGCGGGCATTAGCATTACATAAAAAATGTGTGTAATACACACGGTGCTTTATAGAAACTGTACTAAAATGCAGCAATCGGAACTGTATAAAAGTTTACCTCACTAGGCAAAAGCTGTGCTACAGAAAATACAACTGTCCATGCAGTTAAAGGGAGAGTCCACTATTTGAGAAAAAATTATAAATGCACACTTTTTTATAAAAGACAAATGTGTATTTAGGTATTTATTTTGCAAGTGAGACAGTAAAGCATTGCAACCACGACCAGTAGATCGCAGGTGCAATGCTCTTGCTTCTGTGGACTCCTCCTGTCCATTTTGCTGAATGCCCATACCGAGGCAAGGACATTCATCAACATGGACAGGAGGAGAAATTAGTGGACTACAAAGTGCGGTGAAGTCCCTCTTCTGTGGTGGCTGCCAAAGGATCTATGAATGGATGGCATTGTGTGTGGGCGGAGTCATGCACTGCCTGGTCGTACTTAATATAGAGCAGCAGGTGGGGAGGGTGGTGGTGGTGTCACTATGTGACCATATTTAATGTTATACCCTGAAAATATAACATCAAACATGGCCCAAAAGGTTCGCCTTTAAGATGCACTTTAAGCATTGTTGGACACACCTAAATCACAAAAGCATGAGCTTTATCTTTACTTACCCTCCTGAAATGTTATGCTTAAACATTGGGGGGAATTAATGAAAAGTTTCTAAGACTTTGTGTCAACTTTGTCCCATCTGGAGTGCAGCCATTCAACCTTTATAAGCTGATTGGTTGCTAGGGGCAACTGTACCAATTTAGATAGAACTTGTCTCAGACACTTTTTAATAATTCCCCCCTCTCCATTGTCTTGGTTTTTAGGTTGTTTCTTTTTTTTTTTTTTGTGAGCACATTTCTATTAAATCAACATAATTGCATTCCTGATATCCGTTGAATTACTGTCATATTTAATCACTTGAAAAACTTGTAGAAACAATGATCATCAGCCCCAAGATGACAACAGAGAGCTTTGTGCCTATTACCATGACTAAAATAAGTAAGTGATGGAGCTCGTTATTTATTCAGAAGACCTGCAGGGTTGGCATTTTCCACTCATGTCATCATCAGACATTTTGGATGGAGTAGTTATTGTAGTTAAAGCTGAACTCGGTGTGAATATTGAAGACATATTAATTCTGCTCTGTGTTCATTAATGTATAATTTCATTTATTTTTTTGAAAGGCAAAGTCCACCTTTTAGAAAAAAAATTATAAATGCACACAAAATGTACATTTATTATTTTGTTTGTATTGGAGCCAGTAGAGTATTGCAGTGCTTTGGCTTCTGCAGAATCTCCATACCATCCATGACTGTACTGAGGTACAGAGATTCAGAGACATGGATTGGAGAAAGAATGAATGGACTACAAGTGTGATGATATCATTGCACTTTGACATCCATTGAGAACTCCTCAGATCCCTCTGCTGTGGTGGCTGATAGGACTTGTAATTTCTCCATTTACAGATCCTGTCAAAGCATCTGTGAATGGATGATGTGGCAGTGTGGGCGGAGTCACGCACAGCTATGCCAAATTCAAAAACCAACACTAGCTCGCAGGGAGTAGAACCTTTGCGATTTCAGATAAGAAGGATCAGGTGGGGGATTGCGATGTGATCATGTTTATTCTGACTCCGATCGTTGTGATAGCGAGATATATCCCTAGCTGAGACCTCTATGCCTGGCCTGTATAAGCAGATATACTCACTGCGGACAATCCTCGTCAGATAGCTGAACTCGTCAATACCGATTCATTCAAAAGAGGTGTTTATTCTTTAACATCAGGTTACAGCAGATGATAGGAACAGCAGTTGAACGGTTATAGTATTGTGCGGTCAGAAAATGATGCCTTTCCTACGTACTGTGCAGATTACATGTGGGTCCTTGTTACATGTGGCTTTCAACTGTGCCCATGACCCAGGAAGTACTGCACACAGGAAGCAGGAAGGGGCTACACTAGGGGGGAAAATACATCGTCACATGAGGAATAATTACAGAAAGCATGTTTGTTACAACAAAAGGCCACTAGATGGCAGCATAGGATAACAAATGAATTTAGCTATGAGAAAATAGTTAGGCAAATCACACTATATAAATTCTAACCTATATAACAATGCTAATATTAACTGAGGCTATGCATCTCATATTCTACGCCCCTGTTGGGGCGGCACAATGTTTCATCTTACACCCTCAATATGGGTGTAACATGAAATATAGTCCGAAAAGTAAACTTTGCCTTTAAATGCAAGCAGTGTTAGTATCTGAATTTCCACTCATGCTCATAGTTAGAGCCGACCTTTGACATCTATTGATCGGCAAGTGAGCAGAAACATGCAGCCGATCCCCTCACTTCCCGATCGTCTCCCTCCGGTGAGCGGTGACTGACAGTAGGGATTTTCCCCCTTCCCTCTCACATCCTCCAGCGCTGAGTGGAGGAAAGGACAGGGGAGGGGGCGGGCATAGCTGGCGCTGCCTCCAGATAGGCAGAGCCAGCTGTCACGCATGCAGCTGGGTGGATCTCGACAGTATTGTCGGGATCCGTCCCGGCTGCCGCGCTCTCAGTATATCACATACAATAGTCCGCCATACTGAGCTTTGGGTCACAGGAGGGCGCTAGTATATGTCCTTCCGTGACTCGAGAGAGAACTATATGGAAAAACACTTACCCCGTAGTTCTCTTTTAACATTTGGATAAAGTTGGGAAAGGTTTGGAAGCCCCGACAGGATTGTGTCCTGCTGTGGAGATTCACCATAAGGGAAAACCCAAAATTTGTAATCGGCACCAGAACAGGAAGAGGGGAAATCTTCCAAAAAGGACACCTGTTTGGTGACACCTTGCTTTTGAAAGATGCACGGTGTGTCTCTTGGACAGGAAGTTAAGGAAGTGCTCCTAGGTGGGGTGAAGAAGGAAGGAAAAAACCAATGGGATTTAACCGTTCCCTGTTCTGTCAAATTAAGGAGAGATTTTGGTTTAAAATGTACTTGTACTAATGTTGCTTTCACTGGCCAAGAATTAGTTGTGGTTATTATGGTAGGTTGTAAATATGTATCTGGTGTCTATAGGGTACATGATGTTCTATAACATATTTGATTAATGTTACATTCTTCATAAGCAATGGAGATGCTCATTTAATTCTGCATAGCATATAAAGGAAGCATCTCAAACACAAGCTGGTTAAACTTTTGGCTTTTGATGTAGTTCAATATTCCTGCTTGACCCCAAGGTGGCACTCTTGTATGCATTTTATTTTCTTTTTAAGGTTTAAGTCCTTCTTAAAGTCAAAGTTATTTATGTGTCATAACTACCATCATGCAACTAAAAGAAAGAGCCGTCTTCCTCATTATAGGGTAGTGGACAGAGCTAAGCAAAACATTTCTTTATACAGCCATTGCCAGCAGTGTATCCAAAACTGGTGGTCTGCAGCCCAGATACTACTGGTGTTTACAGAGCTAGGTATTCCAACTCGCATACCAAAATGCTTTTAGTGTTCTCACTACGACATTTGCGGCGATATGCAACATGTGCAGCACAATCGCCGTTTTCGCACGTAGGCGCACCCGACGCATATCTACGTGTGTATGTAGGGGGCGGGGGACTTAAAAAAATGTTTTCTTTTTTAATTTTTTTTTTATGCTTCTTTATTTATGATTCTTTAATTTTATATTACTTTTTTTTTTTAACACAACTTTATTGCTATTACATGGGGGGCTAAGAAGCCCCCTATGGGATAGCTAATTTACATGACAGGTCCTCTACGAGCCCTGTGTATATATATATATATATATTACATTTCCCTGCTGGACTACTGAACACCTCCACTTTTCCTATTCCCCATAGCATAAGAGGAATGTGTTCTGCAGTCCAGCAGGGGAGAGTTCAGACAGGGCTGAAAACACTGCCTGGGATTTCACTGCAGCAAAGATAGCATTTTAAACTCACTAGAGGAAGCTTGGAGCTCACTAGATTTATGTCCGTGTCAACAGGCAGTTTTCTGTACATGTTGCGTTATTAAAGAGACAGAACATGAGGAAATGGCTGTGTATTGCAGAGATGTGCTGAATATTATTTTTATTTATTTTTGGGTGCTCAAACATTTAAAGTGCAACTGAATCTTTTTTGTTGTGGATAGAGTGGAGAGGGATTAGAATCCCTTTCAGGTTTTTATTGCTGTCTGTGTCCCAGTTAGAGAGATTCACCCTCACTATAGGAAGTGAAAAGAAATCTCTCCAATGGGACACAAATGGTAAAAATAAGCTGACAGAGGTTATAACTAGGTGAGCACCGATACCTTTTTTTTTTTTGTTGGTTCTTTTTTGGTACTCGCTGATACCCAGTACCGATACCGGTACTTCCGCTAGCATGGAGCCAGCTTCCCGGTCAATCAGGAAGTCTGCCAATGTGTCATTGCCACCGCCTGGCTTCTTGATTGCCCGGAAAAGCTGGCTCCATCCTGTTTGGCTAGCTCGATGCTGATTGGCGAGAAGCCAGCTTCCCAACAAATCAGCGTGGAGCTGGTTTCCCAGCCAATCAGGAAGCCGCGAGGTGGGTCATTACCTGCCGCCTGCCTTCCTGATTGGCCCGGGAAGCAGGTTCCATGCTCTTTGGCCGTCTTGATGCTGATTGGCGGGAAGCCACTTCCCAGCCAATCAGCATGAAGCCAGCTTCCTGGCCAATCAGCATAGAGCTGGCCAAACTGCATGGAGTCAGCTTCCCGGGCCAATCAGGAAGCCCGGCAGCGAGTCATTACCCGCCGCCCAGCTTCCTGATTGGCTGGGAAGCTGGCTCCATGTTCCCTCATGGCACTGCCGGTCAGAGGAAATCTCCTTATGACCGGAAGTTCTGGTATTTGGGGGAAAGTACCAGAGCATTTAGGCGATTAAATTAAGAGTATTCGCCGAAATACTCTATCGATACAGATACTAGTATTGGTGCATCCCAAGTTATAACCCTCTCTTACTCTATCCTAAACTGGAAAAAACAAAGGTTTGGCTGCTTTAACTGTGACTTTTTAAGAATTATCGATTTGAGGATTGAAGAATAAAAAAGTGCTTTTTTATATTTTAGATTATTCAAATAGAAAAAAACAGATTTCATGAAAAAGACTTACACTGGTTATACAGCTATTTAGTGTAAAACATGTTTCAATTCCTTTCACTAATCTTTTAATGAGAAAATTGTTATGTGATAAAAATAACTCCCACAGTTTTTTCAATTGATCCCATTGTAGTCTACACAAGTACTTTGTATCCAACTTTAAGCCTGTATTCCTTATAGATTTTTTGTGTGCCTTGGTTTGTACAATGATATGTTTGTATGGGTGTAAATATGACTAGTATAGCTAAGCTCTGTAATGTAGTTTTGTGCCCAAGAGGGCAGTCAGCAGCCCCTCTCCTCCTGCTCTTTCATTGAAATAAAAGGTTATTTGGAATCCGAAGACACTGGAAGAATGTCCTATGAGCAGATGGCTGCAGTTCCAGCAAAGACCAATTAGATTTTAGCCTGCATGTCATGAGTACACTTCAATATGGACGAGGTGTAAAGTGATAGCTACAAAGAGTACTATTTAGATGAGAAAAGGGTTGCCTGAAAGGTTAACTGTGACCTGTTTACTGTTATTGGGTCATTAGCAGCAGATGCCGCAGAGTTTCATTGTATGTGCTTACTGCTTAATAACCTCTATATCTATATGACCTACTTTTTTTTTTTTCTTATTTACAATAAGAGTAAGCCAAATAAGTCATTTTAAAGATAGTTATGCAACATGTATTTCTGTACAATTGAGGGCTAGTATATTGTCATAATAAACTCATAATGCTATGAATAAGCTCTGAACTGACACCCACTGCTGTGTTCTGTATATACCGTATTTCCCCGAAAATAAGACACTGTCATTTATTTTTTTATCCCCCAAAAACCGCACTGGGTCTTATTTTCAGTGGATGTCTTATATTTTTTTTTTTATTTTTTTTTTAATGTGCAACAAAATGTACAACAATCCAAAGTTATCTGGTATCACTCCACCTGTCACAGTTACTGGCGCTATAGAGGAAGTATCGGCTAATGCGACTCTGCTCCCTCCGCCGCCGCAGCCTTACTTTCTACAGCGCCGGCTTCCTTTGCCATCAGGGACAGTGGTACAGCAGTGGGGACATCAGACAGTGGACCATGCGGTAAAGTAAGGTACCATTTACCGGTACACATTACAGTATAGTACCATTACATTAAGCAGTGCCTTCAGGGGAACAGCAGTTGGTGAAGTATGGTACTGGAGTGCTCTCTGTCACTGCGCTGTCTGGAGGGAGTCCCCTGTCATCCCCTGATACAGTATGTCCCTGTAGGCTGATACCATCTCTCCTGCAAGTTCCCCCTCACATGCTACCACCAAACTAGGTCTTATTTTCAGGGTAGGTCTTATATTACAGGAATCTTGAAAAATAGTGCTAGGTCTTACTTTCGGGGTAGGTCTTATTTTCGGGGAAACAGGGTATATGGGATGTATTCTTTAGTACCCCATTTTCAATAAGGAAGTTGGGGCAGAGGTAATGGCTCACAAATCCCACAGTCTTATACAAATACTTAAGCAGTATGGCCATCACAACCACAAATACATAAAGATTCATCCGTTACTCCTATAACCAGCACTTCTAGTGTGACTCTGTGCTTGGGCGGTTATAGGATCTGTATCGCTGTCCCAGTGGCATCACCATCCATTGCAAGGCTGATAGTCTGTGATTACTCTCAGTAGCATGTAGTTCTAGAGGTCATGTATTGATTGCATTGGTTCTAAATCATGGGAAAAGGTACATATAAAAAGCAGCTTAGTAGTGTGCTATGTATTAAGCCTTCTGCATTTGGGCAATTTCAATTGTTTAATGTGCAGCATAATGGAAGCCCCGTGTTTGGACCTGAGCTGGGTGTTTAGGTTGCAGAGCTTGCTAAGCTATAAGGGGTCTCAGTTTACCAACATTCACCCATAATCAAAATAGCAGCTTTGAGTGAATTGGATATTAAATGAGCAGTTTTAGCCAAAGAGCTAAATACACTGTTGAAAAATATATAGCATCTTTTTTACCTGCCAAAAGATGTGTAAAGTAATCCACATAGCGTAAGGAGGGTCTATACACTTTCTAGAGCAGGGGTGCCCACAAGGTCGATCGCGATCTACCAGTCGATCGCGATCTACCAGTCGATCGCGTAGCGATCACTGGTAGATCGCACTGTCCTCTCCTCCCGCCGCTTCTCTGGATCCCCGCTGCTCTCCCCAGTGGGGATCTGAGAAGAAGTGAAGGAACCGGCGGCGGGGGAGGGCGGAGCCGCTGTCACAGAACTAATGAAGAGCGGTGAGGAGAGAGAGAGAGACGCTCGGCCAGGATCTGACAGCCGGCGTCTCTATCTCCCCTCACTGCTCGTCCGTTCTGTCACAGCGGCTCCGCGCCCAGCACCATAGTACTATGTGTCCCCAGTTATAAATGAATTAACAGGATGTGATTTACATCACGTCCTGTTCATGCAGGAGTTTCTCAATGGGGAGAAGCACTCTGTACCTTACCGGTGACGCCCATTCATACTAATCCTGAGTACCTATCCCTTCTACCTATCATTGTACAGAGAAAAACACCCATTATGAGCCTGATTTTCTTTTTACATCTGGAAAGTAGCAACACAGTAGTAATAGCCTAGAGCTTCACAGTTGCTGGATGCAGAGAATCCTTTGCCTGTGTTAAGGCAGTGTTCCCCCTGCAGTTTGAGTTAGTGTAAAGTTGGCCATACACTAGTTGATTTCCAAACGAAAGATCTTCTTTACCATTGAAAGATCTTCTTTACCACCCGATAATGCCATCAGAGACTTGACGAATGTCGAACGAAATTTAGTTTTATTTCAATATGCAATTTTGAAATGAAGAGAGTTTCCTGAACGAAAACAACATTCACTGTTAGAATTTCGTTTGTTCGAGAAAAACTTTCCATCCTTCTCCTTCGACTTTTTTCGTCACTATGGTCGAAATCGATTATCGATTTGACCCATCAAGTAATAGAAAGTCGAACGAAAGATCTTTCGTACAAAAGTTCTTTCAAAAATGTGTATGACCCCTTTAAGTTAAAGGGGCTTGGCCAGAGAAAAAAAAGAAAGAGTTCAAAAATGGGCAAATATTCATGAAGCCACGATGTGCAGTGCACACTGTCAGATAAGCATGACAAATGCCTGCCAAAGGCCCCATTTTAAAATTTTTGGAGACTTCAGAAGCAACACATAAGTGAATGAAAGGATGTTTTGTAGAAATAATCAGAGCTGTTCTTTAAAGCAAACCTTCAAGCAAACATCTGCATAATTTTCTAAAACACAAATATGGAAGCTGTTTGACTTGCAAAAATAATTTGTATTTCTTTCCATCCAATCCTGAGATTTACACAGTAAAGGAGCAGCAGAAGAATGAGGTCATCCTTGTGTTCAATCTGCCCTTTGGTCCTATCAGTCTGTTTCTTGTCAGCACATTCAGCAGCATGCAAGCCTGTTTGTCTTCTAGTCCTGCATGAATACTTTCTGTACATGGGAATTAAAGAGGCTGATAACAAGTTAAAGAAAATGTTAATGATTCATTATTATTATTATACAGGATTTATATAGCTCCAACAGTTTGCGCAGCGCTTTACACTATAAGGAAGACATTAAAATACAATTCAAGATAGTATGGTGAGGAGGGCCCTGCCCCTGAGGGCTTACAATCTAACGTGAGGGGGAAATGTCATTAATTAATTTATTATTTGTATTGCGCTGATTTACTCAATTTACTTAGCGCTTTATATAGTATCACATCACACCCTGCCCTCACGGAGCTTCAAATGTAAGGCCCCTATCTCGCATGCTTACGGGGACAATTTTTTAGGCAGGAACCAATTGACCTACCAGCATGTCTTTGGCGTGTGGGAGGAAAACCGGAGCACACCCAAACAATGATCAGGGACCCTCAGTGCTGCAAGGCAGATGTGCTAACCACTATGCCACTGTACACAGTTTTGTATTACGAATTCAAATCTGCATTACTATGTGTCATTTGTGCAAGAATTCACAATTTTTGGTGAAATACATTTTCTAACAATTTTAACCCTTTAAAGTGACATTAAAGTAAAAATAAATTTGCCCTCCCCCCATGTTAATGTTAGCACTTACCTTTAAATGATGTCTCTTATTCCGATCTTCTTCTTTCCTGATGTTTTTATCTGTCCCACCAGCGGTGCGACGTCACTCCCATCCAGTGCTGACTGCTCTGTCCCTCCGATCCTGTGGTGTCTGCATGCGGGTGCACGCATCCATAGACTTGCCTTGCGTCTCTGCTCGTCTCCCGGCCGAGAATCGGAACTGCGCATGCGCCCGCCCCAAGATCCTTTGCGGCCGTACGAGCAGTTCCTGATTTTCGGCGCGGGAGCGCGCAGCCATAACGAAGTAAGTTTAAACCTAGTTAAAGCGGGGTTTTTTTTTTTTTAGACTTCTTGCCTATATCTACTGCTTGCTAGCAGTAGATATAGGCAAAAAAACGGAGGGTTTAGAACCCCTTTAATGTTTTTTTAGTTCCTGTGGACCAGAGCAATTTTCCATTTTTACTATGTGTTTAAACATAATTTCCATCTTCCTCATTCATTGCGCCTAAACATATATACCATTTTATAAAAGACGAAATGGGCTTTCATTTGATGCGACAAATGCATATATACATTCTTATTTTATATCAAATAATTTTATTTAAAAAAAGGAAACAAAAACCCAAATTTTTCAGTTTCGGCAATAATAAAGTGTACATAAATAGAGTAGCTAACAAAGTAATTCATAATAAATTATTTTATTTTTCTTGATTTACAGGGTATACCATATGTTTGTGATTTCAGTTCATTTTGGGAGTTATAGGTCACAAAATACAATAGTAGTGTGAAACTATTTGAAAATGTGGTATGTTTGTCTCCTAACCTTAATAGCCTCCTCCGACACTATATTTTCTTATACATTTTTTAATTAAATATATGTTTTCAAACGTTTTTTGCCCTTTTTTCCTTTTTTATTTTTTTTTAAAAACATTTAAAAAAACCAGTTTAAAACGTTTTTCTTTAAACTAAGGTATTGTTTTTATGTAGAGGGGGTGGGTTACTTAGTATTCCGCAAGCGGCGGCCATATTGAGTGGGGCATCTCAGATTAATAACATGCTGGATTAGTCTGACCCTAGTTCATTTTAATACTTTATTGCTGTGTACTATGTGTATAGGGAAATGCCGGGGGTGGCGATTGTGCAGTAGAGCCTTCTCGGCCAAACCTCTTCTAACTAAACCGGAAGTCAGGTTGTTGCAGATCTCGAGGAGTTGGAACTTTCGATAGAACAATGGTTCCCATATTTAAATATTGATAGGTTCCTTTAAAACCCAAACATTCACTGCTTCCGCAATACAGTTTGTTTGACCTTTAGCTAATAACATTCCCCCAGCGCATTCATGGAAAAGTATTTTAGAATTCAAAAAACTTGAACCGATGAGCTATATGCGATTTTCTCTCTGAAATACCCTTTTCCAGATTTCTAATTAAAAAAAGAACAGCTTGCCCCGCTTCTAAGAAAAGAGATTAAAGGTCTATTTGGTTACACTGCAGTAATCATTTTTCCCCCTGCACAAAAACATCAGGTTAAAAATAGTCATGTACTTGCATATTTATCTCCCTTTGACCTTTTAGCATCCAGATTCATTCGTGCGTTTGTTCATTGTCTTTTCCATCTACGTTGGAGATTGTGAAACCCTGTGTAGAAATTGTCCTGCTTAAATCATCATCACCCCCTGAGCTCTGTTAAACCTCTGTAGTCCTGAATGTCGGAGCATGACAGCGGCACGCGGGACCGACGCGGTTAAGTCCCTTGTCACTCACCCAGTTAATCATTTGGAGCTGGCACACCTAGGGTACCATTCCTATTTCTGCCACCGCAGAATTTTCATTTTAAATTGAAAATGGTTCATAATGGCTGTATTTTTTTTTTCTCCTCCTGTTTAATACTTTTCCATAACAACACGAGCACCAAATTATAGCTGTGCAATTATGTAAACAATGGAAATGCTTGCGGAACGCATCCTTCCTCCGTCGTACCATTTCATTCCACGTAATTGCCGATAGCTTTGCAGCGAATAATAAACAAAATTATTTTACACATTTATCGCTCTAAAGGTCAATTATGAAAGTGCTGCAGAAACAACGTTGCTCCAAATGAGTAAACCAATTTCTGTTGCCACCACCATATGTTTCCTCCTTGTTGGCTGTGTTTTTCCAGTCTCTGTGTACATACAGTAGCATTCAATTAAGGTGATTCATTTACTAGGCAGCATGCTTTTCAGTACAGCTTGTGTTTAAGGACCTGCACTTTGCATTCTGGAAGGCACAGCTTCTGTTTGCATGACGTGATTTTTTTTTTCCTGTCCCTTTACAAACCCCAAGATAAGTAACATATGTTCGTGGTGTTTAAATTCTGACAGAGCTGTTAGTCATGTCTTACTTTGTTAACTCAAATTGTCAGGTTTTTGGTTTCGGGTAGTTTTTGTGGTCATTTCAATTTCTTATTATTCGTGTCAAAAGAGAAAAAGATCATTAAATTGTAAATTGGGGTTTTAGTTTTACAAAGTCTTCAGCCACTTATGTGAACTTAAAATGTCATTTCTAGTGAGGCCCCATACTTCTGATTTTCATGTCTCAGGTGCGGAAACAAGGTTGTTTGCCCCGTGTGTGTCCTTTCTTATCAGCACACCATGACATCTTTTATAGACAGCAAGAGATGCCTCCAGTGTTGACTATCAATTTAATTTTCGGGCTGTTTTGATTTTTTTTTTTTATTGGCAGGTAATGAGCATTTTAACAGTCAGAGATGTCCTTTATCACATATAGAGAATGTCCTGGCTTATCAGAAAATCCATGTGATAGACTTCACAAATCCTGTGAACAGTATGTTGCCTATAGAGACCAATCAGATTTTAGCTGTTTCTTGTTTCTGTTTAAAATATAATGGCAGAATCTGGCTGGATGATTATGGCAAAGCACAAGATTTCTTTTCAGATGCATTTGATATGTAAAGCTGATCATTTCCTACATAAAAATTATTGAATTAACTGCAGCATAATATACTCTGTGAGTCATATCACAACACACTTGCTGGTTCCTGGTAGACTGATGAGTTGTTTTTTGTTAAACTTACAAAATGTTCTAGTTTTATTACAAGAACATTTCCAATGATTTTAAAAATGTAATAAAGAACCATTACTAAGAAAACTGCTGGTCTCAAGTTTGCTATATAACATTTCTCCATACTTTTATCTTTATATTGGTTTTAAAATAAGCAACTAGGGTAAGACTAAAGATTTAACTTAAATCTTCAAGCACCCCTGCCTTTATTTTCCTACTTTTAATTTCTTCATCTTTTTTTTCTTTTCTTTTTCTTCCGGTTCATTTGGGCACCGTGGGGTGCAGGCCACTCATCATGTATCTGACAAATGCAATGAAATACTTGCATAACCAAAGAGGAGATTCAAGAAAACATACTCTAGTACCAAATTCATGAATGCTTTTTGTAAGATCATAATCCTTGACAACATGCCTCTTGTACCTGCTACTTTTTTTTTAGATGTAAATAACTGTTATAAATGACAATATCACTTAATACTTTGATGTATGAGATTTCTTCAGTGATAGGTTAG
Source organism: Nanorana parkeri (assembly GCF_000935625.1). Lineage (NCBI taxonomy): Eukaryota > Metazoa > Chordata > Amphibia > Anura > Dicroglossidae > Nanorana > Nanorana parkeri. The sequence goes on from NW_017306340.1 coordinate 2,049,331, forward strand.
TGCAAGAAAAAGTCCAATTGAAAAGACCTCAATTAATGACGTTAATCTAAACTGACCACATAACATTGATACTTTGGTTAATATAAAAGCACCTGGCACTCTGTAGTTCTTAATGTGTGGGTTTTGACACTAAAACAAGTGTAATAATAGTGACTCTGCACATTCCCTGCTCCTAACCTAATCAGACCACCCTGCACCCAAATGCTTAAATTAAAACCTAATTTAATCCTGAAGAGGACCTCAAAATATGCCAGCTATGTCCAAAAAAGGAAGGCAAAGGGCTAAGTTACCAGTACTACCAGTGGGCTCCCAGTAGCTGTTCTTTTCTCTATAACTGACTTACTATGCCTTGTTCTGCATAGTGTCGCTGTGTTAAGGTCAGCCATCTTAGTAAAGGCAGGCAGGGCTTTGCTTTTTCATGTCAGACTTGCCCCCTAATGAATGGTGATCTAAAGACTGATGAGGGGATATTTAAAAAGCAGCAGGTGAGGAGGAAAAGGCACAGATACACAGAAGGGATAAAGCGCAAGCATGGAGATCCTTACACTGCAGGTCTTCCAGTACAGCTTCCTCTCCAGCAATGAGAGTAGTGGGAAGCACAGTAGTGACATTACCAAATCCCACTCCAAATCTTGTGACACTAGCACAGTGCCTTGCTTGATTTTACACGGATATCTGTGAATGGTCTCTCACTGCAGATGTGCTTCTCTTTGTCCAGGCTACATAGTCAGGAAGTGCAATGCTTTTTTTCAGGAGGAATCCATGACAAAAGGTATTTTTTTTCTGGGTATTGCTTCAGCACAATTTACATGCCTAGGTGTTCCCTATAAGATAGCAAACCTCTTTGATTACCTCTTGGCCAATTTAAGCTAAACACCTGACCCCATCTTTAAAGGGGAACTGAACTCAAAAACGTAAGGTTTGCCATGTTATAGGGGAAATTTTCAAAACTTTAATTGTGCCTGAGCATTACTCTAAAAAAAATTATCTTTTGTCTGCAATTCCTCCAGGTATGTGAGGGTGCCCTGGTGGTACTGTGGCTATAGCCTCATATTGGTATATCTGTAGTGTGAGATTAAGGCACTGCTGTCTCTGACTGCTAGTCTTAGGAAATTTGTTGATGTGACTACTGTGTTACTCCCTGTTCTTGCTGGAGGCTTTTATATAAGGAAGCAAGTCTCTACCAAGATGGCTGCCTCCATACAGCTGCAAGGAGAACACACAAAAGAAGCAGCGCTTCTCCATGGCTCAGGAAAGGAATGAGCCGTGTGCTTGCCGCTGGGAGCACATCCTCGCTCCAGTGTGAGTCCATACAAACGAAGAAAAGGTGGCCGCACACTGGACTTTACTGGAATGGTTTATTGAAGCAGACTAGGGGGGCGAACCTTGGGTGGAACACCAGTGATTTGGTATAAGCTTCAATAGACTATTCCAGGGGAATCCAGTGTGCGGCCAGCTTTTCTTCTGTTTGTATGCCTCCACACACAGACACAGTGCAGAACTAGATATAGGAAGTCAGCAATAGAGAAAAGATCAGCAGCCGGGGCAACACAGGCAATACTGATGACTAGTCCTTTTAACTTCTGTCTGCCTTTTTTTGGGTACTGCTTCCAGATTTCACTTTCTGTTTAAATCTAATGCTAAGATGTATCCTAACCTTAACCCTCAACACAAAGTTGTCCCCTCAAAATCTGTCCTTACCCTCTCCCTGGAAGAATTTACCCATTTTGTAAAGGGATTGTTTCTGAAAGTACCCAAACACCCTGATTTCAAAAACAAGTAGGGTTTGCAAGAAGCAGAACTCATTAAACATGGCTCCAATGCAAATGAAAACAAAATACCGGTACATAAAAAAAATAGAATCCTTTGGATCAAATACCCTATGTCTCTTAAGGCCCGTCCATATCTTTGCTTGTATAGTAACTCGCATCTTCAATGTTCATTACATGCATTTTCACATATGTTTGTATACCAATTTTTATTCTCTTACTTTTGAGTAGAACATGGCATAAGGTACAGTTTACGTGATTGGGCCCCTTTAACATAGCAGAAAAAACAGCGCAATAACTCTTGTCACTGCACTTCAGTATAACTTGGTCTGAAGAGTCAGAAAAGACTACAGTTCTGTTTGCAATATCCCTGTATTTTTCCTGCAGCACAGTAAGTACAGTATATTACATGGCAGGAAAACACCCAGATATGAACAGACCAGTCAATTAAATGTTGAAGCATTGAAAACATTTGTCATATGTGTGTGACCATTGCTTCTAAGAATGTCATAGATGAGCAGATAATAAAATGAAGCACAGCACCCATACACTTTTATTTTTATACAAATGGTCATAGGAAAAATATTGTCTGAACATTTGATAATGTCATCAGAGCAGGGCCGGTGCTAAACTATTTTGCCCCCTAGGCAAGACCAGCTACTTGCACCCCCTCCCGCGGGGCCCCATTCTCCTGCCGACTAGCTTCCACGGACAACAGATGAATGTCAGCAGCCAACGCCGGACTGCTATTGGCTGTTTCAATTTGAAATAGCCAATAGCAGACCAGCTATTGACCCCCCACTGAGCAAATGAGCGTACCTGAGAGATAAAGTTGTCTCTCAATTCAGCTCCTCTGCTCAGTGAGCGGGTTCAATAGCCAGTCTGCTATTGGCTTTTGCAATTTGAAATAGACGGGAGGCTCCATGGGGGGGGTAAGTGTTCGAGGCTGCTCCCTAGGCAGCAGTGCGCCCTAGGGGACTGCCTAGTTTGCCTAGAGGCAGCACCGGCCCTGCAGCAGAGACTTGATACAAGTTGTGGGAAAACACATTTGTTCAGGTTGTTGGGCACTGGACTGATCTTTAGTTGTTCTCCTGTTGGAAAAAACAAGTTTCCAGTAGGTAATTAGTTTGTATTAAGTGATTTTGTTTTACAATACCCTTCTTTTCTGATAAAATGGAGTTCTCTAAATAAAAAAATGAAATATAAAATCTGTTGAAATGACTAACTATAACCAGTTACAATTTTGTTGTCTTTTATCGGCTTGCCGGTTGCTGACACAAAACTCACAGCTTTATTCACAAAAGGTCGAAGAGTTTGGATAAGGCAGGAGAAGAGAACAATCTAGGACAACATAGCTGATTTGGAAAGTGAGCTGAATTGGAGAATGTTTCCAAATCGGCTATGTTGTCCTAGATTGTTCACTTCTCCTGTCTTCTCCAAACTCTTCACCCTTTAGTGGATAACACTGTCAGTGTGGGAAACTAACAAAACTGGAGCAGTTGTCCATCCAACTTCTCTCCATTTTGTTCAGTTAAGATTTGAAAACAAGAGAGGCTGATTGGAGAAGTTGCACATGACAACTAGATTCTCTCTGCTCCAGTTTTGACAAGTTCCCCTTAGTTTTCGCTACTTACATTTTATGCTTTAAAATAACAGTTCCACAGATTGTGCAGTAGCAGAACAAGGAAAACTTTCATTATATCAATCCCGAGAGCCCCCTTCCGGTTTAGATCTGGTTATCTATACCTTATTATAGCGGATGTGTGACCACACACATGACCACTTATTGAAAGTTCTGTAAATGTACCTAACGCGTCACCATAAAACTATTTTTTTTTCCTCCAACTCTAAGTTTATATGGATGAGTTTTTAAGATCAAAATATTGTGTGCTAGCATTTGCCATTTGCCTAATACTTTATGGGTTTGGACAATATAATTTTTGTTTTCATTTACATGCCCAACAGATGGATGTAAAAGCAGGCAGAGCAAACTTAACAGCATAGCTGTTTGAGTTATTAATCTTCAGATATGCTACATTCTGTCACCTCTTGTAGCCAGGTTTGTTCGAAGCCTTTTATTGTAGCATATGTCAACAGAGACGCGCTCCCATCTGCTGCGGATAGTTTGCTGCCTGCAATGCACAGATGAGGGCACAGTACAATACCTAGCTGTGTCAGTAATTACAGGTGTGTTGTGGGGAACCCTCGGCTTTAATCAGCCCCTTAATTATGAAAAAGGTGGGTCTTTTGTTCTCTCTCGCACAGCCCCGGCACACTTTTTATGAGGCCCAGCATCCATCTGCTCACTCTCAGAATGTTTACTTTGACTGATATTGACATAAAAATGTATCAAAGGAAGTGATTAAAACCAGTTTACACATTAACCTGAAAGAAGCATTTAGGCCAGTTTGTTTGTCCAGTGAAAACACAATCTGTCGAGATGTCAAAAATAAGATTGTGCATTTCATCTCTGCAAGGTGTGGGGTTGCAGAATGCAGAATGATACACATTTAGTGGTCATAAAAGCACTGCAGCCCTCCTTTTTTTTTATCTTAGAAAGTAGATAGTGAATGTACATGGATAGCCAGAACTAATGAGATCCCAGCAACGCAACCATCAAATACCACAAGGTGCCATAAGAATGTCTGCAGCAGGAGTTCTGCTGGTGCCCAGCTGTGGTAAACTCCGTTACCTTAATGATCCAAAGGGATGTTCAGTGGTATCCTGTGCTTGTTTTCCTTTAAAAAAATTATATAAAAAAGTATTTGTGCAGCTCAACCTGCAAACAATATTATCATAGTTTGTCATTGGCATTTTGAGACCCACCAACTGAACTACTACAGGTCTGCAGGAATGACCTTTCATATTATTTCAGTGGCATTTAAAAGAGCTCTAAATCCATGAAACAAATTCATATATTTCAGGTTACCAGTGCTTGGATGTAGTGGCTGCATTCATTTTCATTTTCTGCAAGAACAGAATATATCTGTTGATCTTGCCAGAAATGGATTCTCCTTGTCACTCCATGTGAGCTAAACTAAAAGCACAATTTTATCATCCTCCTGCAAACTACTAATCCCCACTTATTCCCCATGAAATGGAGATGAAGAGAGTAAGACCTCTTTCAAGTTGCACCTGTTTAAAGTCCAGCCTGGGTGGCAACCATGGCTCCCTCCATAGACACGGTTGAGTGAGTGAGTGTAGCTAGGACAGAAAGCAGAACTATTGTTTAAAAAAAACCCGTCAGTAATTGAAACTAATGCAGTCCCCTTATCTAAGTACAGGTAAGATACAACATATTAAATATATGTATTTGGGATTTTATTTGTTTGGGTTTGTTTTAAACTTTTATTTAGAATATTCAAATTGAATGTAGGCTGTTAACATCCTGTACTTGGCCAGTGCATAGCTGTTGTTGTCCATTGACTTTTACAGCTTTTCCGCATAGACAGAAACAAGGGATGGTAAGTTTTTTATGCCATAGCAGCTTGTTGGCTCTTGTCTAACACTGGTATATGTGTATATGTATATATATATTGTTGTATTACTACAAGAAACTTTTTTGTGTTGCTGCTTTTAGGTCTTTTTCACACCATAAACAGTGCGTTCAGTCAGCTGCTGGAACACACTGTATCGCATCCTGTGCTTGCAGCATTTTTTCAGATCACACCGGACCGCAGGTACTAATGTGCCATGTGTTCTGGTGCGGGCGATCGCACTGCGGGCGGGGGGCGTGGTGCCATTTACTTTAGTGCACCGCCATGTCCCCTCCCGCCCCTGAAAACAGAAAGACAGCCGGGATGCAATATAGTGTGATCCAGCAGCTGACCGCTCTGGAACACACTGTTTATGGTGTGAACAAGCCCTTAAATTATATTTAATTTATATATGTCTATGCTGCTGTGGCAATTTGTGCAATATTCTCTTAATTATCAAATGTAACTACTAAAACAGAATGAACAGATGTGAGGTTATCTAAGCAGTGTGTTTAAAATGTTACAAATAAGATGTAAAGGTATGGAAACTCATTCATTGGCCGTTTTCACCTTTAAAGTAGTACTAAAGGTTATCTGTTCCTTACCTTATTGCACTCTCTGCATTAAGGTAAAAAATGCCTACTACCTTTTGTGTCTCCCGCCCCCCCCCCCCCCCACACCCCACCCCGCCACCACCTTATCTCC
>NW_017306340.1:2055363-2075992 GCF_000935625.1 Nanorana parkeri
CCACACACTTACCTGGGAACACTTGTTACCTCCGCCGGGTCCATGATACTATCCCCCATTCCCCAAACTACTTGGGTGTGGAGGGAGGGTACTGAGGGCAGATAAGCCATAGGCTCCTTCTGCCCTCGGTCAATCTGTTGGGAGGAGAGGAAGGGCATGGCCTGCCACACGCTGTGTGTGTGTCTATGGACGCATATGGCTACTTGCAGGCACGGCATGCATGGGTGCCTCCCCAGCAGCTGGCTAACTGATGGAGACACCTGCACACAGGTAGGGGGAGTTTGGGAACCAACCAAAGAACAAGGAAATGCAGCATTTTGAACAGCAAGAATGGACGATTTACATAAGTATGGGCCTCCCATTCATAAAATTAATTTTTAAAAAACCTGAAGGTTTAATATCACTTTAACCACTTGCTGCCCTGAGCAATTTCTTACTATTTTCACACACTTGATGAAATCTGAATTTTTGGCTAGAGAACGGCTTCAAACCCCCAAACAATTATATTTTTGAAAGCAGAGGCCCTGTAGAATAAAAAAAGTGGTAGTTTCAATTTTTTATGTCGCTCGGTATTTGCACAAATGTTTATGAAACAAGTTTTTTTTAGGATATAATACACTAAAATAAAATTTAGTGCAAAGAAACAGAATAGAATACCCAATTTTTTTGTAAAGTATAAAAGACGGGGTTACACTAACTTTATTGCGATCACATAGGGGGATAACAAGCACCCTATGTAATAGCAAATAGGATGTGACAGGTCCTCTTTATGGGGACATCAGGGGTCTTTCAAACCCCTAATGTCACCTTGGGACCCCAAAGAAGCCGAGGAAGCATAGATCTGCTTCCCCAGCTTCTTCTCCTGGCTCTAACAGTTGGAGAATGTAAACAATTACACTGGAAGTGATGTAATACACATCACTTCTGGATCCCAGCAGCCCAGGGACAAAGAGGCTGCTGGGACCGGTGTAGCAGCCAGACTGGATCGAGGATCAGGTGATTATATATCTTTTTCTTTAATTTAGACCCTCGTTTTGAAATAAGGCTTCATTCATTTTTATGCAGAGATCTGTCTGCAAAATCTGTCAGGCTGGATGCTCTGTTTACGCTTCATAGATGCTGAAAATGACCAGCATTTACATGAGTTTATATGCATATGCTTTTAGATGCATCTGTCCATTGTCCAATGAAACAGTCCATTGGAGTAGCCAATAAGATTTCTGCAAATAATTGCGTCTTGCCCCCTAATGCGTTTTGGTGCATTTACAAGTTCAAATCAATTCCTGGACGCACCTGATTTCTATTTTATCTAAACGCATATATACTGACTGCAAATAAAAGCATCTAAACACAAGGTGTAAATAGATCCATTGGAAATCATTAGACGCAGCCTAAAGGTTTAACATAAATGAATAATGTCTATGGCGGTTCTCATTCATCCAGGTCATGGTATATTATAAAAAAAATCAAGGCAACTGGACTCGCTGTATTTTTCTTGAAGATGTTTCACTGGTCATACGACTAGCTTACACAATCCAGAATGAGAAAGATAGTCGGATGACAAGCAAAATGTCGCTTGATGTAGCTTGACCAATGCATGGGGTTGTTCACATCTCACAGCTCAATGTCGCCTGTAGCTTGCCGCTAAAGCTTGTAGCTCGGACATGAGCTATTTTTCGGCTGATTTTGGCCCCAATAGACTCAATGGTGTCGATCAATTTCGCGCATTACCGGCAAAATTGCACGACTTTGTCGCGCTACAGAAGTGTCGGTTTTGCACAGCAATATGGAAAGAAGGAATGATGTCACATCAAGACTGCTTTTGTTTGGTTACAGCCCAATGTAGCAGCGACAAAGTCCCTCCCAATAGCCGCGCTACGTAGCGTGAATAAATGTGCAATGTAGCTCATGTCGCTCAGCTCGAAATCGCGCAGAATTTTTTTTTCATGTCGCTCAGTGTGAATGGGGTCTTACTGGCCAGATCACCAGATAGTAAAAAAAAAAAAAGAAAAGGAAACAAAGCACATGTAAAAGCAAAAGTGTAATTTATTGCAGCTTACCACTTCTTAGATGTGATGTCTGCAATTAATTGCTACAAGCATAAGCTTTGGAGCTGTAAATCATTTGTATAAAACAAACTAAATGTACTCTTTTGAGATTTTCGGTTTTATTTATGCTCGCTACCATTGAACAAACTGCAATAAAATCAAACTCTGTAGTCTAAATGAGGTTTGTTTTTGTTTTTTTCCTAGGATATTGTGAATACCGTCATAAAGCATTGCTCGTCCAGTTTCTTCTTCCTCAGCTTGCCTGGCTTTACAATGCTGATAGGAGACTTTATCACAGCTGCGGCCAAGGTTCTCAGTACAGACATGTTCGAGGTGAGTATGACAATGCTCTTTGTGCACACTCTCTGGAGAGAGCCCAGTCACTAACAAGGTTCAGATTTCTCCACTCTAACAGGTGTCAGCTCATTAGTACAACGTGAAACTGGTCTCCGGGGGAAAGATACCAGGACAGCTGATGTGTGAAATTGTAGGATAGGATGACACACTGCTTCTGCAGAGGTGTTTCATCAAGGAACTGAAGTTTAACAAATCATATCTTCACTAATATTGTGGCAGGAACTGTGTAGACTTTGGTTTCACAGCCTCATTAGCTTTGTTCAATAAAGGGGAATGAAAACGCCAGGGTTTTAGAAAGGTGCTATTGTGCAGGGCCTGAGGCTGCGGGACATGTCTGCTCTGTCAAAGGTGACCAGGCTAAAGAAGAAAATACCATCACACTTCATGGAAAGTTTTACAGTAATGAGAATAGCAAATGGCAAACTTTTTTGGGAAAAAAAGAGGACTTTCGCTGGTATAATAGGATGGAAGCCACCTAAAATCTTTTTCTTTAGTTTTAGAGTAATTTTTTAATGAAACCAGATCGTAATATAGGTACATCTACAAGTAATGAAGACCACTGGCATTCTTTGGTTTACAATTAATATTACTGGCTTATTCTTAGGTGACCATATTCAGACTGTAATGCACGGTCTTGGCATAAAGAAAATCCTGTGTAATGTCAGGTAGCCAAACAACCTAAAAACTAAAACGAGGTTTGTTTTTGTTATTCAAAAAAAGATTGGCAGAAAGGCGCTGCCTTTCTTTTTTTTTACAGTTCTCTGAGCTCCTAAAGAAGAACTTCAGGTAAGGCTATTTGTAGATAAACTGCATTTAATACAAAGTACCACTACACATGTGCAGAAATAACCCAGGCTGCATGGTTTTCTTATCTCCTTTATCTCTTATCTCCTGATTAAGCCTAGATATAACAGACATATAACAGAAGTGCTGTCAGTATTACATGTGAGGACAGCCTGGCTTGTGTTTCAGTCATCAGGCAAGAGACAGGACAGCCTCTATCCTTACAGCCTAAGGCTGGGCTCACACCTAGGCGTATTGAATACGCGCGTTTGTACCGCGATTAGCGGTAAAAAAAACGCGCGACAAACGCGTGTTTCCGTGGGCTACTTGGCTGTATCCCGATGGAACCGCGAGACCAAAACGCCCCAAAGAAGTACATGTACTTCTTTGGGCGTAGGCCGTTTTGTAGCGCGTTCCGACGTGCTGAAATACGCCCAGGTGTGAACCATACCCATAGGAAACAATGGGATTTCTGTGTTTGAGCGTTTTGCAGAGCGTTCAAACGCACTACAAAATGCCCAGGTGTGAACCAGGCCTAAAGGTGCCCATACACCTGCCGATTATGCCGCGATTGTACAATAATCGGCAGGTGTATGGAAGGCGTGCGACCGTTTGAAAACCTGCCGAAAATCGTGCGATTTTCGGCGGGTTGGTGGAGTGGTCAGAAGACAAATGCCGAACTGGCCTGTGTGCGCAAGCGCACACTGCCCGCTCAGCATTGGAATCATCGAAAGCCCTCCCCTCAGCGATGATCGCAAGTACGATCTGCCTGTCCAAGATGGGCGGATCTTACGAGATTTTAATTACTTTACAAAGTCGTGCGATGGTTGTAAGGTGTATGGCCAGCTTAACACTGAGTACTGTTTCTGCTCTGACAACCAAACAATACAAGTGACTAACAGGACACAGGATCCCTGAGTGGTAGGAATGTACTACAGGGGTGTGGAATTCCTATCGCCCGGGACATGCAGTTTCGGGCACTGGGCGAGTAGTTTTAATGTACATTTAGCCCGGCTCCGGACAAGCAGAGCTGAATGTCATTGTGGAGCCGCCGCCGCTCATTTAGTACAAGTGATCTGCTCAGACCACTTGTATCAATTTGAGCAGCGGCGATCATTTCTGCCCGCACCACATGCCGTAGTTTTCGGGGTCCCCCGCTATCCTGGGGGACCCTGAAAACTACGGCAAAACGGCTAAGCCATAGAGCCCGTAGAGCAGACGAAGAACTTCTGCTCTAAGGGCTCTCTGTGTGTTCTCTGAGACTGAGACCGTGGCGCTGTAATCACAGCGCCACCTGTCTCGGCTGTCAGGAACTACACAGAACAGCTGTTCTGTGTTGGAGGGCAGGTTACATAAAGAGAACCTGTCACCTCCAAACTAACACATAAGGGATTTGAATCCCCTATGTGATAGGAAGAACATTAAGGGGAAAAAGTAAATAAATACAAATTTGAAGAAAATTTTAAAAGTTAAAAAAAATATATATATAAAGATTTAAAAAATGAAACCCTGCTGCCCCTGCCATCTGCATGCGTAGGACATTCTGCATGTGCTTTGAGATTGCAGCCACCATTCCATGGTGGTAGCCAGAATTCTCTTACACACACAATGTGCATTAAAGGGTAAGCTCATTTTTCCCAGGTAATATGGGAAAAAAAATTACCCGATTAAATCTGGCCCTGTCTCTCCCAAACCGCCACTCCCCTGGCTATACTTACCTTTCGGCGAACAATCCCTCCCCTCCGCCAGTATGGGTGTACTATCTGTCCCCCGTACTGCTGTCCAGCTCAGTGTCCCCCCCTCTGCATTTTGAATTTCGCTCGCAAATTGCAAGCACTCATTGGTCAACGGGGTCAGATGACTGCGCTGACCAGTGAGATGCGCTATTTAGCACAGTAAAATATGTTTTGATTAGGGGTGCACCGATACTAGTATCAGTGCCGATACCGAGTATTTGGGCGAGTACTCGTACTCACCCAAAAGATACCTTCGCCGATATTGGAACTTACGGCCAGATGAAAATTTCCTCTGACTGGCAGTGCCGTAGGGGGAACATGGAGCCAGCTTCCCGTGCAAGTAATGACCCGCCTCCTGGCTTTCTGATTGCCGGGAAGCCGGCTCCTTGCTGATTGGCTGGAAAGCCGGCCTCCTTGTCATGAAGGACAAGTAGATTTGGCCATCGCTTTAGCCCTTGGACATGTATTTTTTTTTTTTTTTATTTCCACACCCCTCTACTAGTATAGCAACATAAGAGTGAAGATCCCTTTCCTAACGGTTCTTTTTTAAAATGTTAATGTGTTTGGTCACTTATCTCTAGTGTACAAGTTTATAGTTGTATACTGTGCCTCTTAACGCTGTTCACATGTAATAAAACAAATTGTGAAAGAGAAAAGACAATGTACACCTTTTATAGACCTAGAATTTCATATACCCTTTAATTATATGCACGCAATCTTTATTTATTATATAGACTAGCAAATGAGAGAAGTATGGAGTGTATGGCGGCAGGCACTACGTGATAGAAAGGAGTTTGGGGGGCATGATGGAAGGAAGGGTATGCAGGAGAAGGGTGCATGGTGTACAAAAATGGGCACAGTGAAGTGGAGTGGAGTGACGGAGGATACAATAGTAAACAGTATGTGTAGGAAGGATGAGAGGAGTGCCGAGAAAATGACAGCAGGCAATATATGTAGGAGTGAATTGGCAGATGGTACAGTGGCAGGCAGTAGATGCGGGATCAGAATATAGAGGGTATGGTGGCAGGCAGCAAGTCTAGTAGAGCAGTGCAGAGGGGAACGTGGCAGACAGTATGTGCAGGAGTGGAGTGCAGAGCTTATGACAGCAGGATATACAAGAAAAGGGATGCAGAGGATATGACAGCGAGTAGCATGTGAAGGAAAAGAGTGTAGAAGGTGGGATGGTGGTCAATACATGCAAGAGACGAGTGCAAAGTGTGTGGTTGTGGTAAATATGTGCAAAAGAGAAGTGCGGACATAGGACAGTGGGCAGTATGTACAGGAGAGGAGTGTATGATGGCGAGCAGTATGTGTAGGAGAGGAGTTGTTTGGTGCATGTTCAGGATTAACTTCCCAGAATGGTCAGAATAGGGGCAGCCCTAGAGATGCTTTTTTCTGCTTATAAGTGGCAGGTGGGTAGATGATCATGTGAGGGGGGCGTTCATGGTACAGCAGAAGGGGAAGCTGAGTTATGGAGAGCTGTACTGCCAAGAGAGGGAAGCTGAACTTTGAAGAGGTTTACTGCCAGGAGGGGAGCTAAGCTGTGGGAAGGTGCACTGCTGGGAAGCAGGTTCTGGTGCTTGTCAAACTTTTGCCTTTCATGGCTGGGGAAGTGCACTGGGTATCTTTTTGCTTTGCTGCCTATGGACTGGAAACAGAAGTAAAAAGTTACACGTGCCTCTTTCTTTTTCCACTAGTGGCAAAATGGAATTGGACTTAATTATTCTATTGTTAATGGATTGCCTCTAATTGTTGGCAATTGAAGGGATCTTGGATTGCTTTAGTTCAGACCAGGATTAGCCATTGAAAGTAAGCCTGAGACAAAATTGTGAAAAATACTTTATACTCCACTGGAGAGTTTGTTTATATGTCTAAATATAACACAGTTCCTTTACATGATAGATCAGCTGGTCTTTTAGGTTACTCTGTGTAAGAACTAACCCAGATACCAAGCAAGTATCCTACATTTCAGCCACTTGCTGCTTATAACTTATGTGATCTGAACCTGTTCAAAGATATTTGCCAAAGGTAATCTAAACACTATAGAGCCACCTTGATGCTTGCCATTTAAAGCCATCTTGTTTTATTTTAAAAATATAGTACAGAAAACAATTAGCATTATTAATCCTATTAATCTTTTTTTCTATTATATTTGGACATTTGCCTGCAAATAGCCTATTGAGAAAGATGTTTCCCTGGAGAAAAATCAGCTTTGAAGCATATGCTTTGTCTTGTTCTCTGTAGCAATTTGTGAGGCTAGGAGAGGGAATATGGAGTTTGTGAAGATGGGCTGGATATGATTGAGAGATGAAGCGGTGCAGCATTCCTTGTATTTTTCTGCTCAAAAAGCTCCATTATTCTTGCAGCATCTCTAAGCTGCACTATTTTTAGTTGCCCTTTTCCACTTTTGTAAGCTTTTCTGTCTCCATGTTACTGACAGAATCCCATCATAAGTACTACTTGTAATCAGTCGCTGTAATCTCAGGCGCTCGCCAGTTCTGTGCACCACAGAAATAATTATCAAGAAGATGGCTAACCGGAAATAAATTCATATCGATGCTGGTTGATTGGAAGTAAATCTATCAAAGTGCCGTTAAGTACATGTGTGTGCTGTCAGACCTGCTGTGTTTGATATGATCCCGCCAACACTGTTCTGGTCCTGAGGCATTAGAATGTGGATATACAATGTGGACTGAATAACATTTAAGTTGAAATATATGTACAACATGGACATCTGAAGGTTCACAACCATGAAGACTAAAGCAACCACCTCACTTTTGAGATCTCCATCTTTACACATATTTTCTTGTTTTATTAGTCCACACCTGGCTTAGATTATCAAGACAATGTGTTAATAAGCTTATTTTGGATGGCTGTATTTCTGCTGATGATGAGGAAAAAATGTGTTCTCCATAACTGTACAGTAAAAAAAAAAAAAGCCTTTTTTGTCTTTTCATGCCTGGCAAGGCAAGGCAAAGGCTAACTGTCCATCTGTCTCATTTGTTGGTTATCTGCTCAGTGTAAATTTATTTTTGAATGTATGTGTCTTTATAAAATGTCGTCAAAGATTATTTCGCCAACAAGTGTAGATCCAGTCATAGGTATTAGTCAATGAGTGACCAGCGCTGTCCAGTCACTTAAAATCCACCACACAGGCTTTGTGGGAGTAAAAACCATTGACTCTCTGCAGTCTATATAGATGTGACCCAGGATGCCTAGCTGTACTGCCACTGCATTTGAAGTAATGCTTGATACTGAGAATATCCTTCTAGAAAGCAGAGCACACTGATCAGTATGCTATTGCTTCTTCATTGTCCATGTAGCAAACTAGGGGTGGTTGGTGACTAGGCAGTTTTGGTCAACTGCAGTGGGAAATAGTGAGGTCACAGACTCAGTTATCCTGTCTGATTGATGTGTATAAATCAGAAGACTGACTGCACAGAATTGCAGTACCTTTGTCAGGTAGAATGTCTCCCATGTATGTATTTTATTTGTGTACATTATTTAGCTGCCTGTCTACAGTGACTTTGTTGTCTTTCGGCCACTCGACCCTACCCCTGCTTCCCAGCAGTGGGGTTTGAGTATTACCCTAAGCATGTTGCCTTCCACCTTGTGGCGCCACATGTTTGAATCTACTGTAGACACAGGGGGGCCAGTTCTGCTGTACTAGGTACCTCCAGATCACAGTCCGCTAATGATTCTGTGGCTACCTGCGTGCTGTCCCCAGTCTAGGCTCCTTTAGGGCACCTAAGATTGCCAAGAAGATTCTGGGGGTTTGCATTCTTCATTTATGGAGACTGGAAAACCGCTGACAAAATCCCTTCTAATCCACTATCTACCTTGTACCCATTTGAGGAAGCATCCCACCTTAACAAAGCTTTTACCATTCCGGCAACCTCCCCCCCCCCCGCAAACCACTGCAACCTGTTCTGGCCGTGGCCTTAGTCTGTCAAACTCTAGCTGACTTGTGTAAGGCCAATAAGTGGGATCTGATCCCAATGGAAGGTAATCCCTGATCATAGAGTTTTTAAAGCTCATTGCCTGCAGCTTCGAACTGCAGTGTGGATAGGCTGTTAAGTGGTCTCCAGTCTTATCTACTGTATGGGTCTCCTGTTGGTGTACCTAAGGAGGATACTTTGGCTAAAGTGTTGTTCTGCAGAGTGTGTCTGCAAAAAAACATTGTTGTTCTGCAGAGTGTGTCTGCAAAAAAACATTTACTGAGCACATTCTTTGAGGGACAACTTTTTTTTCACGGTTGTATTGGATGCCATCTTTAGGGATCTCACTGATCGCAAGAGTGCCCAAGAGTTCCTCATCAAAAGAAGTCTAGGGTTCAGTAGACTCACTCTCTATACAGGCGAAGAAGAGTCCTTTTTTCGTTACTCCCAGGCCTCAAGTTCCCAAGCCAAACCCAGTTTGATGCACAGTCCGCCCGGCACCTATTGGACTTTCACGTCCCTCAAACCCTCAGATAAATCCTTTAAAGCATTAAGGTGTGTTCCTGATTTCCAAAATGGGGTGGGCAATTGCATCTGATAGCCTTTGCAGACACTTGGACAACCTGCATCTGAGATTCTTTTGGTGCAGGCAGGGGTTTTCAGGTTCTACAAGCTAGAGTGTTGTTCACAGCCCCCTCCCCAGTTCATTATTTCCTACCACAAAGATTTGCAGATCTACATACAGCCCTGTCAGGACTTCTGGAGCAGGGCGTCATTGCCCTAGTCCCTGTGACAGAATGATTCTTGGGGTTCGGCTCCAGCCACAGCTCCTTCACCAAAAGAGGGCGTCCTCCCTATCTTGAATCTCAAGGTTCTAAATGTGTTAATTCAGGCCAAGAAATACCATATGGAATTCACCAGATCTGTCATAATTTCCCTTTGTCAGGGAAATTTTCTGGTCTCTGTGGTCAAGCATGCATACTTGCATAAACCCATATTTCTAGTGCATCAGCAATTCCTTTGCTTTGCTGTGGGTCCTCTCTGCTCTTCCAGTTTGTTGTCCTGCCGTTCAGCCTGCCCTCTGCACTGTGTGTGTTCATGAAGGTGCTGGCCCCTGTGCTAGCCTTACTGCGGTCACTGGAGGGTCCAGTCAAACAGTCTTTGCAGGGAAGTGCAGCATTCTCGAGTTCCAGAGCCACTGGCATTGCCTCAGCTTTTGCCCTGTCTCTGAAGACACACTTAGTGAGTGGGCTGGTAAGGTCAAGCACCGTGAGCTAAGGAGAACTTGCACAATTGGTGGCTGACTAAATACTTTTTTGCCCCACTGTATAGGTCTCTGGATGCCTTTTACTTCCCACTGGTTTTGCCACAGAAAGAATAACACTGTAGGACTGAGCACTGATGTTATCCTCTGGGTGGGATGTAGCGCATGCATTTTGCAGTCTTTCCCACTGTTCACCATCCTGCTACTTCTTCCAGTCATGTGGAAAATTGCTCTTAGATAAGTTTGTACTGTCCTCATACAGTGACTTTGGTCATTTACAGCTGTCCAACCCTTGCCTTGCTACAGCCGTCCATGAGGCTTTATGTTGATTTACCATCATGCAGTTGCAATGTCAGATTCTAGACATGGGTTGGACAGTCCTGCTGTACCGGGTGCCCTCAGCTCACTTTTTTTTAGTAATTTCTCTAGGCCTGCTTGCAGTGCACCTACAGATGGTGCCGATGTCTGCAGCTTGGAATTGTGTTACCCTCTGCTCCTTGACTCCTCTTTACTTCCATCGGGTGTACCTGGGTTCTCTGCTCTTTTGGCTAAGGTTACACAATCATGCAAGATTTTTTGTCGTAAATCATGGCGTTATTTGTTGACTCTGCAAATGCTACAAGCACGCTCCCGCTCCTTTTCCTGCACCCTCTCCTGCAGATTCTGTATACGATTTGCTCATTTGCCTAAGCAGCTTCTGAGTTGGTCGTAGAGACTGTCTAAATCTGAGTCGGTCCAGTCCTTGACTGATGAGTTTAGCCCTAACAATAGACAACAGGCAGGCAGACTTCCTCAGCGAGCAGTGTTTGGACCTGGGAGCGGATGATGCACGCAGAGGTGTTCCAGGACATGTCACAGGTGGGGAGGATGCCAGATGTAGACCTCCAGGTTTAACAATGAACTGGAAAGGTCTGTCTCCTGTTACAGGAATCCTCCAGTGTAAGCAGTGGATTATCTAGCGCTCTGTGGGGTTAGTACACAATGAGCTTTCTCAACTGAAATCTCTTCCTTGTATGCTTCGAGGATTGCATTCTGGTGAACCCCACTGCTTCAGACTGGCCCAGGTGGATGCTCCATGTTCTCTGCCAGATGATTAGGATATTTGGTTCCAAGAACTGAATATGCATTTTGCTTCATGGTCATTGGCTTTAACGACCAACGGGTTGAAGCCCAGGTTCTGAGGGACGGGACATCTTTGAGTTTGTGATTTCTATGATGCTAAAAGCTAGAAAGTTTATTTCTTGCAAGGTCTAACATCTGATGTGGAAGGCATACTTTGCTTGGTGTGAGTCTCTGGGCTTCCACCCCAGCACTTTCTCTTTTTCGTTGGCCGAATCCTTTTCTTCCATTTCTCTGTCCAGCTCCAGTTCACCATAAGGAAATTTCCTTCCAATCTCTGGATGTGGTTATACCTGTAAAGAACCTTTCTCTAATTCACTGCTTCTTCTTTTAGGAAGACTGATTTCTTTTTTTGTCATCTCAGACGGATGGAACCCATAAGGGTACACTGGCCTCTTGTTCCATCATCTCTAGGTGACTTAGGCATCCAAGCTTATGATCCCAAGGATTGGGTTCTATCTATTCATGCCGAGGTACACTCTACTTGATCTGTGATTCCTTCTTGTGCTTTTCAGCATCAAGCAACTATTTCCCAGAATTGCAAGGCTGCCACCTGGTCTTCTGTACAGACATTCAATAGGGTGGACGTTTTGACCTCATTTGATGTCAACTTAGATTGTAAGGTCCTTCTGATTGCTATTTGAGATGCAGCCATTGCCAGTTTTTCTGTTGTATTTTATTGAGTCTGTTAGCGATTGTTTGCTGCATTGTCCACCATTTAGTTGGATCGCTGTTCGACATCTTGGAGGTTAAAGAAGAAAGGATTTCTGTAATCGCCCTAAAATCCTTTACTTGGAGTCCATTGAAAGACACAGGTTCCACCCCTCTCTGCTTAAGATGATGCTCTCCATACTGCTTTGTTACAAAACTGAGGCATGCTGGTAGTCGAAGGAGTTATCCTAGGCTGATTTACAGTTTTTTGTTTGCAAGTGTCCAATCCTCCTAAAGATGTCAGTATAATCCGAAGGTTAAACATTTCCTGTGCCCCTGTACGGGGCATACAAAAATCCTATTGTTTAAAAGATTGTAAAGGATTGATCAACGCATGTGAATCTTGTATGATAAATGGTAACTTTGTTCTTCGGTTGAAAAAAAATCCGGTCATAGTCTGGATTTTCTTTTCTTTTTATAATGTAGCTAAGAAGAGAGAGTAATTAAAACCCCCTTTGTTGCTAGAAGCAACACAGCTTCTTTCTTTTGCTTATACCTTCATATACAGTAAATTCCATTTGGCAGCACTTAAAGGTGAAAGCTACAATAAAATATAACATGCAAATAAAGATTGTACCACAATGATTTAATGAACATATTTTTATTTGAATGTGTGCTGACCTGATCTTGGCATTCTTTTTATAGGCACCACGATTGGAAGCTCAGATCATTCTTGGGTCACTTGTGTGTTTCCCAAACACTTACAGAGATCTCTCCTTACTTGATGCTTCAGCTGGAGCAAATTATATTGTCATAGAAAACAAAGATATAAAGGTAAGAAGGGTATGAGGTTTAGCTCTTGAATGAAATGGGAGAAAGAAAAGACCTTACCCGATACACCAATATTATGGAATTTTTCAAAATAACTGTTTAGTGTGAAACTCAAAGCCAGTTTACCAAAAGTGTGTAAGTTAAAATAGGCGATTATTGCAACATAGTTCCGGGAAGAAGAGTCTTATGCCCAGTAGTATGCTGTAGAGAATGACCCGCGGTTCTCTGTGTGAGAGCAGAAGTCACTCTGCAGCAGTCTGACATACCCCGTGTTGAGTCACCACTACAGCTCCCGCTCCATGGTGATTGGAGTAGGCTGCTTAACCTCTTGCCGTCCGCCCGTAGTAAAAAAACGGGCGGACGGCACTGCTGCATTGGCGGGTTGCCGTCGCCAGACGGCATTTTTTTTTCATTACGCAATTTTAAGGCTTGACATGTTTGGTTATTTTACCCAAAAATTGGGTAATAATAAATGTTTTATCATTTAATATAGGGGAAACAGTTTTTAAAAAAAAAAAAATTTCGGGAATTTTTCCTTAATATAGTAAAAAAAATAAAACCCCCAGTGGTGAATAAATACCACCAAAAGAAAGCTCTATCTGTCCCCAAAAAAGGGTATAAAATTCATTTCAGTACAGCACTGCATGACGGAATAAATGTCAGTCAAAGTACCACAGCGCTGAATACTGAAAAATGGCCTGGATGAGGAAGGGGGTTTAACACCGCGGATGTCAACTGGTTAATGACTCAGCAAGGGCCCTGTGAGGCCAAGGTAGGGAGACCACTGCTCTCCTACAGAAAACAAACAACAAGAAAATTGCTACTTACTATTTTAAGTAACACTGACTTGATTTAAATAATTTTTTGATATGGTACAATTGGGCTTTAAATCCACTTAAACTTTCACAAAAAGCTCACCAACCTTCTCCTACACTTCTATATTAGAGATATTTAGTGGATAAATGCTGGTATATGTAAAATCTGTCACATTTACAACATGGCAAATGTTTGATTTGGTTTGCACAATTGATTTCATAGCATTAACAACTGAATATCCTAGTCAGAATTTGCCATATGTGACCGATAAATTGACCAATTCCCAAACTCACCCTCTGCACTAAATGTTTTTGAATTTGCCCGCGTTTTATTAATATATACCTGTGTAATGTTTTTAAATTGAGTTTCTCTTAAATTATCCTTTTTACCTGGTAGATAGTTGTGGAGTGGTAATATATTTTCTCCTTTGCTTCCTTTAGAGTTTCTTAGTTAACAGTTTATTGAAGAATGCCAGGGAGGAGCCTATCGAAGCTGCTAGGTAAGAAAACACTAAGAAAACCCCAAGAACTGCAAGCAGATAGCTTAGTTTATACTGGGATTAGTTGTGTAACTAACCCACCTCTGCCACACTACACAGCACAGCAAGTGACACACTTATATGTATTGGCATGTGGATTGCTACTTGAATCTTGGTGTGCTTTGTGTATTTCTTTCAGATCTGGGCAGTAATCCGGTCTGAAACTTTTCCTCCTTGCAGGAGCTTCCTGTAATAAAGACCAGTCACTGCTATGCTCTCTACTTGCTCAGGGCAACTGGACTTCTGCCCACTACTCTAGTTTTCTGCTAGCAGCTGGGCCTGCTTAGTCTCTTCTACAGCTCTGCTCAGGCTACATGCACCACAGTGGTGATGTCACTGTTATCTTTATAAGGTTAAATAACTAGGTTTGCAAAAAACATTTGGTGCACACAACATAGATTTATATGCTTTGTGGCTGTTGCGGAATATATTTAAATGTCTGTTTTTGTGCTTGGAACTTTAAGCTACCTATTATTAACCTGCTAACATAAGATAATGCCATTCATGCATCACAGTTGTAAATGCAGGAGGCTAAATACATGTACTTCATACATGGTTTACTGTATGTGTGAACTTGCTGGCTAAATTCTAGGAGGCGGAATCCAAGCTTCATACACATGTATAAATTCTTAGGTATGCTAAAGATCTGTAAAAAATGGGAACAACTCTGATTTCTTGATTTGTACCTCACACATACACAGGGAGTTAATTCTGGAATAAATTAGTTAGGCAGCTACCTTAAGGTGATTGGACAGCCCCGTATAACCTCTCCCACCCCCACCATGCCTAGTTTTTTGCTAGTGTCTTCAGGTAATGGATACCTCTGTGCTCTGGGAGAAGCACATGTTTCTTAGCACTGTTCTTACTTTAAGACCTTCTAGCAAAATTCCCTACACTGCTCGTAGCCACTGTGTCACCTCTCAGCAGCTATTTAGAAAGCTTTTATGCCCGACTAAGCCTTGGAAGACCATAACCGCACCCTGCGGGAAGGAAAATGCGGGACCTATCCGTGTTGTGCCCAGGGCACTTGATTGGGAGTAGGGCTCATACCTTGGCTCTGCTGTAGAAGATGTCTATGTTTTCAAGGGCCTCCTGGACAAGAGGTTAGAAGCCCTCTTAAAAGCTTTATTTGCCCTTCCAGGCCTGGGTTCCCCATTCTGGAAGCAGAAGGATTTCAGAGGTTCTATTCCAACCTGTTGATTCTCTATAAAATCTAAAGATTCTCAACAGGTTCTTGTGGGTCCAAAAGTTCTGAAATATGCAATCTACCCAGGCAATTTCTTAGCCTCAGTGGACATCAAGGATACATGTTTAAACATCCCTATTTTTTCTGCTCACCAGCCTTACCTGCAATTTGCTGTGATCACACAACACTACCAATGTGTTGCCCTTCCATTCGGCCTGTTCTCTTCACGAGGGTGCTATTCCCTTTTTTGGCTCTGCTACAGTCTCAATGGACCCCCATAGTGGGGTAAGTGGGTGACCTTCTCCTAAGAGCAGTGAGTGCGAACCTTGTCATTCAACAATCGCAAAACAAACCCAGCAGAGCTATGGATGGGTCTTGAAGCTCCAAAAGTTGACACTGAACCCTTGCATCACTTGGAGTACCTGAGCCTAGTCTTGGAAATGTTTCTTTCTAGGATTTTACTTTCTCTGAAAAAAATCCAATCTCTCCACTGCTGTTCTTGAAACTTGCGGTCCAGAAGTTGTCTGACCCTTCACTTTTGCATGAAGTTTCTGGGTTAGATGGTGGTATCTTTCGAGGCAGTCCCAGACTTTCATTTTCTCGCCATTGCAGCTCAACGTACTGGCTGTTTAGGACAAACAGATTCAGTTCCTGGACCTCCCCATTCATTTATTATTCGAGATAAGTCTTGCCCATGTATGGTGGATGTCCAATCTGGCACCAAAATCTGGGAAATCCTTTTTTCCAATGGTCTAGAAGGTGCTTACAAGAGATGCCAGGCTGTTAGGGGTAGTCCTGGAAAACCTCTCAGTTTAAGGAGCCTGGTCATCATCAGAATCTTGACTCACAATCAACATTCTGGGGGTAGTTCTTTTGTCCCTTCAAAGCTGCACCTCTCGGTTACATTTTCATCCGACCAGGTTTTAGTCAGGTGGTGTCACAGTCGTGGCTTACATAAACCTTCAGAAAGGCACCAGAAGTTGAGAAGTGGACCTGATTCTACCCTGAGTGGAACGCTGTGTCCCTGTCCGATGTACACATTCCAGGCATGAAAAACTGGCAGATAAACTTTCACAGTTGTCAACACCTGGAGTGCAGAGAATGGTCTGTTCACCTAGAGGTGTTTAGAGCCCTTTGTTGCAGGTGGGGGATGCTGGACGTGGACCTTCTTGCATCTAGGTTTATCCACAAACTGGGGCCGTCAAAGTGGATACCTAGGGGAATTCTTGAGACTGACTTGTAAAAAGGTCCTTTTTTGGTTATCCACATAGATAAAGTAGTACTGAGACCTAAGGCCTCCTTTCTTCTCAAGGTGGTCTCTGCCTTCCATCCTAAAAAGGACATTGTTTTGCCATTCTTATGACCTTTGCCAAAACATCTCTCTGCTACAGCTTCTAACCGCAAGCTTGACTCTTCATCATTCTTGAAGGTTCCTGCATATGAGGTAGCCAGTGTCTCGTTCCACTATCACTTGGTGGATTTGTCGAACCAGCATTAGTCTTTTTGCATCAGGCTTCAGTATCGTGCAGTGTATGGAAGACGTGCGACCGTTTCTACTGTACGATCACGCGTCTTCCGTCGAACAAGCAGGCTTGAAAACCCGCCGAGAATCGTACGAAAAGCACGCCCCTCATTGCAGTCATCGCAAGTACGATCTGCCTACCCAAAATGGGCAAATCGTACGAGCTTTTAATAAGCTTACGACAATCGCAAGGCAAAAGTCTTGCAATGGTCGCAAGGTGTATGGGCACCTTTACCATTGAAGTCTGTGAGACAAAAACACTCAAATCTACCTGAAAAGGAGCTATAGGTGTTTTGCTACAAGTGACAGAATGCTCAGATGTGAACAGGGGCCATAGAAAACAGTGGGATTCCTTGTATTGAGTGTTTTTGTCTAGGTGTGACCAGGGACTCAGTTTTTGACCTCACAATTTATTGCTGTTTTGTACTTCTTTTAAAAACTTAAATTAGAACCAAAAATAGAGTCAGACTTCATTGTGGCTTGTTGCAGAACCCTGATATTTTATAGGGAGCTCCCACTGCTAAAGTGTCGAGAAAAATAAATTGCTTAAAAATGGGAGGCAAGGCACCTGTCTTATTTCTGCTCCATGGGCTTTACCTGTTAGGGCTTGTTCAAGCCAAGTGCAGAGCAGTTACAGAACACATCAAGAATGCATCCAATGTCCAGAGCATTGGGAAAAACTGCAGCATGCCCTATTTTTCTGCTCTGGAACGCACCAAAAATGCATGCAAACGTCCTGGAACGCACTGAAAGACCATTTTAGTCTAAAGAACAAAAAAAGGACCAAAATGCGGCAAAACGGACTGCATTGCATATGCAGAAACTCATGCTGGTCCGGATTTGGTGTGAACAAGCCCTTACACTCTCAAGGATGGATAATTTACTCCCAGTTGCCCAGTGCACAATCTTTGAGAAAAACACAGTTTGCAAATTTATGTGCAAAAGAAAAGCATGCAGATGTTATAGTAATATAGGCACAGCTGAGGGAAAAAATGCACATAACTTAAAGGTGTCCCAATAAAAGTTTTAAATCTCTGAACAAATTCATTACTAAATTACAATTGTGGTTTAGCACTCCATGCAAATGTTAAGCAAAGCTTTGTAACATTGGAAAAAACTGCAACAACCAAAGTAATTTACATTGAGGGAAATTTATCAAACCTGGAGCAGACAAAATCTGGAGCAGCTGTGCATGGCAACCAATCAGCTTCTCTCTTTTATTTTCAAATATAAACTGAACAACCTGAGGAGAGAAGCTGATTGGTTGCCATGCACATCTGCTCCAGTTTTTGTCTGCTCCAGTTTTGCTAAATCCCCCCATTGTATATTACATGCAGTTGCCTGGGGGAGGGGATTGTTAATTAATCTTTACTAAAGCCAAGTAGAGAGACTGGTTAAGAAGTATAACAGTTTCCCATAGCAACCAATCAGATTTTACCTTTTATTTGAAGGGATTGCTTGCCATCGGTAACTGCTATAGTTTTTCTTCCATTTTTGTAAATCTGTTTGTGTTGGTAAATCTGTGTAATCGCCTATCTTTTGATATTTGCCTACATTGCCTCACTTGCAGTGCTTTACAGCTAATTGTTGATTTTGCTGCATTCACTTTTGTTGAATGTGACTGTCCTCTTTGAAAATGTCTTGTCGTGTTGTTTTGATGTTTTGACTGTTTCATTAATGCATCCTACTCTCATTCTTGCTTTCATTCTATTCCTTACAATTTTTAAATGTGTTTTAAGGTGCATTGCAATCTGCTGTCTTGGAGTGTGGATCTGTGAAGAGCTAGTAGAGCACACCAATCACCCTCAGGTTATAGAGGCTATTAATGTCATCGGGGTAACACTAAAGGTATTGTTTATATTTTCTTCAAGAAGTGCAGTGCACTGCACACATTTCATTTCTCATTTTCCCCTGTGAGCTTACTCTGCCTTGGCCTGTGCTGAGAACGTATATGTTTTGGATGAATGCGTCTAGTGCAGGAGAAGAAGACTTGACATTCTGCCCATAGCTAGTGAAGTGCCTGACAATTCTACAGAACCAGACAAATGCAGCACATACTGTTCTAGTTTTCAGAAATCATCTTCAGTGTGGGCTTGAGATAAAGACGTATTGTGTAAAATCTTTTGCCAGTCCAACCTTTAGATGGGTTAGCTGCAGATCACATCTAATCATATTACCGGTATGTTAGGTTTTTTTTTGGCCATCTGTGTCTCATAGGTAAGATTCCCCTTCACTTCATGTCCTGTAGACAAAAGAGGAAGTGGGAGGAAATCTCTGCAAAGTGAGATAAATCCCTTCTTTAACAGTTGTCACTGGAAGTATCTCTATTGGAATAATTTAATTTGGATTTCCAAAAAAGAGGGGATGAATCTCCCTTTCAGGCACACAGAGAGCAATAAAACCTTTCAATATATTTATATATCCACCCTGCACTTACCTTGTTGCCAAACTTGCAAGTGCATGGCCCACAGTGGTACAGTAATTATTTAGCAAAGAATGGACAGCCTCCTGATGAGCAAATTCTAGGGTTTGCTATAGTTGCATGTAACAAGAGCAACATTCAGGAACAAGAGTCATGCAGGTCCCCTTCCTCATCAATATATACATTACATATTGGTAGTTTAGATGTGGGCAGTGGGACTATTTAGTGGGAGGTCAGGTGTTTATATATTTATGTTCAGTTAAAATACTCTGTCACTCGTCACCAGGTAAATAAGTTGCAAGATTATTTCTCCTTGTCTGGAGCCGAGAGAAAACCTGAGCTTATAACTTAGGTGCCTTTTATTACCACATTACCATAGTGCATTTTTACATTAAAGTAGAATTAAACTCTCAAGCCTTTTTTTCAATAATGAATCCAGATCTAACAAATATACGTTGCCCATCAAAGTATTTCTTTACATTTTTGCCCAAACACTTAAAATCATCATGTTTCTGAACAGCTGCTTCCAAGTCTCTTAGCTCAGCTTCCCTGAACTTCCTGTCCAGTACACGATCACAACGGACAGTGCAGACTCCAGCAACTGTTCATCTACTAGCTTGGAGAAGGGAGGAAAAGGAAAGGGGGCCGGGGGGGGGGGGAATTAGCTTAATGTCCTGTGTTTATTTGTGGAGACACACACACAGCTTAATAGCACACACAAGGGTGACTGCATAGCACTCTTCTTGAGAAAGTCAGGACCCATGCTCAGGGGACCAGCTGATTCTGCAGGAAACTAAAACTTTTAAACTTTAAGTAGCAGCATTCATTGTAAGAGCGTTAGTCAGCATTTAAAATTGCTTAAAATCCTTTTGACTTTAATATTACTTTAATGATTGCAGGCCGGAGATTGTGATTTGGGTGTGCTTTTATTCCCAGTGCCACATGTTTAATATTTAGCAATCTCTTATATTAAATGATTGCAGGCTGAGGCATTACTCACCCTAGGTGGGAGAAGAATAACCTTGCAGTACAAGATGTTCTCTTGTTTTGATAGAGGATTCTGTATGTGTGCTTGTGTATATGCGAATGAGCTCAAATGAATGTACAAAAGGGCCCATTACCATGACACTATATGTGGTCATATCATAGTGTTTACTATTGAAGTGCATGTGACATCTGTGAGATATAAACTCATTTATTTTCACATTCATATTTTAACCTGGTTTTGGCACACTGCAACACTAGATCCTTGGGTTTGGTTTCCACCAAGTTATAGTCTGTTAGTGTTATGTAGGTTTCCTTCACAGTCCCAAAACATTCTAGTATGTAAATTGGCTTGTGAGTGTATGAGCCACGGGGTGGGGGGGATGTGGAAGATGATGTGATTGTGATAAAACTAGATTAGATAAATTGTATTG
>NW_017306340.1:2076053-2093434 GCF_000935625.1 Nanorana parkeri
CAATCTGAAACACAGCACTATTAAAACTATCTGACAATGGTCTGTAGATATAAAATGTCCTTAAAGTTTGCACAGTTCCCCCTTGCGGTGTATCATCGGACTGGTATTGAAGTTTGCCCTTCTGCTGTGAAAGAAATATAGAAAATTATGCATGACCCATGATACAGAAGGTTATACTTTACAGTGTCGGAGAGCATTAACCCCTTCCCGACCGATGGCGGAATAATCCCCTCATGCGGTATAATGAGCTGGTCAATAGACCAGCACTCATTGAGTTAATGCTGTGGATGGATTCCTCAGGGTCAGAGGCAGAACCACAACAGCAATTTAGGTGGTCACAGCACAGTGATCACTCTGGTAGCTGATCAATGTAATCACGTTCTGTGACAGCCACCGAGCTGGCTTTCCGCTCACTGTGTTGTAGAGTTGGAAGCTGTTTGAGTGTATTACCAGGTGATACAAAGTATCTCCAAGGAGAATACAGTATCTCCTCAGAATACTTAGTAGCAAAAGCCCCTGTAAATAAAAAAATAACCCTTTAGTGCCCCCCAGTTAAAAAAAAAAATTGTAAACAAATTTTTAAAGTTTTTAACATTTTTAAACATTTAAAAAAAAAAGTAAAATGAAGTTTAAAACATATGTTTAGTTAAAAAATTATAAGCAGGCCTTTAAAGTTAGGAGACAAACATACCACATTCTAAAATTGTTCCACACTAAAATTGTATTTCACCCCTTGTATTTTGTATTTATAACTCCCAAAATAAACTGAAATTCCAGACGTATGATATACCCTATACAGTGTGGAAAATAATGATTTGATCCCCTGCAGATTTTGTAAGTTTGCCCACTTACAAAGAAATGAAAGGTCTATAATTTTTATCATAGATGTATTTTAAATTATAGAGACAGAATATCAACCAAAAATCCAGAAAAAACACCTGATACAAATGTTATAAATTGAGTTGCAGTTCAGTGAGTAAAATAAATATTTGATCCCCAAGCAAAACATGACTTAGTACTATATATTTATAATCCTATACATTTTCTATAGGATTAAAGTCTGAAGACTGCCTAGGCCACTCCATGACCTTAATGTGCTTCTTCTTGAGCCACTGCTTTGTTGCCTCAGCGGTATGTTTTGGGTCATTGTCATGCTGAAAGACCCATCCACAACCCATCTTCAGTGTTCTGGCTGAGGGATGGAGGTTCTCATCCAAGATTTTACAATACATAGCCCTGTCCATTGGCCCCTTAATGCGGCAAAGTCGGCCTGTACCTTTAGCAGAGAAACGGCCCTAAAGCATAATGTTTCCACCTCCATGCTTGACTGTAGGGATGGTGTTCTTAAGTCAGCATTTTTCTTCCTCCAAACACGGTGAGTGGAGTTAATGCCAAAGAGCTCAATTTTGGTCTCATCTGACCGCAGCACTTTCATCCAATCCTTCTCTGAATCATTTAGATGTTCATTGGCAAGCTTCAGACAGGCCTGTACATGTGCCTTCTTGAGGAGGGGGTCTCAATCCATGGTGGTGTATTGTGTTACCAATGGTTTGTTTGGTGACTGTGGTCCCAACTGCCTTGAGATGATTAACAAGCTCCTCCCGTGTAGTTCTGGGCTGATCCCTCACTTTTACCATAATCATCCTTACCCCATGAGGCGAAATCTTGCCTCATTGTGGTTATTTTGTATTCCTTCCATTTGCGATTAATCGCTCTAACAATTATTTCCTTCTCACCAAGCTTCTAGCTGATGGTCTTGTAGCCCATTCCAGCCTTGTGCAGGTCTACAATCTTGTCCCTAATGTCCTTTGACAACTCTACATTTTTTGATGCTATCACTAAGGTGTTAAGCTGGTCGTATGGATTGCATTCTAATTGTGCGGTAGCTGTATAATCTCCTTTGGATTTACCAAAACAATGTAATAGGATCGGAAACCAAAGAATAACAGCACTCCGCAAGATACAAGCGAGGAATCCTGTGTTTATTGATGCAAAATCAAGTGTAAATCACAGCAAGCTCCCCAGACGAAAGAGCAAACTCCAGACCAAAGAGCAGAAAAAAAAGGAGTTTGCTCTTTGGTCTGGGGAGCTTGCTGTGATGTACACTTGATTTTGCATCAATAAACACAGGATTCCTCGCTTGTATCTTGCGGAGTGCGGTTATTCTTTGGTTTCCGTTCATGCATGGTGAACACACACTTTAAAACCTTCACCTGCGGTGGAAATACAGCGTGAGCTGGGCTGCTGAATCGGAGCGGTGAGGATTTTTGCAGTACTCAATGTAGTGTGATGTTTTACCTAAACAATATATACAAATTGTAGCCAATACGAAAGACCTGTGCAATAAGAAGTTGTTAGATGTAAAGGAGATTGTACAGTCTAATTGTAACGTGTATGGGATGAGTTTTATTTCCATGTCTATTTTGTGATGCTGCAAAGCTGATTCTTGATCCCTCCTGAATTAAACGTCTGTATTCTGTTCAGTTACATGCTATGTATACATACCATTAAATCTTCACATTGACAGACTCCCTCTGCTGCTAGATTGGAAAGATAATGCAGAATTCATTACATGCAACTTTTCAACAGCTATTCAGCCTAAAGATTAGACAGTAGAAATATGTCTTTTAATTGTGGAAAAGCATGTTACAAACAGGTATTCTTTTTTTTCTGGTTTTCTAAAACCTATGCCAGGCTAATTAAAGCCAGTATCTGATTTGTCATTGTTCCTGTAATAGCAGTGTGGCTGTGCCTTCTTTTCCAAAGCAAAGGACATAAAGGGCTGTCATGTGTTTTATAAGGCATAGTTTTCATTCCATTTATTGCATTGTTTTTCTGCTGTGCAGCTGTCATGTTTTATAGGCCTTCATAGTGAACTGCTCTTTGCTTGCCTTACATTGTTGCTAGTTTCAGCACCATGGACAGATACTTTTATAGCTCCAATGCTTTTCTTTCAGTACAGCTAAAATAGAAGCTGCTTGCACCGTAAACCTAAAATAACAAGTAAATATATGTAAAAGCTTCATTGTCAGTCTTATTGAACAAAGGAGTGCAAAGAGCAGTGATGAACTGTAATATATAGTGACCCTTAGCAGTCCAAATTTACAGTTAATTGTCAGATTAAAGCAGGCAAACCAGTGAAACATGACTTCTGATTTAATATATATTAAAAAGTATCATATGACAAATATTTAAATATACAAATACTTTACATATAAAATGTTTATCTGTAACAGTGATTTAAAGAATACCTGTCTTGCAGGAAAAGCAACATATTATTCTCAAATGAGAGCTGTTAAAATCAGTGAATATAACCAATTTATGTTTTGCCTTTGCAGTTCTCTAATAAAACAGTTGCGCAGGTGGCGTGTGACGTCCTTCAGCTGCTGGTTTCATATTGGCGAGAGCTTCAGAATCCTGAGTTACCTCTCTCCAGAAAGATCTCTGAGGTAGGATACATCTGAGTAATCCTCTACCATGGTCATTTCAGATGAGTCTAGAAATGTCAAGGGAACTGCAGTATCTGTAGATATGCTGATAATGTGTTTTGTATAGGTGACCAGTTCCTCGTTAAACCCAGGGAATTACTGGTCTGCTGTATGGAGCAGAAGTTAGAGAGTAACGTATTGTTTAAGAGCCAGACTGTCAAACCTGGTAATCTGCAGGTCCTCATGGGGTATCTGCGCACAAACATCTTTTACATCTGTATGTGATCTTTTTTTTTTTTCATATCTCCTTTTCCATTTTAAAAAGGAAACTGCAGTACAGGTTTCTCAACATAAATGCTTCCTAAAACTGCTGACAGTAGAAAGTAGAAGAAAAATGCCGAGTTCTTTTTCATTTTGTTTTCAGTGTGCCCCTCCTGGTTTCAAATGGGAAGGAAAGAATTATGGCTGAAAGAACCTGCAAGATTTTTTTAAATGGCCTTTCTCTTCATTGCTGCTTTACTCTAAGTAAATCACCTGGTTCCCTTCGACCCCATTTGTAATTTTTTGTGAAATGCTTGGGCAACAGCATTAAAGCTGAATTTTAGGAAAAACTGCTAAAGACGCAGTGTAAATACAAACATACCATATGCCTATGGGAACTGTTTTACTTGCAGAAAGATTTGAAATTCTGTTTAGCCAGCCAGGTGATTCATGCAGCACAGCCAGGTTCTGCACACCTTAAGACCTCAGTGCATACTGCACTACAGTTAAGCAAAAAAGCCTGATCTAGGAATGGCCCCAGTCCCTATTGGGACTAAGGAACAAAAGTACACTGCAGGAGTTAGATGGGCAGCACAAAATTAGAATCTGCTCAAATTGCTCTTCTTCCCTCTTTTTCCAAGACTAAGTGCTGTTATACAGGGAATTACAGTAGCTTGACATGAAGACAGTTTCAGGTACTTATGGTAGTGGTATATAAAATTATTTTTAGTTTTGCAAGGCCTTAACCTGGTCATCTTTTCATACATTCTCTAAGCTTTGCCAGATTACACATCTGATGTAAGGTCATTCAGGCAGCTTTTTGAGTTGCAAGTTGCCCTTTTTTTGAGAGTATGTTAGCGTTTTGTTTGCTGTGTTGCCCACCCCTTAGTAGCAATGCTTTTGGACATCCCAATCGTGTCAGAATAACTACTGATCTTATGTTTCCGAATGAACAATAATGAAAACAGGATTTCTGTACTTAAAGGAGAACTATGAGGTGAGTGAAAATCACTCAACCTCATAGTTCGAGCCCACGTATGACAATGAAACTGTCACACGTCGGCTCAATAGATCGGGAAGTGAGCGAACGCATACCGTTGCTCACTCCTCGATCCTGTCCCTACAGAGAGCCGTGACTGTCACTCACGGCTCCCTGCAGGGATTCCCCCCTCCCCTGTCTGATCCTCCAGCGCTGACTGGCGGAACGGACGGGGAGGGGGCTGGTACAGCTGGCTGTGCCTCTGGATAGGCAGAGCCAGCTGTCAATCACGCAGCTGGGTGGATCTTGACAGTAATTCGGGATCCATCCCGGCTGCGGCGGTCTCACTATACCGCGAGCTGTAGCTCGCCGTATACTGAGCTTTGGGTCACGAGTGGACGCTAGTTTGTGTCCTCCCGTTACCCTTAGGAGAACTATGAAAAAGAACACTTACTCCATAGTTCTCCTTTAACCAAAAAAATCAATTTCTTGATGTTCATTAGGGACACAGGTCCCACTCCTAAATACTGCTTTTCAACAAAATTGAAGCATGCTGTAAGTATAAGTGGGAGGAAAGCTTGTTCTCTTTTGACAGCGGACTCCTCCCCCATACCATCAGCTCTGCCTCCTGTGACAGCTCACAGCTGTATCCTCCTCCACACTGCACTCCATCCTGATCTGTTACAGGAGGCTGAGCGGGGCGGTGAGGGGAAGGAGATCTCGGTCTCCTGTGATGCACTGCTCACAGCGCTCTCTCCCTGCCCCCCCTCCTGACAGTTTCTCTCCTCCCTGCTGGACACTGCTCTGTGTCAGAGGGAAGACAGAGCAGCGAGGAGGATAGAAATCACGGATGCACCGCAATTTCGGCGATAGGATAGCACTTTTATGGCCAATATATTTCGGGAGACAAAATTTCGGTACATCCCTAATGTTTACTTCAAATCAGACATGTGAGATCACAGATAATTATCAGACACTGCTTTTCTATGTAAATTCTACACAAATTCTACACAAATACTACTCAACCAAGTTTTGTCTCTGGTCTGCCTTCTATTGCATCTCTCCATGAAGCTGCTTCTTTTTTCCCTTAGGACTATATTACCTGTTGCAATTCTATTAAAATAACATAAATGCCAGTTATATAACTTTTTTAACCTTATGTGTAGGATGCTAGAATGTATTCATTTCACATAGCACCCACTGCATTATCTGCGTATTGCAATTTTCATACATACAGCCTATTTGGTGAAATTTGTCCAATCACTTGCAGTTTTATTATCCTATACAACTGTACAGTAAACTGATCATATCATGTGCAAAGCAAATACAATTATATTGAGGTATGAAACTGTTTTAGTTTAATAAACCAGAATGGTATTGTATTGCTGGCTAGTTGGAAAGACAATATTTGGAGGCAATGTTAACCCCTTCGTGACTGACGACGTACAGTGTACGTCGCCAGCATCGGGGCTGTTTAAATTTTCCTGTATTGGAAATTTTTGTAGCACAGTGGAGCCTTTGTAAAACAGAAGGTATTCACATTTACCATTCTATCAGATATCCCAAAAACAAGTGGATTATTCCTCATTTTAGGAATAGTGACAAAGATCATTTTCCTGTGCTCCTTGGCTAACTGTACATCCAGATCCATTGGTTGTTGCTTGTATGATCCTTTGGTCACATTGCACAGATACAGTTTATATTATAAACCTTTTATGCAAAGCTGCATATAGTTGTTTCAGATTTGTTGGTCACCAGCAAGCCTAAAACAGTTGTGTATAGTTTGGAATAAATTACTCCATAATGTTAGGCTGCATTTTATGCTATAAATCAGTTCTGTATGTATAGTTGGCCAAAGGGCATAAAGGAATGATTTGTATGGCTGGGCCCACTATCCTAAAATAAGATAGGCGATAGAATGAAACATGTGAATACTTTGTGTTACACACTGGTTTAGTGGCGGACCATTTGGTTCCTTTTGGCCCACTTTAACATATTCTATCTAGATATGCTTTGTTTTGTTTGAGATTTGAATATTCCCAGTGTTTATGCAGGCATCTGTTTAACAAGTATCTGTTGGATTTGTTTTGGGTTTTTTTAGATTCTTGTGGCAACTATTTCCTTCCTTCTCCCAAGTGCAGAAAATTCTTCAATGGAAGTAGATAAAAAGGTATATTATCTTGAAGGAATATTTTCTTTGGAATTCAGAGACGCCTAAAATATCTGGACAAAAACATTGTATTTGGATAGCAGAACATGAAACACTGTTTCCCAGTTTACCTTGCTAATCAGGAAATCTATGAGGAAAATGTCTCTTGTAATTTACTCTATTTAGTCATGATTTCACAGATCACTGAGGATGCGCCCTGGGTTCTCAGGTAACCTAAAAACTCTAAAGGTGGACAGAAACAGAGGTAGGGACTATGGCAAGGAGATTTTGATGCTGAGTGCACAAGAGATATAAGATGTCTGCAGTTGACTCAACCTATCCAGTAACCCTTTGGAGTGGACTTACATGTTAATAACTTGTGGTTAATTTCAAGTAAATGTACTAGGGGATACTTTCCTAAGTAACTTCTTACCCGAGACCCAAGCAAGATAAATGCTGATTGATTCCTATACACATCAGCTAAGAAATTGCTCTTTACATCCTGCAGATTAAATTGCTTAATAAATCTGCAAAACAATATCATTATAAACTGTCTGTCAGAAATCATGTAACATCAAATACTAAAAGAACTATCTTGCTATGCAGCTGGTCCATTTGTTAGCAAATAAAGTTATCTTTTCTCTCTTTTGTCCCCTTTCAGTTTATAGTGTCCCTGCTGTTGTGCCTGTTAGACTGGTGTATGGCCCTTCCTCTGCAGACATTGCTAGAGCCAATATCTACATTCCCGCTTGAAGAGCCACATCAACCTAAACCATCCCTCCTTGACTACATTTACAGAGTAAGTATTATATATGTGTGTCTTTAACATTTTGCTTCATCCTGTTGGATACTGTCTCATTAGCACTTGAGTCATATCTCTATAAAATGGCACACTGTTAGCCAGGGGCCTTCAATCTAGCGGTTAGGTCACTCTACACCTCATTGATTGTTAGGGTCAAATAGAGGCTTGTGTTAGTTTGATGCATTCATTTATTTACTGCCAGGATGAGTTCAGTGAGGCAGCCTCACTTATGACATCTTTTATACAAAGTGAAACATGAAAAGGCTTTTAATTTTATTTCCTTCTAGTTGTTAGTGCTTTTTTTTCCTCCGTAAAATGGGTGTAACAGATTTGGTAAAGCCATAATAAGCTCACCACACGTTAGAATTGAATTGTAACTGTGGAGTCAGTTTTTCTTTTCTGTCCATCGAGGGACACAACGTCTTTGGGTTATAATGCTGTCTACAGTAGGATAGGACACTGGCAAACAAAAAAAAATGTAGGCCAGCCCAGGATTACTTCTCCTACTACCCACATTTGTCAGTTTTTTGCTGGTGTCTCAGGAGGAAGAACTGCTAGTCTCTTGACTGCAGCTCTATGGTGCAGCCATCCTCAGTGTGGTTGTGGCAAGGATGTTATCTTCAGGCACTGGATTCTGCTTAAGGCACTTTGCGTACCCCATTCTGGTAACAAGTTAGTGGTGGATCACTTTCGAGGTCTGTAGTCACTAGCAATTGCCTCAGTGCCTGCCCTGTCACTAAAGACTCTGTGAGTAGACTGGTCAAGCCAGCACTGTTTTTTTGCCATGGAAGGCTTTAGTCCCAAAGTGTTAAGTGCTCATGTCATATGGTGGGTGTCCCTCCATACAGCATTGAGGAAACATCTCCCTGCAGATGCTCCTGCTTGCAGGAGAGCCACTTGGAACTTCTATCCTTGGTTTGCTCCTGCTGCCTTCTTGCTACTAGCTGCCTGTGATTCATGAGTACCTGAGGCCTTGCCTCGTACCCTAATCTTACTTTTTTGGAAATGGAGAATCAGCCTGTTATCTCCAGTCTCGTGTCTTTCAAAGCTTGTGCAGCTGCGAAGGCCTTTCGATTGAACGTGCTCTTTGAGGTCTTTTTTTAAATAACTCTGTGGCATGCCCTTAAAACTCATCCCATCCCCACCCATTTGCATTTCCCCATCCTTCTAGTGTTTCACTGTGGGCATGCAACACTATCAGTTTGTTACACTTCCTTTTGGTCTGCCTTCTGCACCCCAAGTGTTCACCAATGTCCTAGCTCTGGTGCTAGCCTAATTCTTTGCTCCCAGATCCAGACCCAACAGTCTTTTGCTTTTGTATGGGCGTTCTGAGTGTGCTGGTAGCCTCCTTTGGGACAGTCCCATTAGTCCATTTCCACTCTTCCACTCAGACCCTTGAAACTCAATTTTATGGCTGTGTGGGACAAGTAGGTTACAGTCAATGGACTAACCAATGCGCTTGACTCCTAGGACCAGGTTGTCTCTGGACTAGTGGCTCACCAATCCAGCCATGGAGTCGGGTAAGTATTTTCTTCCACTGTCCTGGAAGATACTCAGGATTGATGTTAGTCTGGCAGGCTGAGAGGCATCCTGGACACCCTGACAGTAAAGAGACTTGTTTGCCAGCAGAAGCTCATCTCTATTTTAACACAGTGGAGCTCCAAGCCATGCGTTTATCCCTTCAACACTAGATTCCTTGACTGCACGGTCATCTAACCTGGATTCAGCTAAACTGCAATACAACAGAGGCATACATCAACCTTCAGGGAGGATGTGGAGCTCCTAGATTCCATTTTCAGGTGCAAACTCAACAGATTTGTCTCCAGATGCAGGTTCTGCAAGCAATAGCAATGGATGTCCTGGTGGCTCAGTGGGAGCCGTACAGCCTCCTCTGAAGCTTCTTCATTGCCTGGAGGATGTGGTACTCAGACCACATCAGACTGAAAGATACAACGTTGGCTTTTTCAGATTTCCAGGCTTTGATGGCATGGCTGTTGCCCTGGGCCTTTCTTACACTCCTGAAAGCTAGGAAGTCCACGTTACACAAGGTGCGAGACAAGAAAATTTTATCCCAGGAAATACTCCATGGGATTGATTTTGACATTTCTATAATCTGTCCTTGATTAGGAATTTGCTATCAAGGGGCACATTTCAGCTCTTTTGATCTTGTTCCAAAGACTGATTGCAAAAAAAAGGCAATTTGTTTAATGTTCCACTATTTCTCGGTGGCTCAGGCAGGTAATTTGTTAAGCTTACTAGCTTAAGGATAAGTTTCCACCTATTCTAGTAAAGGCTTACTCTATGAGATCTGTGAGTTCTTCCTGGGCTTTTTAGTATCAACCATCTGTTTCTGGATTTTTGTACTCACCGTAAAATGCTTTTCTTAGAGTCCCTCAGGGGGACACAGGTTCTACCCCTCTCTGTTTATGATCTACTCCTAATACTGCTTTCCTAAAATAAAAACTGAAGCATCATGGAAATGGGAGATATTATACTTGGCTGGTCAATGGCTTTTTGGTTTGC
Source organism: Nanorana parkeri (assembly GCF_000935625.1). Classification (NCBI taxonomy): domain Eukaryota; kingdom Metazoa; phylum Chordata; class Amphibia; order Anura; family Dicroglossidae; genus Nanorana; species Nanorana parkeri. The sequence goes on from NW_017306340.1 coordinate 2,086,196, forward strand.
CAGTGTCCAATGTTTCCTAAGAGCAGCAGAAAAACCCAATATTTCTGAATTCTTCTAATCCTGTGTTCCTTGATGAACTCCAAGGAAATCATTTTACAAGTACAGAAATCATATTTTTTTCTTGGCTGTACTGGGTCCTGGGCAAAGTTCCACTTGCAAGGGCCCCTTCACACCAGTGTCTTGTAGTAAGATGCAGTAATACATATGAATCAGAGTGCAATGCTTTGCGGTGCTATTCATTCATGTAGCGCACTACTGCACACATATGTGAACCATCTGCGCACAGTGGTGCACTGAGTTTAAAAAATAAATAGGCAGATGTCTGTTTAATACATGCTGTTGTGCCTTAGGGGATATCTGATAGATTCCTTTTATCTAAATATTTTACTTTTAAAGTGTTTTCAATTTTGTTTATTAGAAATAACTTATTATTATTGTTGTCTGTGTTATTGTGTATTGTAATAAGTTATTTTTTTTTAGGTTCTACATTGTTGTGTGTGTGGCTCCAACACATATACTCAACAAAGCCAGTATATTCTAAGTCTGGCTGATCTCTCCTCCATAGACTATGATCCATTTCTACCTTTAGTTAATGTGAAAAATTCTGAGCCACCACCTCCCTATAGCTCCTCTGATTTCAGCAATCTCCTCACTGTCGCAGAAGGTAAGCATACATCAGCATCAGTGACAATTTCTTTCACCTTATTCCCTAATATCAATTGTCGTGTAACTAGAGATGAGACTCTACTTATTGCATATGTACAGCATGTCACGTTCTCTTCTGTCTGCTTTGCGGCATTTTTTGTTTTTGGCTCGTTCTCTTTTTTTCTCCTCGACTCATTTTTTCACTCTCTTCCTCATACCGTTTCTGTCTCTCACTCCCTTTTAGTACCTTTCACTCTATCTGGCTCTTTTCCTTCTCTCCCCATCTGCCTCTTTTTCTCACACCCCTGTATATCTCTTTTACTTCCTCCTCTCTTTTTTTTTCCTTTGCTTACAAAAATGATTTACATTTATCTCTTGAATAAAGAAAAAGTTAGTACACAAAGTACATGTTTGCCCAAATTCATGGAAATGGTATTACAGTTGTTATAGGCAATTATGTTAAACATTTAGAATGCTGATGGTCTTATAAAAGTTATTAAATGTAATGAAAATGGTACAGTATTATCAAGAGAGGAATGTTAGTGCAAGCGATATTATAGTGCTGTTTTCTGAGCTAAAAGCAGTAGTTTGCCTTGTAGCTAATCTTGTAAACATATGTGATGCTTATTAAATGGTGTGTTACTTATTCAGTAAAGTAATTTAATATCATGTTCGTTGGTAAACTCTGCATACCTCAGTGATAGTTAATCTAATAATTTGGTATGATTTTTTATGTGAATAACGTGGTATAGACTGTGCCCAATGTCAGGTAGTAGATTTAATCAAATAAATTATTGCAAACGTTTGATAGGTTGCTGAGACCTACATCAAAAATGCTGTTTTTTTTACATGAAAACTTGAAGCTACAATAATAGCTAAATGCTTATGATGTGCAGAACAAGTACTAAAACCACAAATAAGATTATATATATATATATAGTTTTGAGAAGGTTGTTAGTTCTTACACTTTGGTAAATCAAGCTTTCCTTTTATGAGTCTACATTGGGTGTGCTCTAGAATAACTATATACTGCATTGTAAGCATCTAATCAAAAGGGGTTCGCAGATCATGAGATTAAGAACTAGTGGCGTGGACTGGTGACCTACAGATATTCCTGAATTAATGAATGAAGCCCTAACCAGGCATAATTTGTTTCCTGCTATGTTGTATTTTTATGTTTCTATTTCAGAAAAGAAGAGAAGGAACCTAGAACTCATCCCTTTGACAGCCCGTATGGTCATGACGCAGCTTGTAAACCATTTGGGACACTATCCACTCAGTGGTGGTCCAGCCATTTTACACAGCTTGATTAATGAGAATCAGGATAACCCTTATGTGGAGGCATCAGAGTTGTCAAACGATGTGTTCCGAAGTCCCAATTTGCAGCTTTTTGTGTTCAACGACAGTGCTCTTATTTCTTATCTGCAAATCCCTGCAGAAAATTCTGTTGGCATGGACTCCACAGGAGTACCCGGCGATGTACGGATAATTGTCAGAGATATCTCAGGGAAATACTCTTGGGATGGTGAAATCATGTATGGGCCACTAGAATGTCCTGGTGTCTTTTCAAAGGAAAGAAAACTGCAGTCTGCACATCAGGTCTGTGAATATCAGAGCTTGTTGCAGTCACATTCTGTGGAAGGAGAAGGAGTGGATGCCCTTGATGCACTTTTGGAAAAACTTGGCACTGTAAGTCCAGAGTGCCTACAGCATACAGAGCTAAGACTGAATGAACCTGCCTTACCTCCTGTTGGAATGAGCCGTGAACAAGAAGAGGAGATCATTGAGGCAATCAGAAGACAGAGTTCCAGTGAGGCTGAGCACATTCAGATGTGTAACTGTGACCCCAGTGTCAGGGTCTCATGCCAGGAGGAACCCAACACAGCTGAGCCACAGGCTCCATTTTATTTCTGTAGGCTCTTTCTGAATGATCTAGGGATGAATTCATGGGAGAGAAGGTATGTGGAAGAGGTCCTTAGAGATGTTTTGTATGTGTTTAACTGCTTCCGGGCCGGCCGTAGTAAAAAAACGGCCGGCCAGGAGCTCTCTAGATCTGAGCGGGCGCGCGAGCGGGAAATGGCCGCAATTTAAAAACGGGCAGGGATGCCCGTTAATATACATGCATTATACTGACTATATTCCCCAATTTGGTCAGTTTATTTTCTATTCAATTTTGTTTCACTTTCTGTTGTGAATAATGTTTGAAGGTCAGCAGCTGCGAGTTCACCACCTCCACCTGAAGCAACAGCCAGGAGTGTGCTACTGTATATCACTGCTCACAAACACATTCCATTGCTTGTAGCACACTTGGCCAATTTACCACAAACTTTGTGGTAACACTGATGGAGTCTGCAGTTCTGCAGTGTTTATGTCAGTGTATAGTGGTCACTATTCATGTCAATATTATACTGATGCTTCCCCTGCTGCATATTTAATGTTAGTAGTAGTAGAGAAAACGCATAATTTTTAGGTACAAGATAAAACCTAAGTACTTTTCTTTCTGCAGAAAAAATTTCCATCTGTTGAAGAAAAATTCAAAATTATTACGAGAACTTAAAAATCTGGATTCCAGGCAGTGGTAAGGATTATTCTGGAGATCATTTCCTATAGATTTCAACTTGATTTCTTAAAATGTGCTTTTAGTATGTTTGTTTCAGTTTTCATCTGATGTTTCCTTTACATGTACGCGGGTATTCCTGTAGTCAGTGCTGGATTATACAGAGCAAGCATAGGGCATGGTCAAGGCCCGTACAGAGCCACTGATATTTTGCTGACAGTAACAAAACAACATGCATAATGATAGGTTCCAGACTGCCACTCTAAAAGAATGTGGCCAGGTACCTATTGCTGTTTCCGTGCAGGTAATGCATTTTTGTTACTGGAATAGTGCATTGTGTACTTTCAGTTTATCCACTCTGGGTCTGCACACCTAGAACTGCACTGCCTGCAGTAGTTTACCATAAAGTTTGATCTAGATCTATTGATGACAAAGTGGGTAAAGCCCATACTTGTGTGGCTTCGAAGTCTGGTCTTGTTAGTATGATACTATGACTAGCCAGTCAACTAAGGTAATAGGGCGGTGGCATAAGACAATTAACCTAGGAGGACAGGAAGTAAAAATCCAGCCCAGACTGTAAAGGGCTAATTAAAGTGTAAAGGGCCTATCAATTACACTTCACATGATATAATGGCACCTATGTTACCATCACTAAATCAAATCTTTATATTGAGTAAAAAGGTGTGATATGGTCCCGTTGATTTGCATTCAAATTGCACTCCAGGAGCCATGTATTGCTGTGTAGAAGTGCTATGGGACATGGGTGCATGGAAAAGAGGCAACCCGTAATGAGTCCTAATAAAGTAAAGTGGAACTGAACCAGTTTTTGGTAGAAAAGACTTCTTCTCTTCTGACAAAAGCTCTACTACACATGCACAGCGATGCCTAATGCTGGACCCTCCGGGTTTTTTTTGCATATTTCTACTGCTAACAAGCAGTAGATAAAGGCAAAAAAAACCCCGCTTTAACAGCGGTTTAAACTTACCTCGTTATCGCTGCACGCTCCCGCCCAAGAATCCGAAACTGCTCGGGCGGCTGCAAAGCATCTTGGGGCCAGCGCATGCGCAGTTCAGATTCTCGACCGGGAGACTAGCAGAGAAGCAAGGTAAGTCTACGGACGGGACGCGTGCATATGCATGCAGACACCGCGGGATCGGAAGTGCCTGCAGGGACAGAGGAGTCAGCGCTAAATCTGAGAGCCGCCGCACTGCTGGAGGGACAGATTATTATAACTATTACATAGTATTTATATAGCGCCAACAGTTTGCGCAGCGCTTTACAATGTAAGGAAGACATTACAATACAATTCATTACGGGATGGTAAGGAGGGCCCTGCCCCTGAGGGCTTGCAATCTGAAAGAGGAGGGGGAAATGATACATGAGGAGGTAGCTGTGTGGGGATGAATTGTTTGAGAATGTGATGACAGATGAAAATATCAGGAAAGAAGAAGATCGGATTAAGAGACATCATTTAAGGTAAGTGCTACCATTAACATGGGGGGGGAGGGAAAACATTTTTTTTACTTTAATGTCACTTTAAAGAAAATTCATCAGAATTGGATTTGTGTAAAAATCCTCATTGCTTTCTTGTCCAATAAAGTGTAAGTTCACCACTGGCATTGCCTCAGCGCTTTCCCTGTCCTTTAAAGATTCACTTATTGAGTAGGCCAGATCCTGGTAGCTACCTCAATTACTTAGGTGATAATAAAGTCGAAAGGTTATTTTGAAATTTTAAAATCTGATTGCATTGCTTACAATGGATGCTACTCCTTACTGTTTACAAGTTTTAGTTTCCTGCAGAATCAGCTGGTCCCGGAGCACTGGCCCTGATATCCTGTTTTAGGGTGGCTCATTTCCCTTACATGATCCTATGGAGCCTCATCTTATCCTCTACTCTATTTAATCCCCAGGGTCCTCTTTGATTCTCTCAGGTGTGGCTGGACTTTCAAAGCTAAGGTTTTTACCACAGTCGCGCACCGTTCGGCTTAAATCACTTAAGTTTTTGCTGCCTCGACCTGCACGTTGTGACTCCTCTAGCTTGGCTCCCCTTTCCCTTGCAAGTCCTGGCATTTCCTCCCAAATTCTGTCAAATCCTCAGACAAACCTTCCCCTGAATTAAGTTGCACCCCCACTTTCTAAAGTGGGGGAACATTTGTTACCCTATGCAGACATTTGGACAGCTTGCATCTACGTTTCTTGAGTGCAGGAGCTGCTATCCCAGGGCTACAGACTGAAGTTTCACTCCCTCCCTTGACTTTTTCAGAGGTAAATATTTGCATAATAGGGATCGGGTATCTATAGATGCATGCAGGAACCTGTGGCAGTTAAATGAGGTTATGGACCCAACAGCTCACTTTATTAAAATAAAAAGAACCTTGCCGGTGTGGAGGGCAAGTCATACAATTTATTAGGTTTCCTCCTACCCAAGGTAATTTTGTTTCTTTCATAGAAATCAAACAAAAGTAGGTCAGGAAGAAAGGATAGAAACACAGTAGCAAAAGTAGTAAGCAAGTGGAGCAAAATCTCAGCCAGACATTTATAGAGGTAATAACAAAAAACTATTTTTCGTTCAAACCAAAATAAAGTGATTTCAACCAAAATACAGGTGACAAATCTAGTCTGCAAGGTCTACTTTGGCTCTCTCCCACCGTGTATGTCAACAGGCTCCCCAAGAGGACATTCATGTTCCTGTAATTCTCTGTTATCCATACATTTATTATTTTTAATGTACGTCTTTTGTTGTTGGCCTTGGTGATACAAGGAAAGTTTCCCCACCAGCTGCTGGGCACTAACCTCCAGTGGTTCAGCCAGAGCAGCAGGAGGAATCGTCTTTAGCCATTAAATAGAAATCATTTGAGGACAAACAGGCTTTTATGGGAAGTCATGCTGAAAGCAGGGAAACGGCCACTGCGTAGTTATTAAACAGGCAGAAATCTTCAAAGAAGTAAGAACGCAGCAAAATAATGCCTACATTTTAAAGGGAAATGGTGTATTTTCCCTGATCAAATTTTTTAAGTTATTGCATTACATGCCTTAGAGTAGTTTTTGATGTGACTTTAACATTTTATGAGCCTCCTTTTCAGTATTTTATGTAATTGTATCAAGTATGAAGAATTATAGATTCATCGCTAAGGGGAGTCTTGCATTGCAATCAGTCAGACTTCTGATAAGATGATTACCACACATTGAATGAGTTGTTTTCTGTGGGCCATGAGACCCTTAGACTTGCACTGTAAGAAGGGGCAGTAAAGCACCAGCATTGTGTAGTATACAGAAAGCTCATTTAAATCAAGCTGATCCCCTATTCGTTAATAAAAAGGCTGTACATACAATCTACATTTCTTTTCACTCGATAGAGACTCGTTGCTGTTTTGTTAAAATGCAAAGTAGGATTTTTTTAAATGTGTTCTGTACTCCTGTTTTATTTCCTAGAAGCTTTTTTTAAAATATTTTCAGTTTCAAACTCTGTTTAACTGACCAGCGTTTCAACTATTTTTCTAATACAAGTACATTTAAATTGGAGATATTGATACATATATAAAGCTGCCATAATATAATATATAAGTCTACTATTTCTCCGCATGTAGAGAAGATAGATGGCCACTAGCAACCTTTCCAAAGGGTGCCCCATACCACATGTTTGTATCACTCTGATTGCAAGAAAGGAGAACAAATATTACAACTCCATATTTGAAAATAATATTCTGAATTACATGCTGAAAAGATTGTTTAGCACCATGCATGCCAGAATCTTTCCTGAGATTTTCACAACCTCGTAACACAGTACTACCAGGAGTATGGCACATCTTTTTCTGTTGTAGTTACTTAGTTACATAGTATTTGAGGTTGAATAAAGACATATGTCCATCAAGTCCAACCTATTGTGTGTATGTGTATGGTCCTACTGATGTGTAGTATATATAGGTCCCTGTGTGTTCAATCTTAAGAGTACTTATACCCCTGTATATTACGGTCCCTGAGGAAATCGTCCAATCGCCTCTTGAAAGATTCCATACTCTCAGCCGAAATCCCAGCAT
>NW_017306340.1:2093696-2122372 GCF_000935625.1 Nanorana parkeri
CTGTTAATTGAGCAGTGAAGTAACCACATCTGTTGAGGTCATCCTTCTGCTCTCTTAATATGCTAATTTTCAACATATATGTGTGTGGTTCACCTAATTGGCTCCCTGTGCCATCCCTTCCTCTCCCACTCTGCGTGCTGCTGTGCAGAGTATTAAAAGAAGCTGATAACCAACTCACATTCAGGTACTTACATTAATTGCATTTATATACACTACTGGTCAAAAGCTTTAGCACATCCCCATTTTTTCCAGTTTTTTAAATGTAAGCAGTTACATTTAAATGAATAACCTGAAATGGTACAAAGGTAAACTGCCAGATGTAAAAAAAAAATAAAAAAGAAGTTGAGGTTAACAAAAAATAAAATAAAATTTACATGTCATTGTTATTTGTATAGAGTTATACAAAAAGGCATTTTTTAGGGAAGAAGTAATGGGGTAGCAACTCACAGTTATTCTGCAGCAATGTTGAAAGTGTATGCTAATTCCTACATGTGTCCAAACGTTTGTTAATTACGCACAAGCCCTCTGTATAAAAGGAGTTTTAAAACGGACTGTGTTACTACATACTCTTAAGCAACATTTGGGCAGTATTGTACTGCAGGTAGTAGTATATTGCTCTCAAAATGGCAAGAAAAAGGCAATTAACAAAGGAAGACAAAGTGTAGGTCTTTACTTTAGAGAAATTACAAAAAAAGCCAAGGTGTCAGTGAGTGCAGTTTCCTACACCATCAAAAAGCACTTGAAAACTGGAGGAAACACTGACAGGAAGAGGTCTGGCAGACCCAAAGCCACAACAGAATCAGTAGATATGTTTCTGAGAGTCAAAAGCTTGTCTGACAGGCGGCTTTATAGGACAACGGGTTCAAGCCTAGCTTAACACTGATCGAAGTAAGCGAGTCTCCGTTTCAACTGTGAAGAGAAGGCTTCATGCTGCAGGTTTGACAGGTCAAGTGGCAATAAGAAAGCCATTGATATGATGGCAAAATAAGAAAAAGAGGCTTGCCTTGGCCATGAAGCACCAGCCAGGTCACTACTGAGGAATGGAAGAAGGTCTTAAGGACCGGTGAATCACAATTTGAGATCTCATGTGAAGATAAGGAGAAGATGGCCTGATTACATTAATCTTCCAAGATGTATCTGGAAGGCAGGTGGATGGCTATTTTTTTATGATCAGAAAGTGCTGGGGTTCCCAGTACTGTGTTGTGGAACAACCTATGAGACTGCTGTATGCATTTAGATGTGAGGTCTGCTTTAAAACTTAATATTCAGATTCTTGGAAAAGCCAGATCATAATGGTCTATTTTAAAAATAGAAATATGTATCTTATAAAACTGCTTTGCACATGGTTATGTGATAAATCAACAGCAATGTACTCTATATCCTATTCCCCTCCACTCTCACCCCTTACATACAACATGTAATTTGCTAAATGTTTTTGTTGCATATTAAAATGGACATTAGGACATGTGAATGAGTTCTTCTCGCATGGCTTTTTCCAACAAGCCAATGGGCCCACAATCTCTATTTTCAGCTGTCCTTTAAAGGATGCTTTGATTATTCCTAGCCCATGCCAGGATCATCATACACTATTCATGATGTCCTTGTGCCAAGGGAGATAGATTTCCTTTTGTGTACACCAGCTGAAAAACAGCAGCTTCCACAAGGACTTTACCAGGGTAGGGAATTTTTTTTTTTTTCTTCCATATCTAGCCTTTATTTCATTTTCACAGCTGATGGCATGCTGCCCGCATTAGGCTGCAGTTAAGCAAACTTTTTTCATGCACAGTTAATTGGTCCTCTTAGACTTTTAATGGCTTGGCATTATTTCAACTATTGCTGCATGCTCCCTACAATGAGAATAATGCATTAGCCATAAATCACAGCCTTATCATAAAATCAGTGTTCAAATTGAATCATTTCTATGAATAACCAAGCAGTAGTGTTTGATTTGGTCTTTTGATTCATGGAAAGCCTTGTACTGCACATGTATTGTCAGCTTTTCACGTGATTTATACATTCTGTTGCAGTAATGCTAGAGAAAGCTTGCTTTTACAGGATGAAACAAGTATTGGGTTCATTTCAATGGACTGCTGGCTTGGTAGCAGATAGTAACAGCGCAAATCTAGGTTTTGTCTTGTGCATGTTTTTAGAAAGAAAACAATCTGTACAACATGGGCATACTGGTTGACAAACACAAAACCAGTGCAGAAAGCATTGACAAAGATTATAAACTATAGAGCCGTAGCCGCTAGGCCTGACCACTATCACGTGATGAAGGAGGTAATGTCACCACTCCCTCTGAGCTGTGACACCAGCCAAACCTGGTATTTTGATGGGAGCTGCATTGGAGAAAGGAGCAGCGGGGAGTGCTGGTGGGCTTTACACAGACTCAATTTGCCTGAAATGGACAAAGTGACAGTGTCTCTTTAAATTTCCATCCCAACTGTTTAAAAATAGCTCTGCACCAACATAAAACATGCCCCTGATTTCTTCTAAAGCTAAAGTCAAGGAAAATAGAAATATTGCTCCTCTACCTATTCTCCAAATTCCCCACTATGGTTTAATCCCTACTTGCATGAATTATATGGTCATCCTGATATGGTTTGGTGGGCCAAAAGAGGATTGAAGTACCTTTCCCAGTTGTTCTGTGATGGAATCTTCCTCGACTTTCAGTCTCTTAATTCCAAGTACAAACATTATAATACTATGTTTTACAAATATCTCTTTCTTCGTCATGCTATTCGCACACAGTTTGGCTCATTCCAAGTCAACTTCCGTGCTACTTCAATGGAACTTCTTCTTCGACATTTGTCATTAACCAAGGCTGTTTCCATCATCTACTCTTTATTGCAAGCATCCCTTCCTTCACCGTTTTCTGCCGCTGAAAACAAATGTAAACTGCTTATACCCTCCTTGGATGCTGAACTCTCTCAAGTGTGGTTTAAAGATGTTATTAGTACTGCTCATAAGTTTATACAATTCAAGTTTATTCATGGTCTATATTATACTCCCTCTAGGCTTCGGCATATGGGTATTTTTGATACTGCTTGTTGTGCACACTGTGCATTTGACCCAGCGAATTTGTTCCATTTTTTTGGGGGTTGTTCACACATTTGTGTGTGCTGGGTCCTGGTTCACGATATGCTTCAAACTAAACTTGATATTACCCTTTATCCCATCTGTCCTATTATTGGGTATTGTGGAACCTTTTATTGAACGTTCTGCAATGTGTTTCATTCTTCGACTGTGTTTTTATGCCCGTAAGGCCATATTACTGCATTGGAAGCAACCCCATCCTCCTCCACAAAATAGACTAACATATGGTTAGTTTGGTTAAGTGAGACAAGTTCAATAATTAAATTGGAGCTATACCATTAGGTGACTGAACCCTGCCACTCCGTAACCCTGATCCCATCTTTGTGTAGGGGACAGTGTTGGGGATCTCTTCTTCTGGGATTCAGAGGCCAGACCAAAGATGACTTAGTTCAGTGCCTGCACAGGGAGTTGTAGCTAAACCTGTTCCCATGCAAATCATAGGACCTGAAATTCATTTTTTACCATCTAACAGATGCAGCGAAACCATAAACAAATGTAACCACTAATCTTAAGAACATTTCCCACAAGTATAGATAATGTGTTGATTATGACGCAGAAATGCATTGTCCTTGTCCCTTTCTGTGCGCTGAGCTTAAATCACAAACAATGTTATCATCCTTCCAAACTATCTTTAGTAAACTACAGGTCTCCCTGCCCCCCATATGATGAAGAAAGGGAAACCGTGTTTTTTGTCCAAATTATGGCGAGTAGCCTAGGATGACAACCATGGCACCCTCCATTGAAACAGTGGAGTGAGCGTAGCCATGCAGGGACAGGTGGTGTGTTAATCACAGGATCACCAGGTGCAAATGAAGCAAAAAAGGCTGAAAAAGGAAATCTAATGCAGTCACCACATCTAAGTGCTGGTAATATGGACTATATCACATGTTTGAATTTAGATACACTTTAACCCTAATCTCAATGTGACCCCTTGTGTTAACCCTTTAAATGTTGGTCTACCTTACCAAATCTTTACTGTGCCAAATGCAGTGACATTTATGCACTGGAGCTGAAACCAGCTTTTCCGTATTTCAAGTTGTCTTTTGTCAAAACTCAGTTTGCCCAAAATAGAGAACATGACAGTGTTTCTATGCATTGCCCTCCCTACTGTTCAAAAGTAGCTCTGCACCAACATAAAACATTGCCCTGATTGCTTCTTAAAGCTGAAGTCTGGGAAGATAGCGTTCATCCTCTGGCTTTTAACTGTTGCAGTGTTGAGTAATATAGAGCAATGCAGAAATTAAATTTCCCTGCCCAGTTTGGAGTCAGAACAGCTTGTTAAGGTATGCTGTCTTTACTCTCGCTGGCCTCATTTTACCAAATATTGATGAGGCATTCTGTGTACTGGTGGGAACATTATTACAGCAAAAATAACAAGGATTAATGCTATGCTTGTAACTTGTTTAAAGGCAATGATTTCCATGGAACTGATTGAATTATTTCCAAATCAATCTGGAGTCTCATCAGGTTTCTCTTAGGTATACGTATAACTTTATTTGGCCAGTCCAAACTATGAAGCAGCATATTGTCTATAACGATAGGCAAATCATAAGGTAAAGACAAAAATAAATATATATACTGTGTGTGTGTGTGTATGTATATATATATATATATATATTTAAAAATGGGTGTGCGTAATTAAAATACAGTCTATAAAATAGAAAGGAGTGATGTTTAAAGTGAAATTCACTTTAATGTAATCATCACCAACAGACCCATTTTACCTTCCCTTTGCTTCCTCTGTATTATTATACAGTATTATATAGCACCAACAGATTGTGCAGTGCTTTACAAGGGCAGACAGTACAATTACAATACAGTTCAGTACAGGCGGTTTGGGAGGCCCCTGCTCTGGGGAGCTTGCAATCTAAGGAGTGGAGCAAGTGATACAAAATGCATTAATTGTGAGATATGAGCTGATGGAGAAAGGTAAAGTACAGTTATTAGGTAAATATAGGGTAGGCTTCCCTAAGGAGAGGAGTTTTCAAGGGTTGCCTAAAGATGCACAGATTGCGGTAGGGAGAGGGCCTGGAGAAGTCCAAACATGGGTGACAAGGGGGCTATAGAGTAAGAGGTCTTTGGAGGAGTGGAGAGAATGGTTTGGCTAATATTTTGAGAGAAGGTTGGTAATGTAGCTCGGGGCAAAACTCTGGATGGCTTTTTATGTTAATATTAGGGGACCAAGCTATAAGGGACCATGTGACCCCTTCCACTCATGTGACAGCAGAGCTGCTTGCTAATTGTCCTTTCACGCAGGCAGAGCTGTCATATGGTGATGGGGAAAGAATTATCAGCACTGTAAGCTCCAGTTTGTGACTTGAAGCTGACTCTGGGCTTCTACTCATTTCTGGCAGCTGAACAAAGCAAGTTGAATGTAAGTATGTGTAGCTGATGAGGCCACCATTAAAATGAGCCATAATGTGCAAAGGACAGGTTGACTTTAAGAAGAGATGTGCATGTATGTGTGTGTTAGCACTAAATATACTGTAATATTCTTCATTGAACAGCAACTGTAGGAAACAAACACATTTGTGAATGGCTGAGGGCTAGTTCACACCAGATGCAATTGTGACACAGCCTCTTCAGTTTGGCTGCTGCAGCCAAAATACATCACAATGATTTTCTATGGGATTTCTGGTGCTCTATTCACACCAGTGCAGTCCGTTCTGATGCAGTCAGAAAAAGTTACTGCTTGCCCTATTTTAGCTGCATGGGATTGCAATGGAACGCATCAAACGCACTGGAACACCTGAAATCCCATTTTAAGAGGGGAAAAAAATGCATTAATCGCAGTAAGAACGCATCACATTGCAGCTGCACAGACGCACACAGTTCTGGTGTGAACTAGCCCTAATACTTTGTGGTTGTGCTGAAAGTAGACCTATGCAACTTATATAACTTTTAACTTTGTCAACTGCCTTAATGAGAGGGATAGAGACTAGATGGCTAAAATGCTTTCTTGGAGATAATGCTGCTCCAGGTTCCTGTCACTGCTAGTCAAGCAATCTCTTATGATGCCAGCCTTAAGGTGCCCATACACTGCACGATTCTCGTACGAGAATCGCGGGAAATCCCACGATCGTACGAGAATCGTACAGTGTATGGAAGGCGTGCGACCGTTTCTACTGTATGGTCGCACGTCTTCCATCGAACAAGCAGGCTGGAAAACCCACTGGGAATCATACGATTCTCAGCGAGTGAGTGGCCTGCTTGTTCGACAACTGACGCACGGGCCGGTGTCCGCACCCGTTTGCCGTGCTTGCAAGCCCGCCCCTCATTGCAGTCATCGCAAGCCCGATCTACCTGTCCAAGATGGGCAGATCGTACGTTTTTTAAGTACTTTACAACCATCGCAAGACTAAGGTCTTGCGATGGTTGTAAAGTGTATGGCCACCTTTAGTGTGACCAATGATCCTCTGCTCCATCAGAGTTTACATAATTAAAAATATATACTGTATGGCCAACATTTGTGTTACATTTTATCCATCTCAGTAGGACAGTTAACATAGCTTTGCTGCAGCTAACTTCAGCAAGCTTTTCTCAGTACATTTGGGTGGGAGTGCCATGTTTTGCTGCACAATCTTCCCGTCTGATAAATATACAGGTAGGTTCTTACACTCAACCTGCATGCTTACAGTCAGGATATATTGCATACAATGCCAGAATACAAATTAAACCCATTCAGCATATAGGATCGGTCCCAAGAATTTTAACATTAAGAAAACACAGTATATATGGTGTACAGAAGTATTGTGATTTCCAAAAAGTTGGTTCTCTATTCTTCCTGTTATCTAACATGTTACAGGACCCAGTCGCTACAAGGGTCTTTCAGTGAATTCAGTAGATTAACAGGCCATTCTGACAGTACCTGAAGGGTATTCAATACACTACTTTTGAGATATGTGATTCCTATTCACTGCTACTAAAACAAAAGTCACAGCTCAGCCTGCTGCAAATGTACAACCAGCATACTGTGATAGTACAGACTGAATGCCATTGGTTAATCCATGATCATCTTGCACAGCAAATTATTTCTCAGACACATGTTCTGCGGAGATGTTAAGGTCCCAAGAGAGTCGAAGCACGCGGTTGTTAAGTAGAGATGTTGATTAATACTGCAAGGGGAGAAATTGAATTAGGTGAAGAGAATCCCTGTGATAATTTAATTGAAAGACTATTGAGGTAGGCTAACATCAGGAATTTATAGATTTACATTGGCTGGATGAAAAATTAAGCCCATGGAGCAATTATTGAATGAGTCTCCCGCTGTGCTTGCCATCACCATCAGTCTCTTTATAAAGTTGCAAGTTTTATATGTGGCACATCTTTGGCTCGGAGGTGCCTTTTAAAGTCGATGAGACATAAAAAAACACAGGCGGCATTTGAATAAACCCATACATATTAGACCTTAGCTTAAAGTCCACACACCCACCTCTTACGTGTACAGTTCTAAATACATACTAGTCGTCAAATAGCCAAAGCCTCATAGAAATTATAGGTGGTGTATAACCTCCCTGGCGGTCTGATTATCTCAGTTTTTTTTTCTTTTCGTTTTTTTTACTTTTGAATTTCCCGCCGGTTCCTCCCCCTGCGACGCCGGCGCTCGCAAGGGACGGAAGACGGATGCCGGCATCGGCCGGAGGTCACAGCGTGGCTCGTAGGGACAAGGTAAGTGACGCTACAGTGTAATCCCGAGTGTGGCTCGGGGTTACCGCTTTTGGTACTGAAAATTTACCCCGAGCCACACTCCGGATTACCGCCTGGAAGGTTAAAGTGAATCTGACCTTTTCAAACTGAGCATATGGAAGAATAAATGAGCAGAAGTTACCTTTATTGAAAACTACAGGTAACAGTTGCATGTGAAAAATTTAGAGCTATAGGCAACTGAAGTTGTACAAATCTCAGCTGCTCCTTCAAAAGCTTAGCCCTGCCTAGAGCTCCACCTGTTGACTTTAATTGAAAATATAAAATAATCATATGCTATTTTTACATTTTACATCCATATTTTTATTTGTCTGATTAAAAAAAAGAAACGTAATCTTTAAAAACTATATTTATTTTTAGCCCTGAAGATAATGAATATATGCAAAACTACTATATAAACTCTTGAACTCATGTTGCAATTTATTTTTTAAGAAATAGGGTGTAATTGTTTTTAAATATGACTATATTTTTACTTCGAAAAAATTAACTTCAGCCCACCCCATCATTTATTAGTGGATTATGGTGGCTTGAATCTTTCCTTTTCCACTTATACCTCTGGAGGGCGATGATATCTGCACAGTAGTGTTTCTGGCTGTCTCTGCAGGTATAGCCATAATGAAGCCAAGCAATACACTGTTACTTTTGCTGTTTTGTCTATAATATGAAATAATTAATCTGTCAAAAATAGTCAAAGCCCCATTGGTTTGGCAGGTGGAAAGACAAGACTGCTGGAAAGAGATAAAAGAATCTTGTGGGTGATTTAGATTTACTGCATACAATAGATAACATTTAAATATGAGCTTTGATTGAACGGACACTTAAAGAGCACCTGCACTGTAGAAGCTGCCACCAAAAGTGGCAGAGGGCAAATGACTCCCTGCAGCTGATCTTTTCCCCATCACTGACTTTTCCATGCCTTGTTCTTCACTATGTGTCTGTGTAGAGGCAGCTATCTTGGTAGAAGCAGAGCTTTCTTTCCTCATGTTAGAGCTGCCCCCTTCCCCAGTGAGCGTGATCTGAAGAGGGGTAGTATTAAATTAAGGGGCTTTACTAAGACTGGAGCAGCTGTGCATGGCAACCGGTTGGCTTCTAGCTTTCTTTTTTTAAAGCTTAAATGAGCAAACTGAATGTAGAAGCTGATTGGTTACTATACACAGCTGCTACAGATTCTTTCTGCTTCAGTTTTAGTTGAGGAAAGGTAAAGACAACAAGGAGCATGGTCAAAGGTTCATGGATGGGAAGGAGGTTAGCTATTGGATAAGAGGAAAGGTGAATGGTAAAAGGCAGCGGCAGGTAAGCAAAAGGTAAGGTGAGTTTCCCCTCCCTGTCACCAGTGAGAGAATAACATTATGGTAAAAGAATTAAAAGCCATTGTAGTTTTCAATAGAGAAGTTTTGTACCATGTAAATATTATTCAATTTTGCGAAGAATTTATTGTTAACCTACTTGTATGAGGTCTCACTATTTCATTTAAAACTTCTGATTTATACAGTATATGTATGTTGAACATTTGTAAATGAGATTTCTTTTCTTTACACAGTCGGGAAACCCACAAGATTGCTGTGTTTTATATCGCTGAAGGTCAGGAAGACAAGTGCTCCATACTGTCCAACAGCAGGGGAAGCAAGGCATATGAAGATTTTGTAGCTGGACTTGGGTGGGAGGTAACTAAATTCATCTTTAATTGCTGCTAACCACTAATAATAAAGTCTGTTTTTCCAGTTTAGTTATAATTCCTTTTAGTGGCCATTTGTTTGGGTTTTATTCCCCTTTGTGTATGTAGTAAAAGATGACAATGATTCTAGTTTTATTACAGCTATTCAAATGTAAAATTAGGACTGCAACCAACTACTATTTTCATAATCAATTCGTTGGCTGATTATTTTTTTTGATTAATCGCATTTAAAAAAAAACATCTTTTATTTAAAATAAAATGCACAAATGGAGTGTTACAAACATAAAGTTTACTTGAGAGTAAAACTGCATGCACAACTAGGGTGCCATTTGAAATGAATGGCACCTCAACGCACCTCCTGCAGCAGAATTTGTATGTATTATATTAGACATTTTTAAAGGAGAACAATGGGGTGTACATGTTTGTGCATTTTTAGTTTCCTTATGATACAGGCATACATTTTGCAAATGCACCATAAGCTTACAATTCAGTGTAATATACTGTGGGCAGGGCTAAGCTCTGTGCTGAGAACAGATCCCGACTTTATTGTCGGGATCCTCTTCTCCCATTGAGTGACAGCAGCTTGTAGGAGCTGCTGCATGTTCATAAAAATCTGTGCAGATGCTCAGGGCACACCCAATCGGAGTTTAATTATGTCCGGTCACAGGTCTTTGAACACTAGGACATCAATCCTGCTCCCCTCTCCTCTCCACACTGATTTCTCCAGACAATACACATACCACATCGGCACTAAGAATGGGTTATACACTGGGAGAAGAAGAGATAAAGACAACAGAGGGGAGGAGGGCAAGCACACGAGGACAGAGCTAAAATGAGGGGTCTAAATGCCAATGTGGTATGCGTATTGTGAGGAGGGGGAGTAAAATGCCCTGAGCCTCTGCATAGGTTCTCAAGAACGCGCAGCAGCTCCTACAAACTGCTGTCACTCAATGGGAGAGGAGGATCCAGACAAGATTGTCGTGATCACTTCTCAGGACAGAGTAAGACGATTGTAAGCTTATAGTGCATTTTTGATTACAGCAGTACATTGCAAATGTATTATCAAAGGGAAACTAAAAAATGCAAAAAAAGATGTGCCCCATAGTACAGCTTCAATAATCTGAATTGAAAAAATCCAAGCCAATATATTAAAATAACCAAATTTTTATTTAAAATAACACAACGACCAAAATTGGACAAAAAATAACATTTTATATACTGTATAAAAATATATATAACAGCCCGGTCATCAGTTTAGAGTTAGCCATGAATATTGGCCCGAGAATTGTTGCTCTCACTCTGGCGCACGTGGCGGTGCCTGACTTGTAGCGCAATTGTCGTAGTTAGGTGACTTGACTTGTGCTTTAGTATGCTCACATTCACGGGGTATTTTTTAATTGAATTTTATTAAACTTCTTTTTTCTTTTTTTCTTCTACTTCATTGCTATCACATAGACCCCTAGTGTCACCTTTCCACTTCAAATAAGCTATTTAAGCGCACATTAGCAGAGGAGGGACCTGAAGGAGAAAGTTCTCCTTCAGGTCTGCTTTTCTGCTGATTGACACCAGGCAGTGGGCAGGTACAATAGCCAGCCTTCTATTTGCTACTGCAATTTGAAATAGCCACAAGCAGGCTGGCCATTGCTCCTGACCACTGCAGATTGGAGTCTTGCTGTCCACTTTATACAATCGACAGTTGAATGAAACAGGGAGAGGAAGGGGCGTGAGCACTGGCTGCAGTGTTCTGTGTTCCCTCCGATCCCCGCTGCCTCTGCCAATATAGGCGAGGGAGAGCAGCAGGGATTGGAAGCAACACAGACCGCAGCATGCAGCAGGCTCTGAGAGGTGCAGAGGGGGAGGCGGCTCCCTGTGGGGTGGAGAGAAGCAGGGGATGCAGAGCAACGAATTGATAATGAGAATAAATTAGTTGTTTCTTAAGTTTTAGTTGTTTAGTTAAGCAGTACATATTGAACAAACTGAACTTTTTTTGTGTTCAATAACATGTTTGTGCTGTGCGAAATAAGCCTTTCGTTCTGGTTATTTTAAAAATACATTGCCACTTAATATAAGTTTTCAATTAAAATGTTCTAGCTTTAGAGAAAGATTAATATTACTAGGGATGCACCGATACTGATACTAGTATCTGTGCCGAAGCTGAGTACTTGGGCGGCCGGTCATAAAACGGCGCCCGGCTTCCTGATTGACCAGAAAGTCGGCTCCATGCTCCCTAGTCACCTGGTGATCAGGAAGCCGGGTGGCTAGTCCTTACACTCTGCCCGGCTAATCAAGACGCCAGGTGGTGAGTCATTACACGCCGCCTGGTTTCCTTAATGGGAGTTCCAGTATCGGTATTCGGTATCAGCAAGTACCAAAAAATAAAGCGGTACTTGATACCGAAAAACCGGTATCCCTAAATATTACCATATCCCCTTCTTGCTCTTTTTTTTGGGTGAAGTTTTAGTGGAAGACGCAATGAAAATACAAAGGGACTTTTTAGGCATCGGTAATACAAACATATATATGTCTGTCTAAAAAAAACAAAAAAACTTTTTTATTAAAATCCCATGGAAAGTATCAAAATATAAATACATATAAGCTGTAATAAGATATTACATATCCCCCTCAGGTACCCCTAAACCAACCACTGTATAGTTTACATTTTCTGTAGTATTGTGTTCAACATATGCTGTTATTTAACAATGGATTGGCTGTAACTTGCCACGTTTCTCAGAACCTAGTCTACTTCGTCAGTAGGTATGGGGAAGCATCTTAATATCAACATTTCCAACAAAAAAGGCCACACCCCATGTGTCTGTGGGGATCTGTGCATGTGAGGTCCCTGTGTACTGTGCAGTAGATTCCCCTACTGGACTGCAATATACTCTGCGTTCTGCTTGTGTATATCTAAGTGCCAACCCATACTTTGATTGTATATATTGGACACACTTGTGTTATGAATAATGACCAGGAAAGATCGCTTCACTTAAAGAAGGGAATTTATTTTACTTTTCCACTTTTGCAGCCAAATTGGGATAACACCAGTTTTATATTTGTTACATGTTCCCATTCATATAGTTTAACTTAATAAAATAAAAACTACTGGTTACATATTAAGTGACCTTTTCTGAAATCTGCCTCTGGAATGCAATGGGGAGGAAAGGTAATGTTTAACCTAATTAACCCTGTCTGTGCTGTGCAGGCCGATCTCTTTATCAGCTGTAAACTAGATTAGATTACTTTCTGCCCTAACAAAGGGTTTATGATCTAGAAGCATTTTACATGAATGAGAGGAAACTCAGTATGTCCCTAGTCTTTCTATGGGGACCGACAGAGTTTCCTGTGACTTGAAATTGTTCAGAGAAGCTCCAAATGCCTGCTTTCCAGACACATCTAAAGGGTAAGACATTTTTTTATACTATTATTATTTAGGGCTGCGGAAATTAATGATTAATTCCTCGATTTAATCGTTAATTTTTTTTGATCGGTACTCGCCTCTCCTCCGTCTTCCGGGAGTTCTGTCGGAGATCCCCTTCCCCAAGTGGCTCTGTCCGCTAACGAAGGGAAGGGGGAGGAGTCCGGTGACGTCGATGTCCGTGACGGCTAACGAAGGGAAGGGGGAGGAGTTCGGTGACGTTGATGTCCGTGACGTCACCGGACTCCTCCCCCTTCCCTTCGTTAGCCGACGGAGCCACAAAGGCGCCATGATTTAAAAGTAGACAGAGAGAAAGTACTTAGAACGCATCAGCCGTATCAAATAGGTTCTCAGAAGAAGCACAAAAAGGTAATGTTGCCATGTTGCTTAATGTTACTATGTTATATAAAATAGTTCTGTAATGCTTTTTAAAAGTCAGTCCTGTTGCTCTTCAAGCGTGTATAGCCAGCGCAGAAAAAGATTTCAAATGACAAAAAAATGGAGTGGACTTTTTTAATAACCAACCGGCCCATATACACACGGAAGAGAGCAGCTTCCTGGGACATTCACCTTTCCATTTTTGTAACCCTCCCCCTTCAATAAAACCTGAATGTGTTAATTTTTTTAAATTTACCTTTTTTTTTTTATTTCTTTGTGTGGCCCTGTCCCCATTACCATTGTTGCTTAGACAAGAAATCTGTATGTGCGTTATAATTGATTTTAAAAAATTTCGATTAATCAAACACGAAAATTTTAATCAGTAACCGCCCTATTATTATTATATATGCTGAGTGAATAGGAACACAAAACAAACATACAGTGGGATTTTCTCAAATATACGGAAATACAAAATTTCAGCGTTGGTTCAGAGGACTACTTGAAATCTTAACCTCTAACATGTGAACAGCACTGGTAAATTAAACATGTTTTTAGTGTATGTGCAGCCATAGATACTTCTAGAACTAAAAGACTATTCTTTTCATTGAAAACCTGTTTAATGTGTTGCAAATGCTTTCTTTTTTTCTTACCGTTCAGGTTGACCTTTCCACACACTGTGGTTTTATGGGTGGTCTACAGAGAAATGGAAGCACTGGACAATCTGCTCCATACTATGCTACCTCTACTGTTGAAGTGATTTTTCATGTGTCTACACGGATGTTATCTGACTCTGATGATTCCCTGACCAAAAAGGTAAACATTTTGGTAGGACCTGCTCCATCCGAAGAAACAGCAGGTCAAATGCAGCCTCAGAAATGTCCATACTACACCATTAAATAAATGAAAATCTCTTGACCAGAAACATTTCAGTTTCTTTTTACCTCTCCAGTCAGTACCTGTATGTTTCCTTATTT
This sequence comes from Nanorana parkeri, assembly GCF_000935625.1. Lineage (NCBI taxonomy): Eukaryota > Metazoa > Chordata > Amphibia > Anura > Dicroglossidae > Nanorana > Nanorana parkeri. The sequence goes on from NW_017306340.1 coordinate 2,107,936, forward strand.
GGTAATTTGCATTATTAGCTGTCTTCTTTGATCCCATTTCCTTTGAATAACTAACAGATAACCTGGATGTGTGCCCTTGTAACCTGTGTCATTGTGCGGCAATATTTGACCTTGTGTTACTCTGCTGGAAAGTGTCATGTTCAATGTTAATTGATGAGCTGGGATTATGCCTTGACTGAGGCACTTTTTAGCATCAGAACCACCCCCCGATTGAAGTGAAATGACTTAACTGTGGCGGAAAGCTGCCTAGATGAATCCAGTCACGCTGCTGACCACCTTCAAAGTGTGCCATTTAAAAAAACTGGATGCCATAGTTTTGATAGGAAGGTTGGAAGGTTCCCCACCGAAGGAACCATGACTCAGATGGTACCTTTTTCAGCTCAGAGATTTGTATTCATTAGCAATAAGCATTTTTTTATCAGGATGTCTCTCTGCTAGAATAGAAAATCAATCAGACTAACAGCTTCCTACAATCTGTCCTGCTTCCCTAACTAAATTGCAGCTAACCGCCCTGAAATGAGGTTCTTTAAGAAGTAGGAAAAATAGCCTTGGCTTATTTGATATTTGGCCATGTTTGAGGCAGAACCTTTCCCCATGCAGAGACCTAGATGTAGCCCCATCGTGAACTCTTGCGCCTCTGCAGCAGAAATTTGTTAGCTATTTCGAGATTAGATTTTTAGCAGCTAATCTCTCTGCTGTAGGGGTTTGTAAAGTGGGGACAGGGCTGTGCTATTGGATTTGTCCAATTCATTTAACTCTAGGACTATAATTGCACTTATGTCTTACCAGGCTTTTATAGCCCGGGGCTGGCCGGCAGCAGAAAAACAAATTGGCAGTGATACAGTAAGAGTGAAAGGGAATGAAAGGAGCACATTATTAGTCTCCAGGCACCGCTGGTCTGGCAGGAAGTTTCTCGGTTAATTTACAAATAAAACTTCGATTTTAGGATGGGCACACTGTCAGGGAAACAATGAGGTTGTTAGGCTCAAGATACTTTGTAGGAGCAGCCGCCGTGACTATTCGACAGCAGAAATTCTTCAATCAAATAGACAAGTTCTTGCTGGAGCCAGCTGGCCATGTAATGCAATTAGTAGGGAAAGGAGGTCAGACCATTAGGTGTGTACCATGACCAGTGTCACTAGTGGCGTGCTGCCCGGCCGGCTGCATATTAGAAAGACGAGTAGGGAGGGGCTAGAGGAAGGGAAATGAGATGGCCTTTTCAGCAAGTGAATGAGTGTGGCACATGGGCAGCCTCTTAAACTATTATAGTGTTTTGCTAAGGCTTGAAAAATGAGCATTTGTTCAGGAGCTTGATAGCAGGCCCCGGCTGCTGTTTGAGTGACCATGTTCAGGCAAAATGAACTAGCTTCAGCATAGACAGTAGCAACATGTACGTTCTCCAGCTGACCTGACCCTCTCAGACATGGCTTGAACTACACTTGCACCCTAGTTCCTTGCCATGTTGTGACTAATAGGTTATTAGATGCCTTTGTCAACTGTTTCAGTAATTTATTCTAAGAAAATAGTTGGTGGTTGTTCTAAAGACCAAGATTGTACATTGGCCAGTGTTGCCAAGCAATTACATTTTGTTCAGCATTGTAAGGTTTAAAGGGCTCACAGAGGCTTATCTTTATTATTAGACTCTTATTATTTTTTGCAGAGCTGTTCAATGTGTTTAATTTTTGCAGGTAAATATCTGAGTCAGGAGGGGGTCTGCTTCCATTTTTGGTGGTCTTCTGCTAATGCAGAGACTGGCACTGACATAATGACAGCAGCCCAATGCCCAGCTTCATTACACTATCAATATAGATCACCATGGTGACCCCTTGGAGGGTGGGTCCATAAAGCCCATTAATTCATGGTTTCATCAGTCTTCCGAAATACAGAGGGCATATTATGGAGAAATTTAAAAAAAACTGCAGGAAACTCAAGATTAAAGTTTATTCTTGCAGCCTGAGCTGCTTTTTTTACCCTGCCTGGTGCCCAAATGTACAAAAAAGAATTGCTCAGAGTTAAACTTTAAGTTTGCCACATCTGACAAATGTGCATTCTACTTCTGAATATGTGGCACATGTTTCCTCTGTCAATCAAAGCTACAGGAGCCCCTTCCCTATGGTGTTCTACTGACTTAAAAAATCACCACATTGGTTACCTTGGAACCCCATACATTTTAGTGGGATTTCAAAGCGAGCACTTTGGACTACTGGGGCAGGATTAATGGCACTCTCCACTTTGTTATTGTCACAAGATCCTTTCATTATAAAAATAAGAACACACTGCTGGTCTTCCTTAACCCCTTCGTGACTGACGACGTACACTGTAGATTGCATCACTTCCGGTCCCTGGGCTGTCAGTTCTGGGCTCCTACTTGCAAGGTTTCATCTGTATATTGGCGTTAGTGGTGGATCTTTGAGCTTTTAAAATGCTAGATGTTAAGCTTCAGAAAACTAACCCCAATATTTTTTTGTCAGCTTCGACACCTGGGAAATGATGAAGTTCATATTGTGTGGTCTGAACACACCAGGAACTACCGAAGGGGCATTATACCTACAGACTTTGGTGATGTTTTAATTATAATTTACCCAATGAAGAATCGGATGTATTTTATTGAAATCATGAAAAAACCAGAGGTGAGTAAACTACACAAAACAACAAGTTTGGCAAATTCTCTAAAACTATCTGTTTTGCCTGTAGTGTTCATTTTCTAAATAAACCCGGGTAATTCAAACTGGCCATATCATGACAATATTACAGTAGTGAAACTCATGTGTTGGTGCTAGCTGTGTGATCTTAATGATTTGCAGATGTCTTACTTTAAAGTAACATATTTATATCAGTGGAAGTGTCCTTTAATTCACTATAAAGGTATGTTGAACACTCTGTGGATAAGAGTTGCTTATAGAATGATAAACTAGAACTTCTAAAGAAATCATTTCATGAGGGAAGACTGGAGGTTGCCAAAGCTGACCTTTTGCTGAAAATGGTAGTTCCCTTTTTTTTTTTTTTTTTTTTTTTTTACCCACATGTTTTTTCTTTAGTAGATTTGGCTGCTGTAAGGTTCCGCATTTCCTGGGGACCTCGCAGCACCTGTTTACAGGCCTGCATGTGACCCCTGCTGATCCTCCACATCTGCCCCTGCTGCAATCCTCCGCGTCGGCCCCTGCTGCCATCCTCCGCGTCGGCCCCCGCTGCGACCCTCCTCCGCGTCGGCCCCCGCTGAGATCATCTGCCCGAGACATTAGACCGGCACCCTGGAGCAGAGCAGCAGCACAGAGAATGTAGCAAATTAATATACGATTCTGCATTGCTGTATAAAGTATTGCTCTGATTTATAGTCCTCTTTTGGGCTACAGGTATGGATGCACAGATACTCAGGGAGTGCCAACGATCCACGGGTGGGGGACACAATACTTGCCTTGCCCCGGGTGCTGAGAATCCACGCTACACCACTGATACCTTTTTAAGGATGAGTTTAGCATTAGCAGCAACGCTAGATTTGTTAACCTGTTAAAATGACTTCACAACAGCAGAAGCAGTTAACTTAAAGTGACATTAAACCCTCAGATTTTTTAACATAAACCAATACTGTAATGTGTGCCTTACTGTAATCCATGGTTGTTTCCCTTCTCTTTGCTGCTCTTCCTTTTAAATCCTCATGTCTTCTCATGCTTGGGGAGAACTTCCCTTTGCAGCTGAGTGCCTCTTCCTGTAGTGCTGGCTCAGGTTGCAAACCTACACACAGACACCATGTATCGATTCCAGAGACAAGGCAGTCTGCTGCAAAACAGAAGTTCTGCCCAGCATGAGAACAGATACAGATTTAATAGGAAGAGCAGCAAAGAGAAGGGAAACAACCATGGATTACAGTAAGGCACACATTACAGTATTGTTTTATGTTAAAAAAATCTGAGGGTTTAATGTCACTTTAAGAGAAGGTAAGATTTAGAAATATAGAAGAAGGTGTGTGGGTATATACAAATACAAGACAGGCTATTAGTCATTACTGCTTCTTGATCTGTTAGGGCCACGAGCGTACAGAATACAGGAAATTATGGTAAGCAGGCAAGATTTCTCTGCATTCACCTACTTAGGAAACATAGTGATCAAAGCTTGCTCTCAAGTGCCAGAAAGCACTGTCAAGGACCCTGACTGCAGGATAAATGAGAGACTGGAAAAATCTGAAATCAGCAGTCATTAAAGTACTTTGAAATTCGGTTCAATATGATGTTGGGGAAAGAATTACAAGTAGATGCACAGAAGAGAAACCTAGAATTAATTGATGTGCTGTAATTAATGTACCTCTTACAGACATCATTTTCTGAAATATATCCACATACAACTTTTCCATTATTCTGTACCCAAACACAGTATTATAATGGGCCTGCTATTAGGATCAGCAACACAGATGCTTTTTGTTTCCTTGAGCTGTTTGTTTTTTTCAATACTGAATATTTCTGCAGCTTAAGAAAGTAAAACTGTGGAAAACAAATTGACTTAAAACAAAATGGTGGCATAGCTTTTTAGTGAAATAATCAGTGAAAGAAATGACAAAAAGTCTTGGTAAATTGGAAGAGCTTTCTGCAAAATAGACTTTTTTGAATTATGATTACGATTTACCTCAATCGAAACATGCTGAAAACTAGTAGAGATATTGCCTAGAACAGCTTAACATTTAGGTGAAATGATTGGAATACAGTATTTCCACCTTTTAAATAGCCCTCAATGAAAATCTGAGAAACGCTACCATTGTAATGACCTTGTTTTGTATGTTGACACTTAACTGAATAGACCTCATGTGACTGCTGTCTGCCCCTTGCTACCTTCTGCATGAACTTGTCGTGGGAATGGGAAGACACACACACAGGTATATATACCGTGTGTGTGCGCGCGCATATATATATATATATGTATAAATATATATATAATACAGACAGCACCAAAAAAGGGAACAAAATTCTACCAGGTTTTTTTATTGCTGTACTTTGATACAGCAATTGCTCTTCACTGGTTGCCTTACTAACATCCTTGTGGTACCAGAAGAAATGAGGGAAACTAGGGTCACCAGGACAGGAAGGCACACACAAATAACCACCTGACCTAGGTTCCCCACTGTACTAAAGCATGTGTTTTTATTTTTGTTTTTTTTTCCCAGTTGCAGGACTTTCCCATTATTTACTGTCTTTCTGGCCTGGCAGAGGTTCTAACCCTACACCACTCCAGTTAAAACTAAAATACAGTTGGGCCTTTATTACTTATTTTTTTTCATTCTGTTAACCGTGGACAGTTGAAGACTTGACAGTGAGCCCTTGGTGTCAAGCAAACCGTGAACATTTCTAATAGAGCTTAATGGATACTTCAAACACCTGACTAAACTTAATAAAACAATTTAGACAGTACTATTTATAAAGTTTAGAATTTATCAAGTTTCCAATATTATATTTGTGGCAAAGGTGGAGTTAAAGGAAACCTGCCACAATCTGGGCATATGATTACCTCCCAAGCTGCGCTGCTGGTCCTTATTATGAGATCGTTTAGTATTTGTTGGCAGGTCCATCTGACTTGCAGTTGACCTCCATAATACCTTCATTCAACCCTTCCTGTATTGAATTCTTAAGGTGCCCATATACTGTAGGAGAATCGCGGGAAATCCCGCGATCGTACGATAATCGTACAGTGTATGGAAGGCGTGCGACCGTTTCTACTGTACGGTCGCACGTCTTCCGTCGAACAAGCAGGCTTGAAAACCCGCCGAGAATCGTACGATTCTCGGCAGGCGGGGTAGTGGCCTGCTTGTTCGGCAACTGCCGAACGGGCCGGTGTGCGCACGAAAGATGGGCAGATCGTACAAGCTTTTAATAAGCTTACGACCATCGCAAGCAAAACGTCTTGCGATGGTCGTAAGGTGTATGGGCACCTTAAGACATAGACATGTTCGCTACCATGATCCCTGACTAAATAGATCACATGTAATCATCCTCTCTATGCAGATTCCCGGTTGAATCTGTTTTCTTTAACCCCTTGTAGATTATTCCCTGACCAATGTAATCACTACAGTATTAATCTTTCTTTGGATTTCATCAAAGATATTTTGTAAATTGATTTTATTCTTTTTCATTATTCCAAACACATGTCACTGACCTAGACCTTATGCCATTACCCTCTCTAAATGGACTCCCGACATAATTAGGTGGAGTAACCCATTCTGTGTCTTAAAAAATTCCTTTGTGTGCAATAAATATTCGCCCTATTTTCACTGCGATCTCCTTATATATGATATAGTACATATCTACATGTTTCTCATACTTCTCTGTAGGCGTTTTTGGGTTTATATAAATAGGAGGGTGTAAGGTGTAATGACAAAGTGAAGTAACCCATAGCAACCAATTTGATTTCAGTTTACTGGAATTAGATGAGTTAATTATAAAAATGGATTTATCGCACTGTGCAATTTGGTCACCCTAATGTTACCTGCATTAGATATATATGTAAAATTAATCTTATAATGTATTTTATATGCAAGGTCTTTGTATATGTAATGGAACTCTTATATTTAAAAAGCGTGCAAAGCCATTACAGAGTGATAAAATAGATGCAGGCATTTCCAGGGCAAGTGCAGCTGACCTTCTGTTCACCAGCAACTGACCCCAGTGTGAATGGAAGAGGGAGTTGTCTGTTGTTTGGCCCCATTCCGTGGTATTTAAATTGCATTCCCAAATCAAATGAAAAGGCTGTCCTCTATCAGGTTACAACATCCATGGCAACATTTGGCTTTTATATAGCATAATGTTAGTCTCTTTTTGTTTGCTTTTAAGTAGGGACACCTGGAACTGCGCAGCTTCTGTATAAATTGCTCCGTCGTCTGTTCTGATAGCCATCAGGCTTGTACAGAAAATCCCCAATCAGATTTATTTCCATTTCAAATATAGATTTGCCAATTTAGAAAACAGAGCAGATCTGCATGTTTTCACTTAATTAAGCAATATAATTATCACAGCCCGTGAACGGGCTTCGCTCAACAAAGCCCCAGAGGAAGACAATAGAAAGTCTGTTAGAATGAAAGCATTCCACGCGTCACAGATGTATAAGGGTATTCTGAACAATGAGGTGAAAAGCTGCCTGCCATAGCGGACAAAGAGCAGCATGCAGACTCTCCACACAGCACATACCGCCAGGGATAGAGTCCATCCTCCCTGGGACCCAGATGCTGCGTTATGTTGCAGCTAGTCATCAGAGATTAATTCTCAACCATTTGGTACAATAATTTACCCATTCCCCAGTGTTTAAACCAGTGGCGTTGACTGTGGACGGCAGGTCTTTGTATTCAGAAGCTTAAGCTAACCTCATCTACTTTGTTTTCATGGAGTGTGCATTTTTTTCCTATTGTGCTGCTCCTACTTTTCTAAAAAATATTTGTTTTTATACGGACACATTACAACTGTACAATGAAAAAAATCAGTTAGTTTAGCTGGATATTCTTTTAAAACAAAGTGTTATTAAATATGGCCTATTAAGTTCTTTTTATGTCTTGGCAATGGTAGAGAAGCTAAAACCCAGTCGTTTAACCAATATCCTCTTAAAGGTGAACTCCATGCAGATATAAAAGCACACCAATTGATGTAGCCATGTGTTCATTAAAAGGAAAAAAAAAACAAAATCATGCATGTGTGTTTAAATGCAACTAGTACCTGAATCTGACTAAAGGTGGCCATACATTGTATGATTTTCGTTCAAACGTTTTTGTTTCTGGTCGGAACCCTTGTTCGATTATACCTAGACTTCCCATCCACCATAGTCAAATGTTGATTTAGCCATACTAACCAAACAATTTTTGACGAACGACGGAAATAAATTCCTTTAGCACTTGTGCTGTATTCTTGCTGAGATTTATGATGAGCGAAAACCCCACTGATTCATCGATTTTACTTTTAAAAAAATTCCAACCTGACCGATTGAAATATTTTGTTCACAATATCAAAAAAATCGTTTATGTACCATCAACTGTTTGATCTTTGTTCAAAAGACCGTTCCTGAATAATTTCCAAATAAAATGTAAGCTCACCTTTTGGTGTCAAACATTTATATTCCCCTGCCCAACAGACTGGGGAGGATTGGGGGCAGCACTAAGACAATCAGGAAAATTGATTCGGGGGATGACATCATCACTTTGCTGGCCAATCACTGGCTGGGGGTGGGGAGGTGACCATACTGTATTATTTAACTGCAATAGAAAAAAAGAAAGGTCACCAACCTAATTGTGCCATCTGGTAGGGCTGTGTAAATCTCAGGACTGGGTGGACAGAAATACAGATCCTGTGGAGAGTAATACAGCTAGCTCCATATTTATGTATTTTAAGTGTGTTTTGCAGTTTACCAGGAGTTCATCTTTCAAAGAAACAAGTCAGAAGTTGCTGCCCTTTTCTGAACTGCTAGCATGGCTGTCATACTGACTCTCTTGCTTCAATAGTTTGAGTCACTGACTTAAAATAAGTAGGTAGATACGGACATTTGACTTTACTCTGACTTTCCATATCGCTAAGCATGTTCTTGGTTATTGACTTCTAAAGTATTAAGAATACCAACATAACAGCCAGGCATCTCATTTTTAGAAGAGGATCAGGTAGTTGCAGTAATACTCTTATGACAGGTTTACTTTAAAGCCTATCTCCAGGCAAAATCTAAAGCCACGAGGACACCCAAAGAAGGACTCTACCACTGTGCAGTCCAGAAGAAGACTAGTTACCCCCACTGTGTCATGTGAAAACAGATTCAGGTAATTATTTCGAGGTTTTGTGATAAGCTAGAGGGGTGAAATGTTTATTGAGGGTTGCCTGTAGTTCTGCTTAACTATAAGTTTCCATTATTTAGCTTTTGGATGGAGTGCAATATCCATATATTCCTATAAACATACTGCATATGGGCAAGGACACCAGTATTATGCCATCACCAGCATGCTACTGGTTTCTCAATAGGTATTTGAGGAGACTGCACTCTAGAGATGTGAACCAAGAAGATAACCGCATCCCTGACTGTCAAAGGAAACCAGAAGTGGGAGGAAATCTGCCTGACAAGGTCACAGACAGCAGTCAGAGCCTGGCAGTTGATCAACCTCTGCCTAACTTCACTGACAAGAAAAGGGGATGGGGGTGCTAGTGAGGTTCGGAATTATAGTCCTCTGTATGTCTTTTGGGTGAATGCATTCTACGTAGTAAGCAAATAAAGCACATCCTATACAATTCTCATTACATCATTTTATTTTAATATTTAACACTGACTCTTTTTCTTGAAGGTTTTGTGTTTTCCTGAAATGAGATTGGTGTTTGGTGCTTTGGCAACAAACAATGCTGTGCATTAGTATTATTATTTCTATTTCAGGCCTGCAAATGTTCCTGCTCACAAGCATGAAGATAGCTTGAAACTACGTATTTTGAATAAAAGGCAAAAAACAGCAGTATAGGTCAATGAAACTGGGCAAAAGGCTGCTAATAGCGATCACTTCATAAAGAAAAGCTAGAGCTCTGTTCTAATGGACAGATCTGTTTGTCATCTTTCCCCCATGTTTGGTCAGGAGGCACTCACGCAGTCTGGCTCTTTTAGGACCATATGCTGCTAAATATATTTTACATTCTTATACACAAAAGTAGATTGTTTCAGCAGAACCATCCGCATTTGTTTCAGCTTTAAAATGGAACCTTTTGTTTTAGGTGGAGTGAGGCAAGACTTCACCAGATCTTCACTGCTGTCTGTGACCTGAGGGTAGTATTTGCTCAGCATCTCTGCTGTGAGCTGAACATATAATGCATTGTGGTGTCACCAGCCCCCTAGTGGTCCCTACATAGGAATACTTCAATAATGCACTCCAGAGAATAGGTCCAAGAAGTGCTGATCATAGAATAGTTCTTGGCTATCACAGCCAGCAAAAAACAACCTCCAAGAGAATAAACGCTGTTTCACTCCACCAAGGGTTTGTACCATATGTAAGAACAGAGTGTGTGGAGTCATGCAAATTATTCCTTGATACCACAGTGGCCATCTGTGCTCTATACCAGTGGTTCTCAACCTGTGTAACTTCAAGACCCACATTTGTCCTTGGTCATTAAGTCGTGACCCAAGTCCACCACACCGGAACGCACAGCATTGCGGTTCCGCACGTTCTGGTGCAGGCAATTGAACAGTGGGCGGAAGGTGCATTTTGGTTGCCATTCAAATGAATGGCAACGTATCCCTGGCACCAGAATGCGTAGTAGGTGCGTTAATCGTACGTGTCTGTGCGATTAACGCACTGTGCTAGTGTGAACAGGCCCCCAAAAACACTGGCGGACACACTCCCAAAAATTGTTGTTTTTTTTTTTTTTTTTAATCCCACCATTATGAGAACTAGAGTGGATCATCAGCCTGCGGTCCAGTGTGGGCTGCTGTGCTATGACAGAACTCCATCCATATGTGCATTGCTTGCACGCTCTGTAGAGGTGGCGGGAGCCAGAATGTGACGTCACTCCGATCCAGGCACCTCTACAGGGCATGCAAGGGAGCTGTAAGCAATGCATGTATAGATGGAGCTCCCTCGTGGCCATACCCCCAGCGCTTTTTGAACGGCTGCTCTGTGCGAAAACTGACAGTGCTGTGCTGGGGGAGGCTTAGGAGCCTCTCGCCTAATGCAGTGGAAGGCACACGGCAACCCACTTTTGGGTCGCGACCCACCCGTTAAGAACAAAGGCTCTATACAAACAACTGACTATGTGAGGTTAATATGTGCACAGTATAGTCTGTGTAATTGTCTTACGAAGGAAGGGCTTGGAGGCATACAAAATAAAAGCTTGGCGGTCATGGTCTGATATTGGTTCCTGTCGCAGGGGCTTAGTTTGTGCTTTCTGACCTTCCAGTGGGCGCAATACTCTTCTTCTGACCCTGGTATCACCTAACCTGATACCAATGTTTTTCCTACGTGAAGCCTATCGGGAAGCATATTTTTTAATAGCGGGAGCACACAGCTCAGGAAAATGGGAAGCTATTCATTTGGATTCTGCAAAAACGCCACACTGTGCGAACATCATAAATAAAATAAAAAAGTTGCTGTCAGATTATTTTATTAAAGCCGTTAAAGGGACAGTGGAGTTTGTTGCCCATAGCAGCTAATCAGACTCTATATGTAACTTTTCTAGATCAGGGTGGAAAGCGGTAGCAAATATTTTAGATGGAGAACAGCTCTATTTACCACAGTTGGGCTTTAGATACTTTTAACAAGTTAAGACCCTAAACTAAAATATCACCTGATCTATTGGCTTAATACGTGTCTTCCTTACATATTTACATAGTTAGGTTGAAAAAAGACAAAGTCCATCGAGTTCAACCTATAGAGATGAGAAAAAGAAAAACCTAAAATAGAGCGCTATGCCCATAGTTACCCACTTTTGATCCAGAGCAGATACTTACCTAAGTGCTGGTGCTGACTCAAACTATTCTGGCTGCAGGTGGTGCCTATATGTATTGGTGTTAAAATCTCTGTTCGTGAAGGTCAGTATTCCAGTTACTAGGTTTTAAACTTTTTTAAAGTATCTATGTATATGTACAGTTGGGCAAAAAAGTATTTAGTCAGCCACCAATTGTGCAAGTTCTCCCACTTAAAAAGATGAGAGAGGCCTAGATGTGATTTTGTCCTGGATTTGTTTTCTCATTTTGTCTCTCATAGTTGAGGTCTACCTATGATGCCAATTACAGGTCTCTCTCATCTTTTTAAGTGGGAGAACTTGCACAATTGGTGGCTGACTAAATACTTTTTTGCCCCACTGTATTTGTATATGTGTTTATATTTGGATTCTAACACTTTCATCTGAACCTAATGCTCTTGTTTGGTCAGTATCCTTACTTAAGATTTGGGCCAGAGAGGACGCCAGGATTTTACTCTTTCAAGTGTTAGTTTAATTTTTGCTTTTTATTGGTGATCTCTGTTAAATGAATTGTGGAGGTATTAGGGTTTACTGTACTTTTAATTTTCCTGTTGCACCTTGTACTATATTGCTGCATAACCCCAATAGTGATGTGCATCAATGTTTCCTTTTTAGTGTGTAAAGTATTGTAATTAATGTAGAAGAATGAACAAATGAGTTTTTTCATTACCACGTTTTTACCTTTTGTGTTTCATTGTCTGGTTTTTAGGTTGTGAACTATGCTTACCTAAAGGCATGCATTTAGCTTTTTAAGTGGTGTTTTAATAATTCAGAAAGCATGTGTTCCTTGTCTTACAATGCTGCTCACTAAATCCAGCGTCCCTCAGCATCTGAGCTGGCTCTGGTCAGTTCTGACTGATCTGTACGCATAAGAAAAAGGGAACAGATGGTGCAAATCTAGTGTCAGACCTGACCGTTTTCTCCCTGGAGGACCTAAGTGAGCCTATCAAAGTGCTAGAGTGGAGGCAGAGGCTGCAGTCTGTCTCATGTGGAGAAGCTGCTCAATCTGTCCTGCTGAGCTCTTAAGGACAGTAGGCAGTTGTGATTGGGGCGATCGATATTCTGGTTTTTATATAGGATCCTTTTTTGTTTGCTTTATTTCCCACTCTGCGACCTAGCTGACTCTGAAGATGCTTGTTAGGCATGTTCCTGTCGTCTCTGTAAATGTATGATGCAGTTTACAGAATGAATACTTGCAGAATCCTAATTTACCAAGTGAATTTTTGCAGCTAAAGGACAGAAGCACTTGAGCTATTTTTAATATAGCCTTCATCTTTACTGTTCATACTACACAGCCTTAGCTTAATATACAGATCAGCTATTCAGCCTGACAGTATTCAGAACGGTTTGTGACCCTTCTGTCAAATGTCACTAATCTCTGTATGGGCAGTCAAAGTCTCTCTGCTGGAAGAGAAATGAGCACAGCAGCTTATGAATAACATGCTTTCCTACCAAAAATCCGTTTGGCGCTTCTGCTATTCTGTGTTATTTTCTAGAAGTGTTTATTTTAAATATTGATATTTAATTAAATCTTGAATCCTGCTAGCAAAATTACAACAAAGGATTGAATTTCGAAATGCTCCCAGTATGGTAACAGACTTTTAAAAAAAATGTTAACTTTTCTATTTCAGGGTTTGATAAAAAGTAACTTTTGATGTGTAATGTTTGCAAGCTTCATCTTTTTATTTTTCTGCAAAATAAGCAAAAGCATTGTTAATTGGCATCTAACTTTGTTCAATTTTGTTATGTTGAAGCCAGAATTTTAGAAATGTCTGTGAAATCATTAAAAAGAAAAAACTGAAATATCACATGTACTTAAATATTACCATTTTCAGGTCTCTAGAGATGTTTAATACAGTTCAAGTCAGGGCTCTGGTTGGGCCACTCTAGGACAGTCACAGAGTTGTCCCTAAGCCACTCCTGTGTTGTCTTGTGGAACCGGTTTTCATTGGGGATATCTCTGTACTTTGCTACGTTTAACTTTCCCTCGAACCCTGACCAGTCTCCCAGTCCCTGCTGCTAAAAAACACCCCCCACAGCATGATGCTGCCACCACCATGCCTCACCGACTGTTGGGATGGTATTGCGCAGGTGATGCGCGGTGCCTGGTTCCCTCCAGACATAGTGTTTAGAATTGAGGCCAAACAGTTCAATCTTGGTTTTATCAGACCAGAGATGCTTGGTCCTCAGAGTCTTAGAGTCTTCAGGTGCTCTTTTGCAAACTCCAAGCGGGCTTTCATGTGTTTCCAGCCACTTTGCCATGAAGGCCAGAGGGCTTCAATGATGGTTGTCCTTCTGGAACTTTGTCCCATCTCCACACAGGATCTCTGCAGCTCAGTCAGAGTGACCATCGGGTTCTTGGTCACCTCTCTTACTAAGGCCCTTCTCCCCCGATTGCTCAGTTTGGCTGGGTGACCGGCTCTTGGAAGAGTCCTGGTTGTGCCAAACGTCTTCCATTTGAGAATTTTGCAGGCCACGGTGCTCTTGGGAACCTTCAGTGTAGCAAAAAAAAAAATTTTTAGAGTGGCCCAGATCTGTGACTTTCAATAATCCTGTCTCTGAGCTCTGCAGGCAATTCCTTTGACCTCCATGGCTTTTGCTCTGATACAGTATGCATGGTCGGCTGTGACGCCTTTCTCTATAGAGGGGTGTGCATCTTTCCAAATCATGTCCAATCAATGTAATTTACCAAGGTGGACTCCAATCAAGATGTAGAAACATCTCAGCAATGATCAAGAGAAATGGGAGGCAACTGAGCTAAATTTTAAGTTGTTGGAAAGGGTCTGAATACTTATGCCAATGGGATATTTCAGTTTTTACTTTTTCATACATTTGCAAACATTTCTAAAATTCTTTTATCCGTTGTCATTATGGGGTACCCGAGTGTAGATTAACGATTAAAAAAATAATAATTTAAACAACTGTGGTATCAGGCTGCAACATAACCAAAGTGAAGGGAGTCTGAATACTTTGTGTGTGTGTAATATATATAT